>NW_028270145.1:78366877-78672229 GCF_037043375.1 Chiloscyllium plagiosum | reverse complement strand
GGACATGATGCCAGACACTACCAGCCTGATCTGAGTTTGCCATTCAGATTAGCGTGGTGTCAATCATCTGGAGGGACACCCACAATGTGGCAAGAAATTGAACTTTACCTCTCTGCCAGGGAATGTGCCACCATCTTCCCTCTGCTATATTACACTCCTTCTAGCTCTACTATTACACCCACCTCCCAGCAAGGGAAATGCTCTACCACTCTTATTGTTACATGCAACAGCTTCCCTCACTGATCCTTACCCACCAAATCTCCCAGTCTATTGACACCGCATGACCTCTGTCCTGTCTGTTTGTTCACACAGGAAACCTAACCATCTTTCCCTCACCAGCACCAGCACTAGCAACTGTGTCAGTTACTCTCATCTTATACAATCTCTACTTTTTTTTTCATTTCAGAAGAAAATAGCCCACAATCGGGCGAAAAGAGCCAAGATGAATGGTAGGATGCCTGCCATTCAGCTCTTCACATCTCATGAAGAAGGTTACCCCAGATTCCGTATTGATATTGGATAATGTCCTTGTCTTTACTATGGCTGGTCCCTTGACTGAACGCTGCCTCCTTTGTCTTGCCTGAGGATTACTCCCCTTTGGCTTTGAAACATGGCCATTTGTTTGAAACACATGCTGTAGTGCCTAGTTTGTGAACAGATGATACATGGTGTAGATTATTGTTGATGTTCGGTCCCTAGGCTAATTGATGCTGACTACCATGAGAAGCTGAAAAATGTGTTGCTGGAAAAGCGCAGCAGGTCAGGCAGCATCCAAGGAGCAGGAGAATTGATGTTTCGGGCATAAGCCCTTCTCCAGGAATGAGGAAGGTGTGCCAAGCAGGCTAAGATAAAAGGTAGGGAGGAGGGACTTGGGGGAGGAGTGTTGGGAATGCGATAGGTGGAAGGAGGTTAAGGTGAGGGTGATAGGCCGGAGAGGGGGTGGGGGCAGAGAGGTTAGGAAGAAGATTGCAGGTTAGGAAGGTGGTGCTGAGTTCGAGGGTTGGGACTGAGACAAGGTGGGGGGAGGGGAAATGAGGAAGCTGGAGAAATCTGCATTCATCCCTTGTGGTTGGAGGGTTCCAAGGCGGAAGATGAAGCGCTCTTCCTCCAGGCGTCGTGTTGCCATAGTCTGGCGATGGAGGAGGCCAAGGACCTGCATGTACTTGGCGGAGTGGGAGGGGGAGTTAAAGTGTTCAGCCACAGGGCGGTTGGGTTGGTTGGTTCGGGTGTCCCAGAGGTGTTCTCTGAAACGTTCCGCAAGTAAGCAGCCTGTTTCCCCAATGTAGAGGAGGCCACATCGGATGCAGCGGATGCAGTAAATGATGTGGGTGGAGGTGCAGGTGAATTTGTGATGGATATGGAAGGATCCCTTGGGGCCTTCCGGGGAGGTGTGGGCGCAAGTTTTGCATTTCTTGCGGTTGCAGGGGAAGGTGCCGGGAGTGGAGGTCGGGTTGGTGGGGGGTGTGGACCTGACGTGGGAGTCACGGAGGGAGTGGTCTTTCCGGAACACTGATTGGGGAGGGGAGGGAATTATATCCTTGGTGGTGGGGTCTGTTTGGAGGTGGCGGAAATGACGACGGATGATACGATGTATCTTGAGGTTGGTGGGGTGGTAGGTGAGGATCAGTGGGGTTCGGTCCTGGTGGCAATTGGAGGGGCGGGGTTCAAGGGCGGAGGAGCGGGAAGTGGAGGAGATGCAGTGGAGAGCATCATCAACCACGTCTGATGGGAAATTGCGGTCTTTGAAGAAGGAGGCCATCTGGGTTGTTCGGTATTGGAATTGGTCCTCCTGGGAGCAGATGCGGCAGAGGCGAAGCAATTGGGAATATTCCAGCCTCAACAAACTCCACATTCCATTGCCTGACTCAACACTGAGCCACTCCACCCACAACACTGTTGATCTGATTCCCACCATCACACGGAGCAGGAGAATCGACGATTTGGGCATGAGCCCTTCTTCAGGATGAAGGGGTCATGCCCGAAACGTCGATTCTCCTGCTTCTTGGATGCTGCCTGACCTGCTGCGCTTTTCCAGCAACACATTTTTCAGCTCTGATCTCCAGCATCTGCAGTCCTCACTTTCTCCTACCATGAGAAGCTGCCTGGCTTTGTAGCTGCACTAAAAGTCAAGTCAAGATCAAAGTAATGTAAGCCTGTTAGCCGTGGCTGAGAGGTAAAAGTGCAAAGAGAGAAGAAAAGGCAGGGATGCTGTGAACACTGAAGTAGGCACAAAGTGAATGACCATTCAAAGCTCAAGCAAGTAATCTCTGGGGTGCAACCTGGTCCAATCTGTGAGCTGTGCAGCCTATCCCTGTGCAAAATGTCTTGGTGGCAGCATTCAATGTGAGGGCCCAATGTGCTCCGGAGTGCAGCAATAAAGTGAAGAAGTGTGCGGTCAGTGGATTGGAGATGTGTCATGATGATGTGGTGGGGCTGGTAAGAGTCAGATGTCAACGTTCATGGATGAGGCCTGGTCACTATCCATGAAGTGTGCTCAGAGAAGCTGGTGCTAGCTGGCGATCTGAAAGGAGGAAGTGGCGAGCTGGTGTTGCCAAGTAACTGCTCCGGTTTTTATGTCAGGAACTCCTCACATTTAGTTATATCCAGTGGGTGAAAGAATGGGAAGCTGCATATTAATAAGGTGCAATTAGGTCATGATGAGGGTGATAATAAGTGGTAGTCAATGACCTTTTCCAGAATAAAAGAAATGTCCACCAGGCTTTTTTAATAAACTTTTAAAATCTAACTCATTTATTATATGCAAGACTTATTCTTCAAACAAGTGGGAAATATATTATTTAGAATTATTTAGAATTAGAGATGCCATTATTTAGAATTAAACTGGATCTCCTTGATCAGAAGGTCACACATTTGCACACAGATATGACACCACTGCTATACAAAGAGAATATTGGTTTGATAGAAGAAAGACAAAAGGGGAATAAAATGCCTGTAGGTCATCGTTACAAACTCAGAACATACAATAATTGACTACTTGCGGTTCTTCGATTTCCTGTCGATGAGATCAGAATGCTGACAGCAGCAAAATAATGCAAGATCTGCAGACCAGATTTCAGATTCAGATAGGCAACAGTTACGAACTCTGATATTTGAAATATTATTAGGTTTCAGATCTTTCAGTTGGTTTTACTTTGTCTCTCACCAACAGAAAGAGAGAGAGCTTTTTTTCCTTGAAAGCATTTATGACAACCTGGAGCATCGGAGGCTGAGGGGTGACCTTATAGAGGTTTACAAAATTATGAGGGGCATGGATAGGATAAATAGACAAAGTCTTTTCCCTGGAGTCGGGGAGTCCAGAACTAGAAGTCATAGGTTTAGGGTGAGAGGGAAAGATATAAAAGAGACCTAAGGGGCAACGTTTTCACGCAGAGGGTGGTACGTGTATGCAAGAGCTGCCAGAGGAAGTGGTGGAGGCTGGTACAATTGCAACATTTAAAAGGCATTTGGATGGGTATATGAATAGGAAGAGTTTGGAGGGATATGGGCTGGGTACTGGCAGGTGGGACTAGATTGGGTTGGCATGAATGGTCATATTTGCATCCAGATGTCTTTTAAATGCTGCAATTGAATGAGCCTCCTCCACTTCCTGTGGCAGCTCATTCCATACATGCACACCCTCTGCATGAAAAAGTTGCCTCATGGTCCCTTTTAAATTTTTCCCCTCTCACCCTAGACCTACGGCCTCTAGTTATGGACTCCCCCACCCCAAGGAAAAGACGTTATCTTTTTACACTATCCATGCCCCTCATGATTTTATAAACCTCTATAAGATCACCCTTCAGCCTCCGACGCTCCAGGAAAAACAGCTCCAGCCTATTCAGCCTCTTCCTACAGCTCACACCCTCCAACCCTGCTTGTATATCTTTTCTAAACCCTTTCAAGTTTCATAACATCCTTCCAATAGGAGGGAGATCGGAAATGCATACAGTATTCCAAAGTGCCTTAACCAATGTCCTGGACAGCCGCAACATGACCTCCCAATTCCTATTCTCGATGCTCTGACCAGTAAAGGAAAGCATACCAAATGCCTTCTTCACTATCCTATCTATCTGCAACTCTACTTTCAAGTAGCTATGAACCTGTACTCCAAGGTCTCTTTGTTCGTCTTTGCAAACACTCAACAACCTAGCAAGGTTGTTGCTAGGCAATGAACATCACAGGTTTGAGAGCTAAGACCATAAAATCCATATCTTATTTCTCTTAAAAGCTTTACTGAACACGTCACCCAATATTACATGCTTTTTCAGAAAATGGCAGATAATCCACAGTTCTTTTGAATTCCAGTTCCAAAAGAATTCCACAATAAACACTCTGGCCACACTGCTCTATATTCCTTTTTCTCATAGTTCATAAACAGATATGTTTTCTTAACAGCTTTACAGAGTGGCTGCAGAGAATCTATTTCCCTGGCTGGAAAGTCTACAAAAGAGGTTATAATCTCAGAAAATGTGGTTCAATATTTAAGAATGCGACAAAACTTTTTCAGTTCCAGGAGTGTGAATCTTTGGAATGATGTACCTCAAAGGGATTGAGGGACATGAGGACAGGACAGACATATTGCTGCAAAGGTTCAGCTTTTGATCTTAGTGAATAGCAATGCAGATGTGATGAGCTGTATGTTTTACATTTGCTCCTACTGCGTATGTTCTTGCATGTTGTTTGGAACTTAAAGAATTGATATACCAGCAACAATCAACACAAGTGATTGTTAGGTTTACAACAGATCCAAGTTATAACCTTTACTGATTTTAGTTTATTCCAAGTCTTCTGTTGCCTTCCAGTCTGATGATCACAATGTATTCCACATAACAGGAGTTATGCTATGCACATCTGGATTATGCTCAAAATGTTATTAATCCAAGTCTGTGCCAGTTTCTGGGCCAACTTTAGCAGTAATATTGCAAATAATTTTTTATTGGAATATGAATTGTGTTTTAGTTGTAGTACAATCAGATCTTGAAAAAAATATATTGAATAAAGCCAGCTGACAAATAAATTAACTCACAGTTAGTGAAGTAGAAATTCACTTCCATATTTGTAGTTTACAAGTATTCAGATTCATGCAAAAGATAAGTTATTTTTCTCTAACCATCCCAATTTAACCAAACCATAGTCACAACTATGTCAATGGACCTTAACTTTAAGTGAAGTGTAAAGCAAGGAACTGACATGAACCTGTCTGTTAGAAAAAGAAAGTGTTTCCTCCATGAATCAAAACTGAAAGGAATATAACTCAAGAGGGATAAGCATTTATAGAATCACTCAGAAAGGAAACAGAAAACCATTGTGTGATTTTTCTTTCACAACCTTGAGGTAAAGTGGAAGAATCTGGGGTAAAAGTCAGACACCATAAATACGTGTGCCCTTTAAGAAATTTAGGATACACTAAATTGACTTGTTAAAACCACTAATACAAGGCCTAATCCTTAGTGTACTGATTTACTGAACCTCAAGATTTGGCATGTCTGTGCAAACCGTATTGCATCATGTCCTAGCCTGTACCAAAAATAAATGTTCCCAGACCCATGGGTGGGTGGAATGTGAAGAAACTGGTTTTGAAACCACTATCGCATGCATTCATCTGAATCACATTCAACAAGAAGGGTGCAGGTATGTTTATGTAGGCTTTAAGTTCCAAAGTTGGTTTTGCCTTGGACAGTGGTACCTTTGCTGTTCCTCACCTCACCTAAAGGCACAAGTCTCTTTGTTGGGTATAATTCCATAGATCACTGTAGTATCTCTGTCAAACAACAATTATTATAATCTGAATTTAGATTGTGAACTGGCAAAGTGTATTTGTGCCAGCTCCTGATTTTATAGTCATGCTGTAAATGGAGTAAAACTGTTTCATATTTCAGAATAATCAAAAAGATGAAAATTCAAATGGGAAAGAGATGGACAACTGTGTAATTTTATTTATTTAATTTTTGAGAAGTGAGGCCTTAATCTACAGTTGCTTCAAGTTTGCAATCGTGTCTTTGCCGCTGTTTTCAGAGTCAGCTGCAAATTCTGTTCCTTAGCTGTAATCCCCATCTCTCTGCTTGCAGTTTCTGCAACTAAACTAGACCCTGAGATAAGATTACAACCATAAATTCACACCACTGTTAATGCCACCTATTTCTAGCTGTGTATCTGCCAGACCTCGTTCCCATCTCTGTTTATATGTTGCTGAAACCCTCATCAAATTCTACCTGCCATTGTGGTCAGCTGTTGGCTGTATCTTCCCTTGCTTATTTTCAAACTTCTCCTTGCCATGCTGAACCTCCATTTGCTCCTTCTTTATTAATTACTGCATATAAGCGAGTGCCCATTGGAATTCACATATCCTACAGTTCATTTGGAAGGGGCAAGTTATTCCCACAGGCACACTATCTCTCAAAGGTTTTGTTAAGCTTAGACTCTATCTCTGTCACAAGTTGAAATGCATTACAGCGGTAGAGAGTTTAAAAACTAAACAAACTTCAATTCCCATAGCACCCACTCTGGGAACAGGTTGATTACGCTTGAAAAAAGACTGTCTCCATAAGAACAAACGACTTATTGCAATAAACAGACAGCACTGTAAACTTTACTGCAATTACACTGTAGCTCCAGACAATTAAAAGAATATCAATTCCACCTTCTCCATCTTATTTCCACCTTCTCCATCTTATATTGTATCAATAATGTGGTCAGTCATCTCATTCTCAGTGCATGACTGCTGGAGTTCCTCAGGGCCCAAACATATTTAACTGCTTCATCAATGGTCTTCCTTCTATCATAAGATCAGAAATAAGGATTAAAAACAGAAATAGCTGGAGAAACTCAGTAGGTCAGGTTGTGTCTGTGGATAGAAAACAGGTTTAATGTTTTGAGTCCAGTGACCCTTCTTCAGAACCCAAAACTTCAATTCTGAAGGAGGATCACTGGACTCGAAACATTAACTCTTTTCTCTCCACAGGTGCTGCCAGACCTGCTGAGTTTCTCCAGCTATTTCTGGTTTTGCTTCAGATTTCCAGCATCCCCAGTCCTTTGTTTAATTTCAGAAGGAGGGATGTTCCATAATGGTTACACAATGGTCAGCATCATTTTCAACTCTTCATGCAATCTTTCCTCATTTGCAGCCAGACCTGTATTATATTCAGATTTCGACTAAAAGTGGCAAATAGCAATTGTACCACATAAGTGCCATCTAATAGCCATCTTCAAGAAGAAAGAATTGCCATTTAGTTGTAATATATGAACTATTAATCTTTAGATATTGAATTAGTTAATAGAATTAAACAAAAAAACTGAAAGATCTATGGTTGCTGGAACTCTGAAACATGAACATAAGTTGCTAGAACATCTCAGCCGGTTTAGCAGTATCTGTGGAGAGAAAGCAGAGTTAACATTTTGGGTCCAGTGACCTTTCTTCAGAAATGATGGTTGCTCGAAAAAGGATGGTGTTTATGCAGAAGTTAGGGTGGGAAGAGTAAATGATAGGTGGAGATAGAAACCAAAGAGAGAGAAAAACAGTTAGACAGACAAAGGAGTGGATAAAGACCAGTTTAGGAGAATGAATAGCTGCTAATGGGGACTATTAGTAGCTGTATGGAGCAGATATTGAGTCGGTATGGACTCGATATTGAGTCCAGAAGACTGCAGAGTTCCCAAGTGGAAAATGAGGTGCTGTTCTTCCCGCTTGCAATGAGCTTCACTGGAGCACTGCAGCAAGCCTGAGACAGAGATGTTGGCCAGAAAACATATCAATATCTCACCTACAGGAGAGGTCAAGTTTCTAAAAAGCTCTGCTATGAATTAACAGTACATAGGTCTGAGCAGTTCACCTGTGGAATTTTACACATACCATTGTCTATAGGATGGGAAAAGCTCAAGAACAAGGAGCAACAACCATTTCTTCTGTAGAAACTGCCAGAGACAAAGGAAAAGCCATTATACAAGATAGGCATTGAAGACTTCCCTTCTGTTTCAATGGCATCTTGATAGCCTTAACAATAGATGATCAAATCTCCTTCATTTAGTATGGATTCCTTCCAATGTGTACCAGTAGCCATGATCGATGCTCGACTTGGGAAGAACTAACATTATAAGTTTATTTGTTTGTCACAGAACGGCAATAAAATCAAAAAAGCAAGCAGAATGGAATAAAAAATATCTCTCTCAAAGGCTTTGTTAATTTGTGCAAGTTGAAATGCATCACAATGGGAGAAAATTTAAAAAACAAAGAAACTTCAAATGCCATAGCACCCATTCGGGAGCAAGTTGATTACACTTGTAAAGAGACTGCCTCGATAAGAACAAACAATTTGTTGCAGTAAACACAGAGGGCGCTGTCAAATCTATTGCACCTACACTGTCATTTCAGACAATTATAAGAATATCAGAACCATGAAATTCTTACTTTTTTTCCCAATTCCACCTTCCCCATCTTCTAGTTGTTACATTTACTTGATTGTAGCATATGTAATGATTGTGAGATTCAGGATAGATTTTACCGTTTATGTGATGTTTATACTTTAAATAGTGATTTGAAAAAAACAATGCAACAGACTCTTTACTCGCTATCTGAGAACTAGCTGGCTGATTTCTTCATAGTTTTATTTATGTTCTAGCACATACTGAACTGAAAAACATTTGAAATGAAACAGTCAAATGACCTCCCTGTGTTCAATGTTCTCATTGAGAAATTGGCCAGGGGTTTTCACTGAATATCTGTATAAACCTGTCTTCACTGGTTAGTGTACACATAAGGCTTTCTACAATTCCATGTGCTCGAAGTTAAAAATCACGCAACACCAGATTATAGTCCAACAGGTTTAATTGGAAGCACACTAGCTTTCGGAGCGGTGCTCCGAAAGCTAGTGTGCTTCCAATTAAACCTGTTGGACTATAACCTGGTGTTGTGTGATTTTTAACTTTGTACACCCCAGTCCAATACCGGCATCTCCAAATCATGCGCTCTAAGATTAGCCTTATTGACAATCTCACAGATATATCCCAAGGCATGTGTTCACTTCGCAAACCTGATGCTGAAGTAGGGCGTATCAATGCCATCCTGTCGAATAATGGCTGCCTTGGTCAGATTACTTCTCACTCTATGTCACACAAACTCCTTGAAGGCTCTATAGCTGTCACTATTGGTCCTAAAGAACGCTTTGTCTCTTCCAGGCTGAAGGCTAAAAGATCTCAAATATTTGAGCAATAGGTGAAGCCAGTTATTTCACTGCTACAATGCAGTAGCAACACAAGTAGTGTTCACCACTAACAGGATCTTGCCATCAAGCCCATCTCAGAAATAAGTAGTGTGGTACAGTAACAAAAATGGAAATGGCTGGTGAAACTCAGTAAGTCTGGCAGTATTTGTGGGAAGAAAGCAGAGTTAACATTTTGAGTTCATTGAGTCTTCATTAGAACTTGTTAATGTGGTACAGTGTTGGTATGATGCCAGGTGTATAGACCATATATCCAAAACCTTGTATCAAATGATATATCCTTTTGTTGTTTGCAATGAGCAAGGTACTGTCCATACCCAAGCTGCCCGCGCATGCACAACTCACTTTCATAATGGATGAAATTCGGAAATTCGATTACATTTGCCAAGTAATCTTGAATATATGAAGAATTATGCTGACAATCAATTTAGAATTGTTAGTTGGCCTCACAGTATGTCATATTTGAGTGTACTGAAAGTTACATTTTTAATACCTGTTTTCTGCAGAAAGAAAGAATTGCACATGGGTTGTGCCTGTTTCAGTTGAAAAACAACAGATGACAGCCATTCACTAGTTCATTTCTTAAGCCAATATGCTGATTAATCAGCATTAAACTGTTTGATTTAAACTTTAAACAAAACCTAGCTGTTAACTGTCAACCAGTATTAATGGGCTCTCACTCCATTACAAACCCCTCTCACCAATCTGAGTCCACTTGCCATTTACTTTCACTAATCAGCAGTCCCCGGTTATAGTATAAATGTTGGTTTTTCCTTTGAATTTGATTTCTTGTGAAATATTCTCAATACAGCAAAACAAAGAGCTTCCAAAAATATATTTTTTCTCAGCAATACTCAAATTCTGTACTACCAATGACTATCTTCACAAAAATCAAACTTTGTTATACCAACTTCAAAGTGCAAAGAGAGAAATTATCCAGCCCTCAAGACTTAGTCACAACAGAACCAAACTATCTCTCCTTGAGGTGCAAGGGTACTTGCAGCACTGAATTCCCCATTATCAATGTCCTGGGGTTTACTACTGACCATAAACACTGTGACAGCAGAGGCAGATAGAATCTAGGCATTCTGCACTGAGTAACTCATGCCCCGTAGCTTTGTGTAAGTCAGGACATAAGTCAGGAGTGTGCTGGAATAGTTTTGACTTACCTGGATGGCTGCAGCTTCAACAATACTCAAGAATCTTGACATCATCTAGACCAAGGAGAAAGTGAGGACTGCAGATGCTGGAGATTAGAGCTGAAAATGTGTTGCTGGAAAAGCGCAGCAGGTCAGGCAGAAGGGCTCATGCCCGAAACGTCGATTCTCCTGCTCCTTGGATGCTGCCTGACCTGCTGCGCTTTTCCAGCAACACGTTTTCAGCAGCGATCATCTAGACCAATACAACTCGTTTGATTGGCACCCTATTCACCAATCTAAACATTCATGCCCCACACCACTGAGATATAGTGGCAGCAATGTATACCATCTAAAAGGTGCAGTACAGATATTTACCAAGGCTCCTCCTTCCCCACCCAGGACCTCGAACACCTTAAAGGAAAAGGGCAGTTTATACATGAGAACACTTCCACGTAAAGTTTTCCTCCAAGTCTCTCCCCATGCTGACTGGAAATATATTGCCGCTCCTTCAGTGTCACTGGGTCAAAGTCCTGGAA
The DNA here is from genome assembly GCF_037043375.1 of Chiloscyllium plagiosum. NCBI lineage: Eukaryota > Metazoa > Chordata > Chondrichthyes > Orectolobiformes > Hemiscylliidae > Chiloscyllium > Chiloscyllium plagiosum. The sequence continues at coordinate 78,661,339 of NW_028270145.1, read as the reverse complement.
CTCCCTTTTGAACAGTAATGTGGGTGTCCGTATCATACCTGGATTGCCACTGTTCAATAAGGCAGTTCAAGAGCAATTAGAACATAGAACATAGAATGTTACAGCGCAGTACAGGCCCTTAGGCCCTCAATGTTGCGCTGACCTGTGAAAATAGTCTGATGCTCATCTAACCTAAACCATTCCATTATTATCCATATGTATGTCCAATGCCCATTTAAATGCCCTTAACGTTGGCGAATCTAATACTATTGCAGGCAGGCCATTCCACACCTCTACTACTCTCTGAGGAAACTACCCCGATACCTGTCCTAAATCTATCACCCCTCAATTTAAAGCTGTGTCCCTTTATGTTAGCCTTCACCATCTAAGGAAAAAGACTCTCACTGTCAATGCTATCTAACCTCTGATTATCTTATACATCTCGATTAAGTCACCTCTCAACCTTCTTCTCTCCAACGAAAACAGCCTCAGTTCCCTCAGCTTTTCCTCGTAAAAGCTTCCCCCCATACCAGGCAACATCCTAGTAAATCTCCTCTGAACCTTTTCCAAAGCTTCCACATCTTTCCTATAATGCGATGACCAGAACTGTATGCAATACTCCAGGTGCAGCCTTCCCAGTATCTTGTACAACTGAAACATGACCTCTGATACTCAATCACGCTACCAATAAACGCAAAAACACCATATTAACAACCCTATCAACCTAAGTGACAACTTTCAGGGATTTATGCACCTGGATACCGAGATCTCTCTGTTCGTCTACACTGCCAAGAATTTTACCATTAGCCCAGTACTATGCATTCCTGTTACTTATTCCGAAGAACTACCTCACACTTTTCCACGTTAAGCTCCATTTGCCACTTTTCAGCCCAGCTCTGCATCTTATCTATAACCTCTGTAACCCACACCATCCTTTGGCACTATCCATAACTCTGCCTACTCTGGTATCATCCACAAATTTACTAACCCAACCTTCTATGCCCACATCCAGATCATTTATAAAAATGACAAACAGCAGTGGCCCCTAAACAGATCCTTGCGGCACACCACTGGTAACTGAGCTCCAGGATGAACATTTCCCATCAACCACCACCCTCTGTCTTCTTTCAGCTAGCCAATTTCTGATCCAAACTGCTAAATCACCTTCAATCCCAAAACTCCGTATTTTGTGCAATAGCCTGCCATGTGGAACCTTATCAAATGCCTTACTGAAGTCCATATACACCACATCAACTGCTTTACCTTAATCTACCTGTTTTGTCACTTTCTCGACGAACTCAATAAGGTTAGTTAGGCACGTCCTACCCTTCACAAAACCATGTTGACTATCCCTAATCAAATCTGAGGCCCTCAAAGTTGTTAATGACAAATCCAGCTCATTGTGGAATAGTGTCTTAGTGTGGTCCTTTCAGGCTACATGCTTCAAAGTAAAACAGTACAAACAGTGTCAGCTCAAACTGGAAACATGTATGTCTATTTTATTTCCTTCTAAGTTACACTTGATGCAAGGGGAGGCAATAAGATTTGTGAATTCTCATTTTGTGCCCATATTAATTTATGCTAATAATCTCTGATTAGTATTACTAAATATATAAACGAGGCCTTGGATCAGTCTAGGAATTATACAGAGCATTAATCGGACAGACTGCTGGCGGAAACAAATCTTGCCTTGGTAACTTGTGGTCAGGTTTGACGTGCCCATATTAGCACATTATTTGTGCTTGTGGAGCTTCTAATCCTGAACATTTTCTTTGATTTATAATTTACAAAAAATACTTCCTTGTTTTAAAGAAATATATTCAAATCATTTTCCTAATTTTAAATTACGTTCCTGCTTTTTGAATCATTAATATTTTAAGGGATAACTATCGGTTATTATAATGAATCATACAGCAGGTTTTAATTTAAAAATCAGAGACATATAGATTGTATATGGTATTGCTCATAGTCATGTTCCAGCAATAGATGATTAACAAGTAGTGTCAAATGCTGCAGGCATAGTTGGAAGATGTAAATCGGAAGTCATAACAAATGGTAATAATGAGCCCAACCCATAGAATGATCTATTTACTCTCCACCTTACTTTTATTCATACTGACAAATCATTTTGCTCTTTGCTCTGTTACTTTTTCACATTTGGTGCATTTATTGCAACAAATGGTAAATGAATGAATGATGCGAAGTTAACAAATTCTTTTGGACCCTTAACTTCTTTTGTACATAAGTATGTACCTCAAATCCAGGAACATTGTCACGTGTTGATAAATTCCAATTTTAGTGCTAAATATTTTGCATCATACAATATATTTGTGCTCTTTTCACAAATTCTAAAAATATTTTATTAAAATTTTGGTAAATTAGGTTTTAATTTCATTTTTAATTAGCAAGAGGATGAAATTTCTGTTGTGTAGAAACAGTGAGAAAAGAATTTCACCTGCTAAATATTGTTTTACTGTGGGATAATGTGGACCCAGTGGTAGTGTCACTGGGCCTGAGTTTTTGATTGTAATGTTCCCCACCCAATACATTGTTACAGGTATGCCAATAATGTTTTCAGAAGTGATGTAGTACAGAAGATCAAATTCCAAAAGTGATAATTTTCTGATGTACCATGAATACTTCTAAAAGGTACAGCTGGAAAATTACACTTTGTACTTTAGCATTCACCAGCTGTAAATAAGTGATTGCCCAGTTACTGGAAGTGACGGGTTTGATAGTAGGTATGATTGGTGTAACAAACTTTTTTTTAACTCTACTGATGTCTGATTGGTTCCATACTGAGTTCATTTATCTATTAATTTCGCAACCTACAAGGAAAACAAAGACCGTAGCAAAGATAAAACAGAACTATATCAACATTCAGATTACATTCAGTGTAGTTATATTTCCTTTCCTATTTCTGGCATCCAAAATGGACACCAGCAGTCCACTAATCCATCAATAAATCAGTCCTTTAGAGAGATGTACCTTAGTCAGTAGAGAGAACATTATAACAATTTTCAGATGAAGCAAATCTCGTGAATGAATAATAATTCAACTATTTTAATGTGACTTTCCTGATTACTTCAGCAACAGAATAGAGAATGCAGAAGGCTGATAAGAAAGTAAATGAACTAATCCATTTCCAGAAGTGTACAAGGAGAAAGTAAGAAAGTGTGAAAGCATCTGTCTCATTGCAGCAGTATTCTGGTGAGTAACTAAAATTCCATTTTAAACATAACTATAAACCACATTAATGTCACTGTTGTTGCAAATATACTACATTTTAAAGTATTGAAAAAGCACTGTTCTAAATCTTTGAGTTATGCCCATCGTAAACGAATTAAGAACTTCATATTTTGACTTGTGAGTGACTGCGGGGCAATGGCAATTACTTCTAATATTTTGCTTTTGAGTTTTAATTTCTCTTTGGATAGGTTCTGATCATTATCATTATTGTTTAGTTTTGTCCAGCTAATTTAAAGCCCTACAAAGATTTTAATGTAGCCATTGAAATTATTCTGAATTCTTTTTAATGAAGATAACAGGAAGTCGATTAATTATTCCATACAACCTATAGGTATTTATGATACTGATGAAATGATTCATTTGCCCATTTCCTCTTTCAAGCTGAGAGATGGTTTAGATGGAAGCTATTCTAAACTGCTACCAGGGATGAGAGTTTGTACATCAATTTACTATTGTATATTGAGGTTAATGTGGTACAATGGTTGTGACTCTACCTCTGAGCTGCGAGAGTAAGGTTCAAGTCCCATGTTCTCCAGTGATGCATGATAACATCTCTGAACAGGTTGATTAGAGAATATTTAATCAATCTAGGATTGCTAATTAAGAGAGTATTACACATTGAGGCTCTTGATGTGCAGTGGTAGTCTCCTTACCTCTGAGCTAGGAGACCCCAATTCAAGTACCACTTGTTAGTTTTAATTTGTTGTTCTCCAACTGCCCCGGTGAATTATTAATTAATTAGTTTGTCAAAAGGGTGATTTGGTGGTGGGCTATTTCATAAAATATATTGAGGGGCTCTTGAGGTGCAGTGTTGGTGTCTGAATGGGTTGCTTTAAGAAAAGGTTGGACAAGACTTTGAATTGGAAGGTCAATAACTGCACTATAACATAGAAAGTGTTATTTTTGTTATAATTTATTCAATCTTCCCATTCATAGGTTTTTGTATCATTAAGCTTTTACTGGATAAAGCATAAAGAAGTGATTAATATTTAAATTGTTAACCATGTGGATTTCCAGTTCTGAGGAATAGAAAGGACTTGTTCTAACTCACATCTCAATTCTGCACCTTTTTTCAAGCATCATTTTTTGGTATAACTTCTGCATTCAGATAAAAGTTCAGCTAATCATTTTACTTTGTTAAGTTCACAGCTAATTTTGTGTTAAATCTTTTGGAGGAATGTTTTGTGCCATTGTTTCAGTCAGTCCAATTTAATCTTCATTGATCTTCTGGTTTTAAAACTTACTGATGCTCCACATCAAGTAACTCTCTTGTCTCTGTAATACCAATCACCAGGTGAAGTCTACAGTTTAACCAGGATTTTTCCATTCTCTAGCCTCTCCCGATTTGTGAAGGTGGAGCACTATCCTAAAATTCTGATTACTGAGACATTGGCTCGGGTACAATATTCAAATGAGAATGTTCATCATGTGTGTGAAGCTGCAGAGTAAGTTTTCCCAGGCTATGACAACATCAAATTAGAAAGGAGGTGGGATATCAGTGTCATAACTAAACCAAGATCGTGATCAATAATAGCATCTTTGTTCTTACTAATCAAACTGACAAGAATTAACTGAGCATTTAAACATGTGACTTTCTATAAGGTTCAGTTTTAGGATAAGGCTTAAATAGATTTTTTTTAAAAATTATGATTATCATTCTGATGTTAATGGTCAATTTTTAGACTTGCAGCGCAATTGAGATTTTTTTTGTTTCATAATACCCAACCCACCTCCCTCTGCCACCAATCCTATGATACAGATAAATTCCAGGCATCAAATGCTTTTCTTTATTAATTCATGAGATATGGGCAACACTGGCCAAGCCAGCATTCATTGCCCATACCTAATTGTCAGGAGGGCGGTTAAGAGTAATCACATTGCTGTGGGTCTGGAGTCACATATAGGCCAGACCAAGTAAAGATAGCAGATTTCCTTCCTTAAAGGATATTAGTGAACCAGATTTGATTTTCCTGACAAGCAATAATAGTTTCATAGTCATCATTGGACTCTTAATTCCAAATTTTCTATTGAAATTAAATTCCACCCTCTGCCATGATGGGATTCAAACCCAGATTCCCTGAACTTTACTTCAGAATAAGGATTAATAATCTAGCAATAATACCACTAGGCATCACTTGTAGCAGTTTTATACCTGAGCTGTGGTCCTTCCTAACCTATCTGTTGCAACACGTCTATCCACATGAACAGGAGCTAATTCATCAATTACTTAAAATCGTTAATCAAATATCTTGCAGTCTGCACAAAAATACTTGAACTTCTTCAATTATTTGAGATTATAACTAGTCAAATGGATAAGGGGCAAAAAGACAGTGTCTTTTTCAAAAAGGCACATATGGGAGAGGTACATGTTCAAGAAGAAGGTGCATGGAATTGGTGTTATAAATTAGTAAGATTTGAAGGATCATGCAGAAAAGGAATTGTGAGAATAAATGATTCATTTTCTTATTGGTAGACTATACTGGATTGATATTGCAAAGATCAGAGCTCCAGTATCCTCTATTTACAATTCGCGCAATACCTTAGAGGCAGCTGAGTTAACTGACAATACACAGTTAAGTGGAAAAGTAAGGTGTGAAGAGGTGCAAAGAGACTGTGAAAGGATTTACACAAATTAAGTGAATGGATAAGACCCTGGCAGATGGAATATAAGGTGGAATGTGAAATGATCCATTTTGACCAGGAAAATAAAAAAATCACAAACAAATTTTTGAGAGAAACAATAACTTGATTTTATAGGGTGCTTTTAATATGATTAAATTTCCCAAAGCATCCTACAGGGGTGGTTTCAAACTTGACACCAATCCACTGGAGATATATGGACAGAAGTTGGTCAAAAAGGAGGGTTTGAAGGAGCAACTAAAAGAAGGAAAATGAAGCAGAGAAACTTGAGAAAAAAAATTCTAGAATTTAGGGAGTTGGCATGAGATTAGAAAATAATGATGGATGTTGTTAAACCAATCACACCAAAGTAACATGTAAATACAGCAAGCAATTAAGAAAGCAAATGATATACCACTATTACTACAAATCGAATGCAGTAAAAAAAGTGAACCACTCTTAGCACAATTGTATTAAGAGCACACCTAGAGCACTATATATAGTTTTGATCTCCGTACCTAAGCACATGTCTCTTTATCTTAGAGGGAGTGGTTTCCAGAATATAGAGTTGGCTTATAGGGGAGATTGAGTACGCCAAGCTTATTTCTGTGATATTTTTAGGAATGGAAGTTGATTTTTTTGAACTGTTTATGATTCTTAAAAATCTTGACACAATAGATGCTTGGGAGACGTTTCCATGACTTGGGATATCTGGAACTGAGACAAAGCCTTAGAATGAGGGATTAGCCATTTAAAACAGACATCAGGAGAAACTCCTCCATGGTGGAAAGGCAAGGACAGGTGGAGTGTGTGATCTCACTGGAGTCTTACATTTCAGGTTTGTTGGTGAACAAAGGCAAACACTTCTTGTTTCTGAATGACATATCACTCAAAAGTGGGATAATACAGCCAATTCTTCTATTACGCTATGGTTCCATTCTTGTGCAACCTCGCATTATAGAAAAATCGCGCTTTAGAAACTGCAATTAAAATGTTGGCATTGTAATTGGTTACAGCCAACATACATTTTAAAAGTTCATACGTTGTAGAAACAGCGTCACCAATTTGTCAAATGCATTACAGTGAATTTGCGTTAATGAAACGCGGTTTATAACAGAACAACCTGCACTCTTTTTTCATGTCCTGTATTGGATAGTTCATTGCCATTAATCATTTTTTCTCTATGCCAAGTCTAGGGTCCACCTAATTGCCAGTAAAAGAGGGTAGACCGCTGATGAGACAAAACAGAAGAGGCACTTGTCTTGTGTAACAAGACAGTTCATTGCCTGAAAGAAATAAGTACAATTTATATTAATTTGCTTGGTTTAATTATTTAGGGCCAGCAGGAGGTCTCCATTAATTCCTCCCAAAGGCTTCACGACATCATCAAATTGGCTGTCGCTCAATCTAACCTGGACATTAACTTTATCAGCACCATTACCTTATATAATATCTGTTGGACCTCAATTACATGATGGATCCAAAAATGCATTTAATTCCTTCAGTGGGAAGCAGGCCATTCAGCCATTGAGTCCACACCAGCCTTCTGCAGAGCGTCCCATCGAGACCCATACCCCTATCCTATCCCTGTAACCCTGCGTTTCCCATGGCTAATCCACCAAGCCTGCATGTCCCTTGGATCTTATGGGGAATTTACCATGGCCAATTCAACTAACCTTCTAGAAGAAAGTGAGGACTGCAGATGCTAGAGATCAGAGCTGAAAATGTGTTGCTGGAAAAGCGCAGCAGGTCAGGCAGCACTCAAGGAGCAGGAGAATCGACGCCCCGGGCATGAGCCCCCCCCCAGGGCAACTGAAGAAGGGCTCATGCACGAAATGTCAACCCTCCCGCTCCCCGGATGCCGCCCGACCTGCTGCGCCCCCCCAGCAACACATCTTCAGCTCTTGAAATGCAGGACAACTAAATGCATCAAAGTTTACTAAGCGTCGATTCTCCTGCTCCTTGGATGCTGCCTGACCTGCTGCGCTTTTCCAGCAACACATTTTGAGCTCTGATCTCCAGCATCTGCAGTCCTCACTTTCTTCTGCATTTCAAGACCCATGTTTTAAAATGTTGCTCTTGAATTCCAGTTTTAAACTTGCAGTTTTACTAAAAAAAAGCATGCAACCAAACTTCAGTCAAGATGTTGCTAAGCAATCTGTCTCTTATTTATACCTATGTAAGTAAACTTTGATGCATTTAGTTGTCCTGTATTTCAAGAGCTGAAGATGTGTTGCTGGGGGGGGGGGGAGGGCGCAGCGGGTCGGGCGGCATCCGGGGAGCGGGAGGGTCGATGTTTCGGGCATGAGCCCATCTTCAGGAGCCCGGGGTGGGGGGGGCGGGGCTCATGCCTGGGGCGTCGATTCTCCTGCTCCTTGGGTGCTGCCTGACCTGCTGCGCTATTCCAGCAACACATTTTCAGCCCAATTCAACTAACCTACACATCTTTGGACTGTGGGAGGAAACCTGGAGTACCCAGAGATGTTCTGACAAATATGTCCTAAGGCCCCCCAAAGAGGTATTAAACAAAATATGACACCTAGCCAAATAGGAGATATTCAAACAAATGATCAAAGGCTTAGTCAAAGCGATAGGATTTATGCAATGTCTCAAAGAGAGAGGAAGGGAGTGAATTCCAGAGCTTAGGGCCTAGGCAGCTGAATATACAGCTACCAAAGTTGGAGCTGTTCAAAATGTAAAATGAATGCAGATATCTTCAAGGGTTGTGGGGCAGAGGAGGTGCATATAAAGGTGCACGGCAGATGGTGGAATTTGAATTCAATAAATATCTGTAATTAAGAATCTAGTGGTGACCATAAATCCATTATCGATTGTTGGGTAAAACCCATTTGGTTCACTAATGTCCTTTCAGGAAGGGAGCTGCCACCCTTACCTGGTCTGGCCTATATATGACTCCAGACCCACAGCAATGTGGATGACACTTAATTGATCGCTGCGCAATTAGGAATGGGCATTAAATGCTGCCTAGCCAATGACACCCTCATCCCGTGGATGAATAAATTTTATAAAAAAGGACAAGGAAGGATTTGAAAATGAAGACAAAATTTAAAATTAGGATGCTGCTTGACTGGGAGCTGATGTAAGTTAGCATGCATAGGCATGATCGGTGAATGGGACTTGCTATGAATTAGAAAATCAGCAGTGGTGATTTATTTAAATGACCTCAAGTTCACAGCAGGTTGAATGTGGGAAAGCAGTCAACAGAGAATTGGAATAGTTCATTTTTGAGGTAACAAAAGCATGGCTAACAGTTTCAGCTCTTAGGCGAGGAGAGACTGAAGTTAGAAGATGCTGCAGAGGTGCAAATGTACAATCTTAGTGATGGCAGAAATATGTGTTCAAAAACTCATTTCGGCAACACCTATGGCTTAGAGGTTGCAAAGAGTCAGCTTTTGCTCAGGGAGGCTAAAAAGAGATCAATTTTAAACATTCTCTGAGACACCGACAGCAGAGCAGAATCACATTTAAACATAAGAAAAATACAGACCCCTTTACTTCCATAGTGTTCAATTTATATCTTTCTTTGTTATGACCAGTTTTTGGGTGAGGTCTTCCAATTTTCTGACATTTCCATTTGGGATATTCCAAATCGTCTAGTTCCTCGGAGAGTGGGAATGAAGTGTCTCCCCTTCTTCATTCACCCACCCCCTTGGTTAGTTGCAGCAAGGTAATTTAACATGGATCCCTTCCCTTGTGATACCTTCTTCCCAGACCAAATGAATTGGTGATTTAAGAGGTGCCAATTTAGACTTTGTTAAGTTAGCAAAGGGTGCGTTTTCTAGTTCTTAAACATGCAAAAGCATAATATTAATAATATGACATGCATGCTCCCAGATTAGAAATCAAAAGTGATTCCTAAAGAAAGTTAAAAAGATATATGGATCAGTCTCTGAGTTGTTCTGAAGAGTGACTGTAGAATGTTGTGGCTGTTATAAATGGAACATTGATGTTGGAATTGATCAATCGATTTTGAGATTCTTGGTTTCATAAAATAGGTTTTATTGATTTTTGTTGGTTCTGCTTCCTTTCAATGATAGCTAGTTGGGAATTTGTTTAACCTTTCTTAACCTGCAGTGCAAGGATGTTTAATGACAGTTTTCAAGTTGTGAACTTCACAGCCTATTAGTATGTCAGAGCATGATCACATGCAGTCTAAAGTTCTAGTCATTTTTTAATCCCTTTTGTTTATGTTTCGCGGGAAGAGTGAAACACAAACTTGTCTGCAGGAGATGGCATTTTGTGAACAGAAAGGTGGGTAATCAGCCTCTGATTATCTTTTCCATTTTAGTCTTTCTCTTTGAAATTCCCCTGACTTTGTACAGTATGACCTTTCATGAGTCCACACAGAACTCAACCGATCACTGAATTCACAGTCAGCTTTTGACTTTAGCAACCCTTTTTTAAAAAGCATATGTTGGGATTAAAAGTGCAATATGTTCAAATAACTTTGACATTCTGATCTGTGGTCCTGACAATCCTCAAGCCCAATTTTCAAAATACTGCTCAAAGGTCTAATTCTTCCGAGGTATTGTAACCACCACCAGATTGCTACACTGTGCTAATTTTCTCTGTCATGCTGCAACTTCTTATTTCTGGCTCATACCTCAGATTCCATCTTCTCCACAACTGCATAGCAAACCTGAAATGCATCTTGCTTTTTCAGATCACTCGATCTTCAGCAGAATAGAAATTATAGCCCTTCTTTTAATGGTACCAGCTGCCATACCTTGGTAAGTATATTTAAATGTCCCAGTGTTTCTTTGGAAAGCTACCCAGGTGTGCAAGTTGGAATTCTCCAAAGTCTCTGAACCTACCCAGAGTTAAGACACTTTTGGAAGGTCCCAACAGTCGAGGGAATTACCCATCACGCTTCTTAGAAAATTTCTGTTGAGTCCTTGGATCAGGATTTCTGAGGTGTCCTGTACTGCAACTTCTGGGAAACCACCAGCATGTTTTCCATGATGTTTCTGGTCTCAGCTTCCAAGGGACACTATCGTCTGGCCACTCAATATGTGTGCTATTGTCATGATGTCAGTGCCTTTGTGCTGGTGCTCTTCCTGGAATATTTGAAAGAGCATAAGAAATAGGAGCAGGAGTAGGTCTTTGGCTCTGCAAGCATATCCCATAACTTCATGGATGAACTGATTATGCCCTTACCTCTACCTTTCTGTCTGTCCTCATAATCCTTCATTTCTTTATAGCTGTGGATTCAGAGCGGTGCCTAATCTTCATGGAACTCAGAATTAATGACACATTCAGCATCAGGATTTGCTCCTTCCATCTGAATATGCATCAATGAGCTGTCTCTGGATGAATCTTGAGATCACATCACAGAGTTTTTGGCCTCAACAAATTCCTCAACTGGATCAGTAGGTAGTGAGCACACTCATAGGCTCAGTGCATCCATCTTTGTCAATGACCTGTCTGCTAAATTTGGGATGGCAGTCCCTGGTCTGATGTAATGAATCTCTTCAATTTTGGGGTCTTTTGAGTACAGCTTCTGCATAATTGTGTATTGCTCTGAAATGTAAAAGCTTTTTGGGCATGCAGGATAGTGAGGGGACTGCTGGGAATAATGCCCCCTCCTTGGTAACTGAGTGACTGACACAATTGCCGACACCTTACATTATGGGGATGGAGCTGTTTTTCTATGTGATATAGAATTAGTTTAAGCAAGTTATTACTAATATTTTCATTTTGTTTTGGGTGAGTTCAATAGGAATACTTAAACACGTTTAGTCGCTGAGCATGCATGGTGAAGAGGCGAGTTTGTGAAGAGGGTAGCTACACTGGTTGAGAGCAGACCAAATGTTCTTCTGTCACCTAAGTAACATATAATTAAAGTTGACCCTAAATTTTTTGACATTAATTACATGTAATTACCTTTGTTTCTCTGGCTTTGATGCTTTCCTGCTGACATGGCAATCCATTCTTCATTTAATAACATGTCAGTGTATTTTTTTTGTGTGTTCCAAATTGCTTTCTTTATCTCCTGGCAAATAATGTGTTTGTAAGCTGTCAGTTCAGGTTTAATAACTTGGTAGAAAATGGAAGCTTGAAGTGACTGACTTCATTGAACAGGTATGCGTGATTGCATAATGTTAGAGCTATTTTGAAGTAAAACTTTGATCATAGGTGCATGTCTTAAATGATTACCAGGCAATATTTTTCTACTTCACCTTGATTACATATTAGTTGTGTTATGCACTAAAGACTGGGCTTATTACAGCTGCCATTTAAATGTCTGATAAACAGTATTAAATATTTGGGTGAATTAAGATTGTTTGGACAATACAGATTTTTGCCATGCCATCATCTTTATCTCTTCCATGATTCAAGGGCATCATTTGTGTGGTTGCATTTTTGCCTAACCTTGATTGCCCTTGAACTGAGTAGCTTGCTGGACCATTGCAGATTGCAGTTAAAAATGAACCATATGGAATGATTCACATGTATGCCAGACAGGGTAAGGATAGCAAATTTCCCTAAAGAACATTGGTGAACCAGATGGGTTTTTACAACAATTCACTGTAGTTTCATGGCCATTACTGAAACTAAGTGCGTTCAAGAAAATTTTCTTTAAGAGGTCTAAAAGGGGTCATGAAATATTTTTAGCAAACAAGGTTAAGGAAAATCCCAAAGCCTTTTATTTGTATATAAGGAGCAAGAGGGTAATGAGAGAAAGGGTTGACTCACTCAAGGACAACGGAGGAAAATTATCTGTGGAATCAGAGAAAATGGGTGAGATTCTTAATGAGTACTTTGCATCGATTGTCATCGAGGAGAAGGACATGACAGATGTTGAGGTTAGGGATAGATATTTGATTATTCTAGATCAAGGTGGCATAAGGAGGGAGGAAATGTTGGGTATTCTAAAAGGCATTAAGGTGGACAAGTCCCCAGGTCCGGATGGGATCTATCCAAGGTTATTGAGGGAAGCGAGAAAGAAAATAGCTGCAGCTTTAATAGATATCTTTGTAGCATCCTTGAACACGGGTGAAATCCCGGAGGACTGGAGACTTGCTAATGTTGTCCCTTTGTTTAGCAAGGGTTGCAGGGATAATCCAGGTAATTATAGACTGGTCAGCCTGACATCATTGGTAGGGAAACTGCTGGAGAAGATATTGAGAGATAGGATCTGTTTGCATTTGGAAGAAAATGAGCTTATCAGTGGTAGACAGCATGATTTTGTGCAGGGAAGGTCATGTTTTACTAACTTAATAGAATTCATGAGAAACTGACAAAGTTGATTGATGAGGGAATGGCTGTAGATGTCATATACATGGACTTCAGTAAGGCATTTGATAAGGTTCCCCATGGTAGGCTGATGGAGAAAGTGAAGTTGCATGGGGTGTACTTGCTCGATGGATAGAGAACTGGCTGGAACAGGAGACAGAAAGTAGTAGTGGTAGTAGAAGTAGGGAGTTTCTCAAAATGGACAACTGTGACCAGTGGTGTTTCACAGGGATCTGTGCTGGACTACTGTTGCTTGCAATATACATAAATGATCTGGAGGAAGGTATAGGTGGTCTGATTAGCAAGTTTGTAGATGACACTAAGATTGGTGGAGTAGCAGATAGTGAAGGGGACTGTCAGGGAATGCAACAGAATATAGATAGATTGGAGAGTTGGGTGGAGAAATGGCATATGGATTTCAATCCAGGTAAATGCGAGGTGATGCATTTTGGAAGACTCAATTCAAGAGCAAACTATATGGTAAATGGAAAAGCCCTGGGGAAAGCTGATGTACAGAGTGGCCTGGATGTTCAGGTCCATTTTACCCTGAAGGTGGTAAACGTAGGTCAATAGAGTGGTCAAGAAGGCATACGGCATGCTTTCCTTCATTGGACGGGATATTGAGTACAAGAGTTTGCAGGTCATGTTACAGTTGTATAGGACATTGGTTTGGCCACATTTGGAGTACTGTGGACAGTTCTGGTCGGCACATTACCAAAAGGATGCTTGGAGTTGTTGGAGGGAATTCTGAGAGACAGGATTGACATGCATTTGGAGAGGCAAGGACTGATTAGGGATAGCATGAATCTGTGAATGAGAATTCATGTCTCACTAACTTGATTACGTTTTTGAGGACATATAACCAAGAGGATGGATGAAAGCAGAGTGGTAGACGTTGTCTACATGGAGTTTAGATAGGCCTTTGACAAGGTTCCACATGGTCGACTGGTTAGTAAAGTTAGATCACATGGGATCCAGGGAGAGTTAGCTAATTGGATGCAAAATTGGCTTGATAGCAAGAGACAGAGAGTGGTAGAGGGTTCTTTCTCGGCCTGGAATCCTGTGACCAGCAGTGATCTGGAAGGATTGGTGCAGGGTCCACTGTTGTTTTGTCATTTACATTAACAATTTGGATGAGAATTTAGTAATTTAGTAAGTTTATAGATAACATGAAAATTCATGATACTGTGAACAGTGAAGAAGGTTATCTAAGAGTACACCTTGATTTGCTGGGCCAGTAGGTCAAGGAGTGAAGATGAATTTTGATAAATGCGAGGTGTTACACTTTGGTAAGATAAACCAAGACAGGTTTACACAGTTATTGGTAGGGCCCTGGGGAGTATTGTCGAACAGAGAGACCAAGGGGCTCAGGTGCATAGTTCCTTGAAATTGGTGTGACAGATAAACAGGATAGTAAAGAAGACATTTGGCACACTTGCCTTCATTAGTCAGAGCATTGAGTAGAGGGGTTGGGGTGTCATGTTGTGGCTGTATAGGTCATGGGTGAGGCCACTTTTGGTGTACTGCATAAAGGTCTAGTCACTCTCCAATAGGAAGGATGTTATTAAATTGGAATGCATGCAGAAAAGATTTACAAGGATGTAACTTAGACCGGATAAAAACAAATTACTGTGGATGCTGGAATCTGAAACCAAAAGAGAAAATGCTGGAAAATCTCAGCAGGTCTGGCAGCATCTGTAAGGAGAGAAAAGAGCTGACGTTTCGTGTCTTACTGACCCTTTGTCAAAGCTAGAGCTGCCAGACCTGCTGAGATTTTCCAGCATTTTCTCTTTTGGTGTAACTTAGTCTGAATGGTTTGAGTTATAAGAACAGGCCAGATAGGCTGGGACTTTTTTCCCTGGAGCAATGGAGGTTGAGGGGTGACCTTACAGAAATGTATAAAATCGTGAGAAACATCAAGAACATGAATAGCAAAGGTCTTTTCGCTATAGTAGGGGAGTTCAAAACTAGGGAGCGCAGGTTTAAGGTGAGAGGAGAAAGATTTAAAAGGGACCTGAAGGTCAACTTTTTCACACACAGGGAGCTGCATATATGGAGTGAACTGCCAGACGAAGTGGTAGATATAGGTGGTAGTTACAACATTTAAAAGCCTTTTGGACATCTGCATGCATAAGAAAGGTTTAGAGAGATTTCAGCCAAACGCAGGTGAATGTGACAAATTTAGTTTGGAAAACCTGGTCAGCTTGGACAAGTTGGACCAAAGGGCCTATTTTTATGCTGTGTGATTCTATGATTGTACAAATTTAAATTACACCAATGGCTGTGGTGAGACTTGAACTTGTGTCTTCAGTGCATTAGTTTGGATTCTTGGTTACTAGCCCACTGATATTACCACTTCTGCTTCACATTTCTTTTGCAACATCAATTCAGTGCTTTTCAGTGAGACCACCTCGAGGAGGAAGATCTTCGCCTTTGCATCCAGCTGGTCTCAGGTTTCAGAATTGAAATGAGTAAAACTTTACATGTTGGAATATTATTCTGCTGTTTTTGGAGTGCAGCCAGAAGGGCCTTGCAACAGGGATTCAAAGCTGCAGGCTATACCAATGATTAGTGTTCCATTAGATTACCTACAGTGTGGAAACAGGCCATTTGGCCCACCAAGTCCACACCGACCCTCTAAAGAGTAACCCACTCAGACCCATTCCCCTACATTTACCACAGACTAATGCCCCTAATACTATGGTCAATTTAGCATGGCCAATTCGTCTGGCCTGCATATCTTTGGATTTTGGGAGGAAACTGGAGCATCCAGAGGAAACCCACACAGACACGGGGACAATGAACAAACTCCACACAGACAATGGAATCGAACCCGGGTCCCTGACACTGTGAGGCAGCAGTGCTAACCACTGAGCAACCGTGCTGCTTTCTTTTCGTTGGGCATAAAATTCAGCCAAGGTTCAGCCTATACCTTTGGTGACCTGAATGTGCAAAGACAGGTTGGGTCAAATTATATGGAACCCAATTTGAGTGCATTGAACAGTGGGCTCAGGTTGAGGTTGGATGGGGGTCGGTTGGTGCAGAAAACCACCATAATTTTGGAAGAACGTACATACTTTGCTTTAAGGAACAGATGCATCTGATTCAAAGCAAATGCACTGGGTTGTGTATTTTGCAACACAATTTGACACAGCTTAAATGTTCTTCATGCAATCACTGTTAATCTCTCATGGTAATCAAATACATCATTGACTACATTATGAAACATGCTTTTTCTTCCTTCTTAAGATTAAAATAAGGTTTCCAATTTGGATAGTATCTTTTTACAAGGAATTAATTTGTGCATCAAATCCCTTCCCCTTACATGTCTTACAGTACAATAACAATATATCTGGTTTTAGCTTGCATTAAAGTAAAAAAATTGCCATCTGTTCAAGTGATAGAATATGCCCTTATAAGGCATTAGCCCTTTTTCAATCAGAAAGACTGTGATTATAAGACCATAAGACAGAGGAGTGGAAGTAAGGCCATTCGGCCCATCGAGTTCACTCCGCCATTCAATCATGCCTGATGGACATTTCAACTCCACTTACCTGCATTCTCCCCATAGCCCTTAATTCCTTGTGACATCAAGAATTTATCAATCTCTGCCTTGAAGACATTTAGCATCCCGGCCTCCACTGCACTCTGCGGCAATGAATTCCACAGGCCCACCACTCTCTGGCTGAAGAAATGTCTCCGCATTTCTGTTCTGAATTTACCCCCTCTAATTCTAAGGCTGTGTCCATGGGTCCTAGTCTTCTCGCCTAACGGAAACAATTTCCTCGCGCCCACCCTTTCCAAGCCACGTATTATCTTGTAAGTTTCTATTAGATCTCCCCTTAATCTTCTAAACTCCAATGAATACAATCCCAGGAACCTCAGCCATTCCTCGTATGCTAGACCTACCATTCCAGGGATCATCCGTGTGAATCTCCGCTGGACATACTCCAGTGCCAGTATGTCCTTCCTGAGGTGTGGGGACCAAAACTGGACACAGTACTCCAAATGGGGCCTAACCAGAGCTTTATAAAGTCTCAGTAGCACAACGGTGCTTTTATATTCCAACTCTCTTGAGATAAATGACAACATTGCATTCGCTTTCTTAATCACGGACTAGCACTCCCAGATCCCTTTGTACTTTGGCTTTATGAATTTTCTCACCGTTTAGAAAGTAGTCCATGCTTGTATTTTTTTTTCCAAAGTGCAAGACCTCGCATTTGCTCAGATTGAATTCCATCAGCCATTTCCTGGACCACTCTCCCAAACTGTCTAGATCCTTCTGCAGCCTTCCCACTTCCTCAGTACTACCTGCCTGCCCACCTAACTTTGTATCATTGGCAAACTTCGCTAGAATGCGCCCCGTCCTTTCATCCAGATCGTTAATATATAACGTGAACAGCTGCGGCCCCAATACTGAACCCTGCGGGACACCGCTTGTCACCGGCTGCCATTCTGAAAAAGAACCTTTTATCCCAACTCTCTGCCTTCTGTCAGACAGCCAATCCTCAATCCATACCAGTAGCTCACCTCGAACACCATGGGCCCTCACCTTACTCAGCAGCCTCCCGTGTGGCACCTTATCAAAGGCCTTTTAGAAGTCGAGATAGACCACATTCACTGGGTTTCCCTGGTCTAACCTACTTGTCACCTCTTCAGAGAATCCCAACAGGTTTGTCAGGCACGACCTCCCCTTACTAAATCCATGTTGACTTGTTCTAATCCGACCCTGCTCTTCCAAGAATTTAGAAACCTCATCCTTAATGATGGATTCTAGAATTTTACCAACAACCGAGGTTAGGCTAATTGGCCTATAATTTTCCATCTTTTGCCTTGATCCTTTCTTGAACAAGGGGGTTACAACAGCGATCTTCCAATCACCCGGGACTTTCCCTGACTCCAATGACTTTTGAAAGATCTCAACCAATGCCTCCGCTATTTCCTCAGCCACCTCCCTCAGAACTCTAGGATGTAGCCCATCGGGGCAAGGAGATTTTAAGACCTTTTAGCTTTTCTAGCACTTTCTCTTTTGTAATGGCAACCATACTCAACTCAGCCCCCTGACTCCCTTTAATTGTTGGGATATTACTCATGTCTTCCACTGTGAAGACTGACGCAAAGTACTTATTAAGTTCTCCAGCTATTTCCTTATCTCCCATCACTAGGCTTCCAGCATCAGTTTGAAGTGGCCCAATGTCTACTTTTGCCTCTCATTTGTTTCTTATGTATTGAAAGAAACTTTTACTATCATTTCTAATATTACTGGCTAGCCTATCTTCATGTTTGATCCTCTCCTTCCTTATTTCTCTCTTTGTTATCCTCTGTTTGTTTTTGTAGCCTTCTCAATCTTCTGATTTCCCAGTGCTCTTGGCCACTTTATAGGATCTCTCTTTTTCTTTAATACATTTCCTGACTTCCTTTGTCAGCCATGGCTGTCTAATCACTCCCCGGATAATCTTTCTTTTCTTGGGGACGAACCTCTGTACAGTGTCCTCAATTATACCCACAAACTCCTGCCATTTTTGTTCTACTGTCTTCCCTGCTAGGCTCTGCTTCCAGTCTATTTTCGTCAGTTCCTCTCTCATGCCCTCATAATTACCTTTTATTTAACTGTAACACCATTACATCCGATTTTGCCTTCTCTCTTTCAAACTGCAGACTGAACTCTACCATATTATGATCACTGCTTCCTAAGTGTTCCCTTACTTTAAGATTTTTTATAAAGTCTGGTTCATTACATAGCACTGGGTCCAGAATAGCCTGCTCCCTTGTGGGCTCCATGACAAGCTGTTCCAAAAAGCCATCCTGTAAGCATTCCATGAATTCCCTTTCTTTGGAACCACTGGCAACATTATTTACCCAGTCCACCTGCATATTGAAGTCTCCCATGATCACCGTGACCTTGCCTTTCTGACATGCCTTCTCTATTTCCTGGTACATGTTGCGCCCCTGGTCCTGACCACAGTTAGGAGGTCTGTACATAACTCCCATTATGGCTTTCCTTTGTGATCTGAATGTCAAATTGCTCTTTGCTGAGTCTCCTTTCTTCACAATCCAGTCACTACATGTGATTATCAAAGTCTATTTAGAGTTTGATTTAGTGTAATAAAGCTGTATTTTCTGGGCTATACAGATTATGTTTGGTTTCAACTTAAAATCAATGGAATTGAAAATTCTGCACTTTCTATATCAGGTGGATGATGCAACACGTTGATTTTCTTCCCAAGCAGTGAAATCAAAAAGATCACCAATATATTTTGAGCCATAAAGTCTGTTCCTGATTCTTCACCTGTACGACTTGTGTATGGCACTGAAAATTTCTGCTTCATTGTAAATTTCTGATTTTGCAAGAGAGGAATTTGTTCTGAACAATGGTGCTATGTGGAATTGATATGCCTGTTTTAAATTGGAAAAGAGTTATCCGTACTATGGGTGGAATCTTTTATAGGGGTGTCAAAGATATGGCTTTGGCAAGAATTGTGGCATAGTCCGTGAGAAATCCACCAAGGCCTATCAAATTTTCAGAAGCAACTCACTGCTTCTTTTATCTATGTTCTAGGAGTCAAGGCGAGATTCTTCTTGGGAGCTGCAAAAGTTGCTAATTAAAGGGAATTATTGCTTGTTAATGACCTTATTAACTGCACATCTTGCTTCTTTAACATGCAGCTTCCTCTCCTCCCACCTTCCTGAGCAATCTGGATGCCAAGAATTCTCATCATGTAAGTCAGAGTGGGTACATGGCGACTTCAGCTCAGTACTTGCTCCAGATGAGCTCTATGTTGGCCGCCACGCACCTCAGGCATATACTCCATGGACACAAGCCTCTGCCACCCTATGTCCACAGCCATTGGCAGCGGACATGTGTCAGCCTCTGAGAACCTTTGTGCAACATCTCCAATCCATCTACAGGATGATTCTGCACTTCAGTGTTGCAGCTCCTGGTGAAACGGCAACTTTCATTATATGCATTAAGGACAGTTTGTAATTCAGGGACCTGTACCAGCTCGTGGACTGGTCCAGACTGCATAGAGTCGTAGAGATGTACAGCACAGAAACAGACACTGCGATCAAACGTGTCCATGCCGACCAGATATGCTAAATTAATCTAGCCTCATTTACCAGCACTTGGCCCATATCCCTCAACCCTTCTTATTCATATGCCCATCCAGATGCCTTTTAAATGTTGTAGCTGCACCAGCCTCCACCACTTTCTTTGGCAGCTCATTCCTTCACATGCCACCCTTTGCATGAAAAATGTGCCCCTTAGGTCCCTTTTAAATCTTTCCCCTGTCACCTATCCCCTTGAGTTCTGGACTCCCCCACCCGGGGAAAAGACCTTGTCTATTTACCCATCTCTGGACTATTTGCTTGCTGGCTTAGTGTTCACTCAGTCTGTCACTTGTCGGATGCTCATACCAGCCTTGCCTTGCCCTGTGCTTTTGCACTGTGCCCCTCAGACAGATGTACCAAACTCACCATACTGCTGTATTACCATGCCATTTAGTACATATACAAAACCAGGAAGTTTGTTATTGTTGTCAGCAGTTTCCATTTAAGTCAAGGGAGACAGTCTTCTGTAAGGGAGTCCTGGCACAATAGGTCAAGAGCAAACAAAAACAGAAAATGCAAAAGAAACTCAGCTGAAGAGAGAAAACAGAGCTAATTTTTAAAGTTCACTGACTATTCTTCAGAACAGAGACACGGGCAGTTTCTGATGCCAGATCAGGGGCTTGCACATGGTCAGTCACAGGAGCATCTCTAAAAAAGGGATAAGGAGCTGAATCATAGGTAGCACACCACTATCCTGACTCTTTTGAGCCTATTGTGGGCCATTTGCCTCCTAGAATGAGAGGCAGGTTTTAAAGAGATGTAAAGTAAGTGACGCAGCTGATTGCTTTGGTGCAGGTGAGGAGGTGTCCTGAGCGAGTGAGTAGGCAACAGAGCTAGCATGCATCATTAATGGTGTCAGGGTTGGGATGTGTTACAGTGAGTGATGTTGCAAGCACCAGTGAGAGTGGTAGAGCATGAGGTCGGTGGGAGGTGGGTACAGGAATAATGATAGAGCAAGAGTGAGGTATTGGAGAGAAAATAGTGGCAGGATTGCTGGCAGAGTGGAGAATGTCAACCTTTTAACTTTGGACTAATATCCCTGGCCGCGAAGCAGGATATCAATTTCTCATTGTTTGCTATTTCTGGGGAAAATGTCAGAAATTGTGCAAGGCAGTGCCAGACTAAAAGTACTTGTCCAGATGCACAATGGCTTTTTAAAGATGGAACCAGTTCCAGAATGTCCCATCAATGCAGAGTTGTTCTGGCTATGGCAGGTGGTGGATTTAGGGCTAGAGTTGGGCGAGAGTGATGCTATAAGGATGAGGTTGACAGTTAATGAGGAGAGTTTGGTAAGATATGGCAAAAGATATATGCCACATGGCGAGAATCCCTCTGTGAAACTTGATGCTTAAAAGTAAATTCACCTGTACAGTGTTGATGAGTTATATGACAATTTGGTGTTTATGACAATTTGGAGAGCGACACAATCACTGATTTGTGTTAACATTGCCTGATGTTAAGCAGAACAGTGATTAAAAAATTAATTTGCTTTCAATTCTTGGTGACCTGTTGATATTACAACATTTCCAAGGGTGCTGCTATAGTCCTTCCTGAAGTTCTTTATTTTGATGGTCATTCTCTGTTTGGCTGTCAACTATCTTCTTGTACAAATACAATTTTATCAAAACATATTTAAAATGCAATTAAATACATATGGAAAATTGAAATAAAAAGTTTCTTACTCCAGAAATCATTATTTCTTGTTCAGACTTTTACGCATGTTTGCTTGGTGAATTCTTTGCCGATCTTTTCTCCCTTTATTAAAACATGACCAAATGTTGAAAAGATTAGCAGACTGATTGTTAACTTGTTGGGCCATGTACAGTACCTTTCATGGCCAACAAATCCTAGAGTGGGACTTGAATCCAGAACTACTGTCCCAGTACCTACTGAGCCAAAAAGCCTCCCGAACAGTATACCATGAGTAACTAATCAAAGACCTTGGGCGGAATCCGATAAAGGCCTGAACAGTGTGGGCTATGATAAGAAAAATGGGACAATTGAGAAGTTAGGCCAGGCCTTTCTCGATATTGGGAACATCTCCTATTTTCAAACAGAGCCCTTGGCATTGAGATGAGATTCTTGATAGGCAGCGGTGAGATGCCTATTAAGGGGCATTATTGCTTGTTAACAGCTTCATTAACAGTGAATCGCCCCTCATTAATATTCCTATTTTACCATCCACTGTCACTTACCTTTTACTGGAAGTGATCTGCAGCCACAAAATGCCTGGCTGAACAGAGTCACTCTCCATGTGATCAGCAAAAGCATGGACATCATTTACTCTAGATAGGAGCTATCATGCCATTGCAAAATGCTGCTACACTTCATTTACAATCATATCATTAAGCATGTGTAATGCATGTGGTCTGAAAATATTGCGCTGCAAATGTTGGTCACAGGCACTGTCCACCATGTCTTTGTAAATTTCACATAACAATCTCAATGCAGCAGATATTATCAACACTGACTTAAGAAGAGGTGGATATTTCTTATAATGTACACAGTACTAGCAAAGCTTCCAAGGGCATTGTAGGGCACAGAACTAATCCCCTCTATATGTGCTCTGTGAGTACAATGACATTCACTACTACATAAAGTGAACTTCCATGTTTGATGTGAGGATAGGATGGGAAGCATTCAGAACTCATGGAATGAGAGAGAGGTAATTTGAACATGAAAAGGAATGCATGAAGGACAGCCTGGAGAATGATTGGTGCTAATGGGGGCTACTAGTGGCTGACAGTGGATTGGTTGCGGTAGGAGCCTGGTGATGATAAGGCCTGGTATATGGGGTTTGGAGTAAGCACATGGGAGAAGGTGCTCAGGCCCTAAAATTATTGAATTTGATATTGAATGCTGAAAGCTGCAACATCCCCATCCAGAAAATGAAATGCTGCTCTCCCAGCTTGGGCTGAGCTTTGCTGGAGCACAGCAGCAAGCCTGAGACAGCGATGTAAGCCAGGGAACCTGACGGTGTGTTGAAGTAATGGGCAATGGGAAGCTCAGAGTTATTTTTGTCAAGAGAACATAGATAGTTTGCAAAACGATCACCCAGTCTTCATTTCATCTGCCCAGCGTGGACGAGACCACATTGTGAGTGTCAAATACAGGAGACTAGATTGAGTAAACTGCAGGTAAATTGTTGCTTCATCTGGAAGATACGTCTGGACTCTTGGATAGTGAAGAAGGAGAAAGTAAATGGGTAGGATTTACACATTCTGGAAATGCATGGGGACTTGCTATGAGGGTGTGGGGAGATGTTGGGAGTGGAGGGGAGTGGACCAAGGTGTCCTAGGAGGAACAGTCTCTGTGGAAGGCTGACAAGGTAGGGGAAGGAAATATGAGCCTGGGGGTGGCAATCTGCTGGTGGTGGTGGAAATGGTGGCTAATGTGGTTGTTGGTGGGGTAGTAAGTGATCCTATTGCTGTTCCGGGAGGGAAGAGAAGGAATGAGGGCTGCAGTGAGAGATGGGTCGGAGAACTGGCTGAGAGGCACTGTCAACTGCGGGAATCCTTGGTTGATGAAGAAAGTGAACATTTCAGAGGCCATTTTGTTGAAGTTGGCATCATCAGAACAGTTGTGAAGCAGACGGAGGAATTGGGAGAATTGAATGGAGACTTTATTAGAAGCAGGGTGTAAGGTTGTATAGTCAAGTAAACCATGAGAATTGATAGGATTGTAATGAATGTTGGTGGCCAGCTTATTCCCACTATCTTCTCCAAACCCACTGACTCCCATAGTTGTTCAGCATGGGCGGCACCGTGGCTCAGTGGTTAGTGCTGCTGCCTCACAGCACCAGGGACCCAGGTTCTATTCCAGCCTTGGGTGACTGTCTGCGTGGAGTTTGCGCATTCTCCCTGTGTCTGCATGGGTTTCCTCCCACAGTCCAAAGATGTGTAGGTTAGGTGAATTGGCCATGCCAAATTGCCTACAGTGTGCAGGTTAGGTTAATTGGGGTAAATGTATGGGAATGGGTCTGGGTGGGATACTCTTTGGAGGGTTGGTGTGGACTTGTTTGGCCAAATGGCCTGTTTCCACATTTCGGGACGCTATACCTGCTTTTCATTTATTCATTTAGTTTGTGGGTGAACTACAGCCTCGAATCATTTTGCTTATGTTCACTTTCAATGGCTGTAAATACAAACTCATTTTTGGAAATAGCTGAGTGTTTGACTGTCTATGACAATCCCCCACAGGACAATGATAGCTTGCAAGCCTGTAGTGAGCATTGGAGACAGAGTAGAGGTGACTTAGAGAGGATGGGAGGATGAGATGTGGCTAAGGGCAGGTAAACTGTGTGACCAAACAGTAATTGGGGCAAGAAAGAGGTGCTGCGTGTGGTAGAATGTGTCAGCTATGTGTCATGCACTGCAGCTCTTGGATTTGCTTTCTCATTAAATTACCAGTGAAGGGCATCTCCACAATACCTAAACTTGGCCATTTTTAGACTGGAGTTAAAGGTGGCCCTGGTGTCAGAGGTTCCAGTCTATTCTGGGATATCCAGTCAGTGGCGAGTTCTTCTGACTATGAGGAGTAGTAGATTTGGGCTAGCATTGTATGCAAAGTGTGCTGTAGAGGTGTGGTTGATAGTTATTGAAGTAAGTTTGGGATGATATAGTGAAAAACTCACTCGGCCTCATGGGAGAAAAGCGCTTTGTGAAACTCGACAAAATTAATATTTGGAGGGATATTGGTGAAGTGAAGGAATGTGGGACTAGTTTAGTTTGGGATTACGGCCAGCATGGACTGGTTGGACCAAGTATCTGTTTCCATACAATATGACTCTCTGAGTCTAAAATTGAGACTTAGCATACTATTTTGGATTTTCCATTCTAATTTATATTCTCCAATAATCTTTCATTATTGAATGAAGTATTCTGAGGTGAATGCAACCTAGAAGCTTCTTTACATTTTCATAAATCTTGTATAATTAGCTTGTTTTGCATATTTCACTTTTGCACAGTGGAAACAGAATTCAAATCATTCCAGGCTTTGGGAAAATGCAAGTTAGAATAACTCAGGCACTAGGAGAACAAGTTTAACTCTTCTTGTACACATATTTATATTAATATCACCTTATGCATGAATAAGAATATATTTATTAGTGATGATAAGGCTATTTACGCTTCAATGGATATTTGCTCATTAGATGAATTTTTCAGCTAAGGTTCAATAACTAAAGTTCAGTGAGGATTTCTTATTCCTGACCACTATCCAGTGAATCATAGGGCTCATTAAGGTACCCCAAGTTAGATGTCTGGTTAGAGGGATGTAGGTCTCTTTAACAAAAGGGACCTTAACAAAGGGGTCTACAGTGTATTCTAAAATGACTGTTTGAGGTCCATATTCTTAACTAATTATGTTAGAATTCAGCTGTTGATTGTCTATAAAGGCCATCATGTAGTTATACCATATACCAGAAAAGCCGATAGTAAATTCTCAATTTTTCATGTGTAAGCTATTCTTTTACAAAAGATGGATGCACTGATTCTACTGAGTATTTCTAGCGGAGGCGAGGGTTAAAATCTAATTGTTGAGTTTATCAATAGCACACATCAAAAGGCTAGTCGAAAAGGGGGAAGGCAACATATTCCTACATTTTTGTCTTTGAATTTGTCAATCAAGAAATTAATTTTGCAGTTAAGCTTCATTGCACTATTCATCTGCAAGATCACCATTTCTAACTTATATTTTTTATATACAGTGGTGTTATCGCTCTATTTGTAGCAGAAATCGGCTCCAATCTTTTCCCGCTTGAGAATATATGCAAATTTCTCATTTGTACTCACTCCTTCTTTTCACAAAATCAATTTGTTTCATATTTATTCATGGGATGTGGGCATTTCTGGTAAAATTATATCCCTAATGGCTGTTGGTCCTGATGGATGAGATGCTACGGTGAAACATCTTAGTAAGCCTCACAGGAGAGAAGCCCTCAGTGAAACTCAACAAAAATTAATGTTTGGAGGGATATAGGCCAAGTGTAGGCAGGTGGGACTAAGTCAGTTTGGAAGTATGGTTGGCATGAACTAGTTGGACCCTAAAGAGGAGAAAGAAAATTGTTGTGATTGAATCCTAGTCTTGGTGACCTGTGTCATGACCAGGTGAGAAGGTGAATTGGCTTTCTTCTTTTTAACTCACTCGGTTGGCTGTAATGAAGATTTTAATTCTTTTTAAGCATACAACAGTATCATATTTTGATGAAAACTCAGTATTAGTCAAGAGTAAGGAGCCAATGACAATATTTCTCTCAAGTGAAAACAAGAGTAATTCTATTACTTTCAGAAAAAATATAAAATATGTACATAAAGTTTAAAAAAAGAGAAGAGCATCTAGTATGAAAACATGTTTTTAACTGCATAAAATCTGTGTCCTTAGAGTTTTTGAGGTATTAGGTTTAACCTGACACCACAATTGTTTATTAGCGACTGGAATCTTCTTCAGTAGCAAACTTTGACTTCATACTGAATGGATGTTTTTCTGATGTGGCTTTCACAAGGTGTTTCTTCTAAGAGGCAGAGAGAGAGAGAGAAAGAGAGTAATCCCTTCAGATTTGCTGTTAAATCCACCAATCATCTCTCTGTTTTACCCAAAAACTGTTGTCTGAAGTACAGTTCAGTTTTGTAATTATGTATCTGGCTTTATTGTTATTTTAAGCTTGATAATCTGCAGTTAAATATTCCAACCCAACATTTGATATGTTCAGACAGTTGTAAATAAAACAGGAGATATAGATCTGAGTGACTGGTTTCAATCATATTGGTGACAAGTTAAGTTCAGACTGGGTCTTGTTTATTGATGATTTCATGAACGCACTCAACCCAAGTCAGGTGATTATAATGGCCATCTTGAGTTAGTGATTTCTCTTTTTAAAATCAGTTTAGTTCATGAAAAGTCAGAGACATTAATATCAGATGAGGGGAATCCAAATTTGATAAACTATTTCTATCACTATCATAAAACATATCATGCTATATTCTTATTTACATATTTTAAATGTTTAGTTAGACCATTTCAGAATCAACCACATTGACGTGGGTCTGACATCACACATAGTCAAGAAGACATAAGAGCACTGGATTGTTTCCCCAAATGATTGTATTATAACCTGTTATCACCAATTAGTTGGTTTTTGTGACAGTTTAGTTTCTTCAGTCAATTTTTTATTTTCAACATGGTCTGCACTTGCACTTTGAAATGACTAAGTTGTTTTAACATATTTGTTAACAAATATTAATCATGAAAACTATATTGAGTGTTAATATGATGGAATGGACACTTACCTCTCATTGAATTTGTAATTACATGCCTGAGTGCCAGTGAGAGTAACATAACCATAACGTACCACATAGATTTATCAATGCTGTTTGTTTGGAACCTATTTATTTTTGAACAATTTTGTATACAACCAGTTCAACATAGACTAACAAACATAAACCCACTTGGCACTTCATTCTATGTCATAATTAGGTCTATTCCATGCCACGTGTTTCAAAGCATTTCTTGTAGCTATAATAATAACCTTCTCACACTAAGCCTGATTATGAATTGCTCTATCATGAATACACTTAACTTGAACAGACAGGACCATTGATTGAATCCTTTCAACTTTTTTTTTGCATTTCTGCAAATTCTTTATCAAGTACTAAGTCAACCGCGAGAAAAGATATCTATCTCTTGCCTGGTAAATTCTTTATTTGTATTTTTTTCCCTTTATTTCTGACAGTATTCAAATAATGTTTTATAAGCTTCCTTATGGATTGATTCTCTGAAGGCAATCAGGCTGATTTAATGGTAATATGCATAACGTACCTTGAGGTGATGGGCTGTGCAGATATGGCACCGTCGCCTTACTGCTGTCGACACTGAATATGTAGGAGTGAATTCTATGGCCCAGTTGTGTGCAGTCCTAATGCTGGAATCCAGGATCGACCATGCCAGGAGTCAATGAAGTAGCCCTTTTGTGGGTTGTTTAGGACACAGGTCAGATAAATACCAGAAGCATGGAAATGAGAAATTATGGCTACACCGTGGAATTAAATCTGTCGAGTTCCAAGTTAAGAAGTTTGATATTGTATGTTGTTCTAATTAATTGCTTTAAGTTATTGAAATGAAAGCCTTGACTGAAGCTTCAATTAAAAAATAAAATAATTTTTCTTGATAGGAAGCCTTGACTACAATGCAATCCAAATGTATTTGTCTAAATTAAAATTTTGTTTTGTTCATGACTTTGTCTATGAACAAGTCATCAGTCATCAGATCCAAATTGTTTTGAGTGATTTTTCAGTTGGGTCTGTTTATTTTATACCTTTATTATTTAATAGGAATCCAGGCCAAACCACTCAGGCAACAAATAATTCATTGCGTCTGTTGAGTTTGTTATTATTCAATCCTCTGAAATATTAATTATAGACTAATTTGTAACATTGCATTTGTTGTTGCTGTCCAAGGAAAGTAAAAACCCTAAAACTTTTGGTGTTTGGCTGCTGGCAAGTGTAAAACTAGTGAGATTTTTCCTTGTCATATCAGTGTTGCTACCAAAGTTGTCTTTCATGACTTCTGCCATGTTTCACCCTTACTTTGGCTGAAGCCCATTCCTGGAACTTCTTCTTGGAAATTCTGTGATTGAATCTGACTTCCCTCAACTCATATTATTGTCATTTTCTTGCTTGAGCTTGGTTTTGGTTGAATGAAATATTTTTGAGCTGGCCATTAGATTAGATTAGATTAGATTACTTTAGATTAGATTAGATTAGATTAGATTACTTACAGTGTGGAAACAGGCCCTTCGGCCCAACAAGTCCACACCGCCCCGCCGAAGCACAACCCAGCCATACCCCTACATTTACCCCTTACCTAACACTACGGGCAATTTAGTATGGCCAATTCACCTGACCTGCACATCTTTGGACTGTGGGAGGAAACCGGAACACCCGGAGGAAACCCACGCAGACACAGGGAGAACGTGCAAACTCCACACAGTCAGTCGCCTGGCGCTGTGAGGCAGCAGTGCTAACCACTGGGTCACCGTGCCGCCCAGTTGTTTTGTTCCACTGGATTACATGTGAGAAAGAAGGATGTAGGAGTGCCTCTGTGCTTTTTCTAACATTGAATTTGAGGGTAAAATATTTGACCATTTTTTCATGTTGCACTTCTTACTGAAAATTGTTGCTTTTATAAA
Source organism: Chiloscyllium plagiosum (assembly GCF_037043375.1). NCBI lineage: Eukaryota > Metazoa > Chordata > Chondrichthyes > Orectolobiformes > Hemiscylliidae > Chiloscyllium > Chiloscyllium plagiosum. Next base: position 78,631,941 of record NW_028270145.1, on the reverse strand, counting down.
TATTTTCTGGTGTAGAAACTTTTGAATAGCTATTGTATGATTTTCTTCATTTGTATTTTTGGTGTAGGCAGTGTCTTGGAGGAAGGTGAATCAGACTGGAAGTTGGAGCAGTCAGGAAAATTGGCGTCAAGGAAGACAGAGGTCAAGCTGTGTTTTGGTTGTATGGAGGAAAGGCAAGGAATGAGAAAGGGCTGAAAGGATACTTGGCAGGGAGGATCTAGGGCATTGATACAATGTATACTTGAACATTGTCAAAAGTCACATGACATCAGGTTATAGTCCAACAGGTTTATTTGAAATCACAAGCTTTTGGAACGCTGCTCCTTCATTGCACCTGACAAATGGGCAGCGCTATGAAAGCTTGTGATTTCGAATAAATGTGTTGGGCAATAACCTGATGTCATGTGACTTTTGACTATGTCCATCCCAGTCCAACACAGGCACCCCACATCATCACTTGGACATTAGTAGATAGAAGGACCAGAATGTTGTTAAGAAGATTAGTGGAGATAAAATAATCAAGACATTCTAAAATCATGGGTTTAGATCAGAGTGGTGCTGGAAAAACATAGCAGGTCAGGCAGCATCCGAGGAACAGAAAAATCGACGTTTCAGGCAAAAGCCCTTCATCAGGAATAGAGGCAGGAAGCCTCCAGGGTGGAGAGATATTCACTGAGATTCTTATGCAGAGAGGAGAACTTCTTCAAGGTAGGCATCCTTGCAAGAGGATTTTCAGTAAGGTTAAAATCAACTACTAAAATCATGTGCAAGTGGAAATTAACATGGCAAAAAAAAATCCAAACCGTTTTGGAAGGGGAATGAAATCTGGCATTAGGCATGGGAAATGCTGAGGGGAAGAAATGGCTGGAAATTGCTGAAGTACATAATCTCAGCATTGAGACTGAAGGAGTTATAGCTTTTCAGAAAATTAAATGATCTTCAAATAAAGATGTTGATGAAGGCTCAAAACATTCTTATGAACAGGTTTAATTGTGGGAATGTTTTGAGCCTTTTTTTTATCCATAAAGGTAAATATCCAAGTGGAGGTCCAAAGACATCAAAAGAATAGTTTGAGAAATTTCATTGTTTCAGTTCTTTGTTTTATTCTTGGTAAATTTTCATTACTGTTTACGGTCATCCCTTGAATCGTGAATCCAATTTAATGGAGAAGCATAATTGGATCTATGGTTGAGTTTCAAATGTCTATGGAATATACATCAGGCAAGTTGTACAATGGGCTATCAGTGAAGATGAAAGATTTCTTAAATTTGTTAAGATTGATTTATTCAGCCTTGGTTCTAGAAATATATTTACTGTCAGTGGAAAGTACTGTAGACATAGGGAGCAATCTGTCTATCTGAACAGATAGGCCTGATGCACACTTGATATTGGGCCTCATGTCTCAATTACATGATATCACTGAGTACAAGATGAGTTGGCTGCCTCCAGGCATTTCCCTGGCAGAGACAAAAAAAGGGAAAAATACAATTAAATGGATAACTGAGACATGCTGATCTGACTTGTCATTTCAAACAATATTCAAGAAGCTTGAAACCATCCAGGATAAAGCAGTATGCTTAATCATCAGTTGAAACTTTATTGCTGGAACAGCACAGCAGGTCAGGCAGCATCCAGGGAACAGGAGATTCGACGTTTCGGGCATCAGCACATCCACAAACATCCACTCCCTCCACCACCGATGCCTTGTAGCAGCAGCGTGTACCATCTACAAGGTATATTGCAGAAATTACCCAAAGATCCTTAGACAGCACTTTCCAAACCCATGATTACTAGTGTCTATAAAGACAAGGGCAGCAGATATATGGGAACACCATCACCTGCATATCCCCTTAGGCACTCAACACCCTAACTTAGAAATGTATTGCCATTCTTTCGTTGTTGCTGGGAATTCCCTCCTTAAGGGATTTGTGGGTCAACTTACAGAATGGGGACTGCAGCAGGTCAAGAAAGCAGCTCGCTGCCACATTCTCAAGAGCAACTCGGAGAGTGCAATGAATGTTCATTCATCCATAACCCATGAGTGAGTACTGTTTTTTTTAAAAATGGAGATCCATTAAAACCAGTACATTAAGTTCCCCTTAATACAGGCTTTTTACAGGTTTTCCCACCAGGCAATTGGGTGAGAGGGAAGAGGATAGGGGATAGAGATGCACTTGGGAAGTGGAGTCGTCTATGGTCATAACGCTGCCATGGACACAGGTTGAGGCATTCTCTGCTCCTGCCAGCTCCATATATAATCGGCATTTTATATATAATTTTCTTCGCGGTCTCTTTAACTTGATTAGTAAGGCCACTTGCAGATTATGTTTTCCTGAATGGATTTGTCTCACTATCAATTAGATTGGATGCAGGCAACACAAATTGTACAATGAAGACCTGAAAACAAACAAACAAACAAACACATGCATACACGCACCATGTCCATAAACCGTAAGGGGTATCTGACCGACAGGCTACAAAAAACAAATATATATGGGATACCTGAAAAGTAAAACAGGCTATAAAGGTCTTAAACCTCCTGAATCTTTCTGCCACTGAGCCACTACAACATCAGTGGAGGTGCAGGAGAAACTGCATATGCAGCAGCTGAAACAACAAATCCAGTGGTGCAATGGCAGAAATTCCAAAGAAACTAGGGCTATAACAGAGTAGTTAACAAAAAAAATATTGGCCCTCTCTCAAGACAATGTTTGCTGTTATTCAAACTACCTTAAGAATATATGTAATTTCTTCACAGTATCAATTACTATCATAGTAATGAAAATAGCATGAGAGGTGTTATAGGCTGCATCATGTTGATTTTAAACAAATAAGCTTCTTGGAAATATAATTTTTAGATATGTTTTAATCAAATAAATGGACAATGTTAGATTTTAGACCTGTCCTTTATTTTAGTAAATAGGCTCAGGGAAGACTAATGGTCTAGTCATCTGTTTTTATTTAGGTACAGCTCTTTTTTTAAGAGATGTTTGGAAAAAAGATAGCAAAACTGACAGATACTTGACTTCTGGATAATTTTTCAAGTTAAACTTATTCAATAAAGAAGTATCTCTTTCAATGAGTATAGATATTCCAGAAAAATATGATTTACTGAAAAAATTTTACAGAACACTGGGGCTTAGTTGCAAACAGTCAACACTGCCAGACTCTGTAATTTTGTTGACATTTGTAAGTAATAGTTTGACTCCTAAACAACACATGAAATGTGTTTTGAATTCACAAAGGGTGTATTTAGTGAAGTCATTCATGGTAGGGAGATGTTTACAGGTGAAACCAATAACTAATTGCGTGTATTACATTCCTGGGGATGCAGGAGAAAACATCTTGTGAAACCACCAACGTTTGGAGAAAATAATTTGTGTTCTTTGCCAGAAATGGGAGATAGAAGAAGTCAAGATTTCTTGCAAATGATTTATCTCCTATTTCAAATGAAGCATAAATAAGCACAAGAAGTCAACCATTTTGACAAAAAAAAAATCAAGCAATTGACTAGTCAACTATTCAAAACTACAACTTATTTACAAACACCCTAATGAATTTTTGTACTAAATCTGCCTTACTTCTGTTATGCCAACGTAATGCCAGTGGAAAATGCAAATTGTGGGCTGGGTTTGGGCCATTAAACTGTGGTTAATTCTTTGCAGTGTGACTGACTGAAGAATGTGTAAGTTATGAATCATTAGTGGGCAAATGAGAAAATACCAGTTTGTATACATTCTCGAGAATGCCACTCGGTAAAACACAGAGATTGGAGAAAGGATTTAAATCTATCTAGCTCCAGTCTTTTTCTTTATGGACAGGTGAGGTTTGTTAATTCACTTGCAACGCATTTGATCTGGATGTTGTTCTCAGAGCACTTTTTGTTTGAACAAAATGTAACTCTAGGCAATTCCTTTCAGTGCAGAGGTAAGTTTTCAATGTCATTTGTCGTCTCAAATATAGACAGTGTAAACATGTTATTCCTGTCTCTGATCTGAAGCAGACTGTCAAAAGTTAAACTCGCTTGTGGGATCAGAATATTGACATTTTGGTATCTGATAAAAGTAGTTCTTTAGTAGAAAGCTTGTAGGTTTGCCAACAGGTGGAATTACCTCCCTGACGCTAGTTGGCTCTCTTGTTTGTTTTTATCTATTTTGGGAAGAGGTAAGATATCTTCCAAATATTTGACTTAATATTTTTAATCAATAGATTTAGAAGTTTTATCCAAATGCCTTTTCTTATATATTTTTCATTTTACTGCAATAGTTTATTCTTTCATTTGAACCTACTGTTTTCTATGTGGAGGATATTAGCAATAAAAGTTGTGCAATTTAATATGGCTTTAGCAGACATCTCAAAATGTCTTTAAATTGTATAAGAAATACACATAGCTAAAAAATTGGATCTTAATTCTCTCCAAAGTATTTCAGAGTAATGAGATCTAGTCAAAGCGTTAGTTGTGGGCATTTCTTTTTCCTTTCACTTTGTGCAAGCTGCAGCTGCTTTTTCTTTTAATTTGTTTTAACTTTCTTTTAAGAAGTCTGCTGTGTTTCGGCTGTGTTGTGCCTCAGTCTTTTGTTATGGTGTCATGGTAAAATTGAAGAAGCAGCATGAAGAAGGTTACAAGGCAAACAAAGCGCAGATTTATGCCCATATTTGCAATGCAACAGCAAAGTTGCATGTGTTGTAAATTTGCAGCTGGCACATAGCACATTGGGTTTACAATTGTTTAACCTATTTGAAGTTCAACATGAAAACTTCTACATTTTATCACTTCATTTGTACTAAACTGTGCAACATGAGTTTAACCTTGTAGCAAAATTCCAATCTACTTGTGAGTCTAAACATTTGAAACAATGGTTTTGAAGTGACTCATTTTCTTTCCGATGTGTGCAGTTGCCAGGCAGATGCTGTACTTTGCACTTTGTACCGGATGTCTTTTCATTTACTCAGATTACTGACAATAAGTGATTTAAAGTTAATGATACATTAAACTTTGAGGCATAATTTAAATTAACATGAGACATTTCACTGATTTTCTTTCATCTCTAGATATAAAGAGTAGCAAACCGTTCTCGTTTTCAGTTCTCTTACCTTCTCCCACCAGCCTGGAAACACGCTTTCATTTATTTCATATTCATAGTGTCACATTCATGGTAACATATCACTTTCGTTAATATGTCATGATTTAATTGGTTCATGGGATGTGAGTTTTGCTGACAAAGTCAGTATTTAGTTCCAATACCTAATTGTCCTTGAGAAGATAGCAGTGAGCACTTTCTTGAACCACTGTGGACCTAATGAAGTAGGCATGCCCAGAATGTTATTCGGAGGGAACAAAATTTACACTTCTAGTGATAGTAGAAATCTAACTTTTGCGTGAAAGCAATGCTTGGAATTAAGAAAAAAACAAGTGTTTTCTTCTTTTGGAGATTGACAACGAATAATGAAAAATAAAGCACTGTACTCGAAAGTATGCAGTGCTGTCCTTCCAAGCCTTATACATTCAGGTAGAAATGTGAATGCACAATGCCTGGATCAATAAATGTTTCTTTCAGCCTTGGTATCTGGCTGTATCATTAAAAAGTGCTGAACAAACACGATGCTATTTGGGGTAATGTTGCTACACAGAAGCCATTTTATAGAAACAAATAGAACTAAAGTAGGAGCTGAATGTACCACCTCGTATTTTCTTTCTGATTAAATTTGAGGCACACAGGATGGTGTATTGCATGATAGACACAACTCTTGGTCTGAATGAAGGATTCTCTTGTATTAATTATGGTGTGAGCATTTTCCAAATTGCATCAAGTTCCACTCATTCTTCACCTCTGTACTTTGTGACTGACCTTAGCTCCAGATCCTGCAAAGCTCTTTGATTTTAACATTTTCATTCTTTTTTCTCAGATTCCTGCATGATCTGACCTCATCTATCTCTGTAATGTCCTCCATCTCTGTAACCCTTAGTGTCTATTCAATTCTGGCCTCTTAATTATCCTCATAATATTACTACTGGTTGTCATGCTTACAAATGCTTAGGCCCTGAACTCTGGCATTCTCTTTGTAAATTTCTCTCTCACTCACTTCCTCTTTCACTCTTCCCTCTTTAAGACACTTACTGAAACAAATCTCTTGGAGCAAATCTTTGGTAACCTGCCCAAATGCCACCTTACTTGACACAATGTCAAATTATTTTCCTAACTTGACTACGAAATGCTTTAGGATGCTTTAGGATGTTTAGGGTTGGCATGGTGGCTCAGTGGTGAGCATGCTGCCTCACAGCAACAGGGGCATGGGTGACTATCTGTATGGAGTTTGCACAATCTCACCATGTCTGTGTGGGTTTCCGCCAGGTGCTCTGGTATCCTCTCACAGCCCAAAGCTGTGCAAGGTAGGTGGATTGGCCAAGCTAAATTGCCCGTAGTGTCCAGGAATATGTAGGTTAGGAGGGTTGGTGCAGACTCAGTGAACCAAATAGCCTGTTTCTGCAGTGTAGTAATTCTATATTAAAGCTACAATGTAAATGCACGTTGAAATATAACTGCAAGACCAATTAACAATGTTCAGTGATGTCCAGTTTGGCTTCCATCAGGGCCATTCAGCTCTTGAACTCATTATAGTCTTGGTTCAAACACCGACAAAAGAGCTGAATTCCAGCTGTGAGGTAAAAGTGACACCGCATGGCATCAAGGCTGCATTCGACTGAGTGTGGCATCAGGGTATCTTGGCAAAGCTGGAATCAATGGGTATCGGGGCAGAGTTTCTGGTGGTTGGAGTTGTAACTGACACATAGGAAGATGGTCATGGTTGTTGAAGGTCAGTCATCTCAGGTCCAGGATATCTCTGCAGGAGTTCCTCAGGGTAGTAACGCAGGCCCAATGATGTTCAGCTGCTTCATCAATGATCTTCCTGACATCATAAGGTCAGAAGTGGGCATGTTTGCCAATGATTGCATTATGTTCAGCACAATTCATGATCCCTCAGATATTGAAGCAGTCTGTGTTTAAATGCAAGATGATCTGGGCAGTATCCAGGCTTGAGCTGACAAATGGCAAACAGCATTCATCCGTTTAAATGCCAGGCTATGACCATCACCAAAATGAGACAATCTCACTCCCTCCCCTTGACATTCAATTGGGTTACCATCACTGAATCCCCCACTATCGATATCCTGGGGATTACCATTGACCAGAAACTCAACTAGACTTGGCACATAAACACAGTGGCTGCAGCAGGTCAGAGGCTAGGAATACTGCAGCAAGTAACTCATCTCTTGACTCCCCAAAACCTATCTGTTGTCTACACGGCACAAGTCAGGTGTGATGGAATATTCCCAACTTGCCTGGATGATTGCAACCCCAGTAACACTCAAGAAGCTCAACACCATCTAGGACAAAGCAGTCTGCTTCATTGGCACCACATCCACAAGCATTTACTCCCTCCACCAGGGACACTCAGAAGCAGCAGTATGTACCATCTACAAGATTCACTGTAGAAATTCATGAAAGGTCCTTAGACAGCACCTTCCAAACCCTGACTCCTTCCATATAGAAGCACAAGGGAAACTTGTGCTCAGCAGGGGGTTGGGAACCTGTGGAGTAGTTCCAGTCCGCAGAAGGATGAGAGTAGGGAGGACAGGGACAGGATTTCACGGCCACAGGAATGTGCTGGCAGACAGCAATCTGGTTTGAAATGTGTCTACTTCAATGCCAGGAGTATTAAGAATAAGTTAGGTGGGCTTGCAGCATGGATAGGTACCTGGAACTTAGATGTTGTGGCCATTTCGGAGACATGGATAGTATTGGGTCATGAATGGATGTTGCAGTTTCCAGGGTTTAGGTCTTTCATCAAGATCAAGGAAGACAGTAAAAGAGGGGGAAGTGTGGCTTTGTTAGTCGAGGACAGTATAACAGTGGCTGAAAGAACTTTTCACGAGGACTTGTCTACTGAGGTGGTATGGGCTGAGGTTAGAAACAGGAGAGGAGAGGTCACACTGCTGGGAGTTTTTAAAAGGCCTTTGCAAAGTCCCAGGGATGTGGAGGAGAAGATTGGCAAAACAATTCTGGGCAGGAGTGAAAGGAACAGGATGGTCATTATGGGGGACTTTAACTTCCCCAACATTGACTGGAAATGTTATATGGTGGAGGTGGGTACTGCAAATGCTGGAGATTAGAGTCAAGATTAGAGTGGTGCTGGAAAAACACAGCAGGCAAGGCAGCATTCAAAGAGCAGGAAAATCAATGTATTGGGCAAAAGCCTTTCATTCCTGGTGAAGGGCTTTTGCCCAAAACATTGATTTTCCTGCTCCTGGGATGCTGCCTGGCCTGCTGTGCTTTTCCAACACCATTCTTATCTTGATTGGAAATGCTACAACTCTAGTAAGTTTGATGGATCAGTTTTTGTCCAGTGTGTGCAGAGGGTTTCCTGACACAGTATGTCGAAGGGCAGACAAGAAGGGAAGCCACACTGGATCTGAACTTGGTAATGAATCAGGCCAGGTGTTTGATTTAGTGGATTGGTGAGCACTTTGGAGAAACTGACCATAGTTCAGTTATGTTTAATTTAGCAATGGAAGGGGATAGATACATGCCACAGAGCAAGAGTTATAGATGGGGAAAGGGCAACTATAATGCGATTAGGCAAGATTTAGGACACATAGAATGGGGTGGCAAAATGCTGGGGATGGGTACAATCGAAATGTGGAGCTGGTTTAAGGAACAGATATTGCCTGTCCTTGATAGATATGTCCCTGTCAGGCAGGGAGGAAGTGATAAGGTAAGGGAGCCATGGTTTACTAAAGAAATTGTATCTCGTATTAAGCAGAAGAGGGAGGCTTATGTGACGTTGAGATGAGATGGTTCAGATGAGGCGATGGAGAGTTACAAATTAGCTAGGAAGGATTTAAAAAGAGAGTTAAGAAGAGCAAAGACGGGATATGAGCAGTCTTTAGCAGGTAGAATAAAGGAGAACCCTAAAGCTTTCTATATGTATTAGGAATAAAAGGATGACCAGGGTAGGAATAGGGCCAATCAAAGACAGAAGTGGGAAGCTGTGTGTGGACCCTGTGGAGATCAGACGGGTGCTAAATTAATATTTCTCATCTGTTTTCACTCAAATAAAGGAGAATATTCTAGAGGAGAAGACTGAGATATGGGATATTAGACTTGAAAGAACTGAAGTTAGTAAGGAGGAGGTGTTACCAATTCTAGAATGTATGTAAGTAGGTAAGTCCCCTGGGCCAGATGGGATTTATCTGAGGATTCTCTGGGAAGCTAGGGAGGAGATGGTGGAGTCTTTGGCCTTAATCTTTGAGTCATTATTGTCTACAGGTTTAGTACCTGAGGACTGGAGGATTGCAAATGTTGCACCCTTGTCCAAGAAGGGCAGCAGAGATGAGCCAGGTAATTATAGACAGTGAGCCTTATGTCTGTTGTAGGAAAGGTTTTGAAAAGGATTATAAGAGATAGGATTTATAATCATCTAGCAAGCAACAGTTTGATTGGAGATAGTGAACATCGTTTCGTCAAGGGCAGGTCGTGTCTCACAAACCTCATTGGTTTTTTGAGAAGGTGACCAAGCATGTGGATGAGGGTAGGGCAGTTGGCATGGTGTACATGGACTTCAGTAAAGCCTTTGATAAGGTTCCACATAGTAGGCTGTTGGAGAAAATGCAGACGCATGGGATTGAGGATGATTTAGCAGCTTGGATTAGAAACTGGCTTTCTGTCAGAAGACAATGAATAGTGGTTAATGGAAAATATTCAGCCTGGAGTCCAGTTACTAGTGGTGTGCCACAATGATCTGTTTTGGGACCACTGCTGTTTGTTATTTTTATAAATGACTTGGACGCAGGCAAAGTTGGATAGGTTAGTAAGTTTGCAAATGACACTAGGGGCAGCACGGTGGCTCAGTGGTCAGCACTGTTGCCTCATAGCACCAGGGTCCCAGGTTCGATTCCAGCCTCGGATGACTGTCTGTGTGGATTTTGCACATTCTCTCCATGTGGGCAGCACGGTGGCAGTGGGCAGCACGGTGGCACTGTGGTTAGCACTGCTGCCTCACAGCGCCAGAGACCCGAGTTCAATTCCCACCTCAGGCGTGGGGTTTGCACATTCTCCCCTTGTCTGTGTGGGTTTCCTCCGGGTGCCCCGGTTTCTTCCACAGTCCAAAAAATGTGCAGGTTAGGTGAATTGGCCATGTTAAATTGCCTATAGTGTTAAGTGAAGGGGTAAATGTAGGGAAATGGGTCTGGGTGGGTTGCTCTTCGGAGGGTCGGTGTGAACTTGTTGGGCTGAAGGGCCTGTTTCCACACTGTAAGTAATCTAATCTAATCTAATCAAATAAAGTCAGTGGAGTGGTGGACAGTGTGGAAGAATGTTGTAGGTTGCAGGTGGATTTGGATAAACTGCAGAATTGGGCTGAGAGGTAGCAAATGAAGTTCAATGCAGATAAATGTGACGTGATTCACTTGAGGAAGAATAACAGGAAGGCAGAATATTGGGTCAATGGAAAGATTCTTGGTAGTATGAATGTGCAGAGGGATAGTGGTGTCCATGTACATAGATGCCTGAATGTTGCCACCCAGGTTGGAAGTGCTGTTAAGAAGGCATAAAGTGTGTAAGGTTTTATTGGTAGAGGGATTGAGTTAAGGAGCGGTGATGTCATGCTGCAACTCTACAAAATGCGAGTGTGGCCTCTCTTGGAATATTGTATACAGTTCTGGTCGCCCTGTTACAGGAAGAATGTGGAACCATTGGTGCAGAGGAGATTTACCAGAATGTTGCCTGGACTGGAGCGAAGGTCTTATGAGGAAAGACTGAGGGACTTGGGTTTGTGCACATTGGAGAGAAGAAGGCTAAGAGGTTATTAAAAGACGCATACAAGATAATCAGAGGATTAGATAAGGAGGACAGTGAGAGTCTTTTTCCTAGGATGATTACATCAACTTGTACAAGGGGGCATAGCTACAAATTGAGGGGTGATAGATTTAAGACAGATGTCAGAGGCAGGTTCTTTACTCAGAGAGTGGTGAGGGTGTGGAATGCCCTGCCTGCCAACGTAGTTAACTTAGCCACATTAGGGGCATTTAAACAAACCTTGGGTAAGCACATGGATGACGATAGGATAGTGTAGGGGGATGGGCTTAGATTAGTTCACAGGTCGGTGCATAATTGAGGGCCGAAGGGCCTGCTTGCGCTGTATTGTTCTATGTTCTAAGCATGGCAACACCACCACCTGTAATTTCCCCTTCAAGTCACTCACCATTCTGACTTGGAAACATATCATAATTTTTTTCATTGTTGTTGGGTCAAAAACCTGGAATTCCCTCCCTAACGGTGTTGTGGATCTACCTACAGCAGGTGGACTGCAACGGTTCAAGAAGGCAGCTCACCACCACCTTCTCAAGGACAACTAGGGACAGGCAATAAATGCTGGTGAGCCACATTCCACAAAAAATGACATTATAAAAAAAGACTGAATAACAAAATTATTTTTTATGCAAGAAGATTTCAAACAACTGATCTAGCAGTAGGTAATAGATGATTAACGTTGAGAATGGACAGTCATTTATTTTTGAGGAACTTATATTGCAAATTAATTGATCTTAGCTATTGGCTGATGCCACACATATGTAATTCAACGGAACCACGAATAATCTTGAGCTCCAACTGCACTTTCTCACCCACTTATACTCTGAGAGGCTAAAAACCTGGCTGTCTGAGCCTGAAATGTATTCAACGATGAAGCATCCACAACGTATGTGGTTGTGAATTCCAAGGATTCACATTCTTTTGAGTGAATTTCTCCTTTTCTCAGTCCTAAATAATCGTACCCTATCCTAAACCTATGCCCTGTTTATAACTCCCCAACTCGGGGGAACAATCTCTGAGTCCACCCTATTGAGCCTCTTCAGAATTTTGTCTGTTTCGATGAAATAATTTCTCATTCCTCAAAGGTTGCCTCTAGGTGGTGTAAAGTGCACGCATGCTCAAAGAGGTCAAATGAATTATCTACCAGTCACCTTTATTATGACGGAGTGTGGAGGTTTAAGCACATTCACAAAGACTCATTTTCTGTGTTTCTCCCAGAAATCATGATTATGGTCTTTGAAAGTGTCCAGCAAAAATGTTACCACATACTGTACAGCCCTTATAACAATGATCGCCAGCCTGAGACATTCCCTTACCTTTGCTGCAACCCCCCACAACCTTAATGCAATTTCATTACCGAAGTGAATGTGACAAACACTGACAGTTAGTGGCACCATCTGTGCAGGTTCAGCAGGTGGTGGCCACTTTATTTCTGGCCATCTTGGTAATTGTAGCAAATAGCCCGTTCTTCTAAACACCAGAAAAAATAGGCTTATTTTTGTCAGCCTGTCATCATAAAACAATTCCCCCATCTCGGGAACCCGAGGTAATGAGCCTCCACTGTATTGCATTCAATGAAAATATTTCCTTTCTTAAATAGGGAGGCCAAACTGTACACAATAATCTATATGCAGTTTCAATCAAATTTCTATATAATTGTGGCAAGACTTCATTCTTCCTGTCCCCTTGCAATAAAAGCCAACATGCTATTTGCGTTTAATTGAACCCCCATGTTAATTTTCTGTTTCATGTACAAGCACATCAATTTGCTTTGAACTTCAAAACTTAGAAGTTTCACACTATTCAAAATATTTCTGCTTTTCTACTCTTATGAAAACTTCAAACTTCCACGCTTTGCTGAATGGGTCATATGAAGAGGGTAGGAAAGGTGTTAAATTTCACACATTGACTTTCATCATTTTCCTGGACAGCTCTCCTCATGACAGGATAGCTCACAGCTTCACTTATTCCTTTCCCTGAAGGCAACTCACATCCCATCTGAGGTTCTAACATTTTCTATTGTTCTCTCACTTTGTGCCATGCAGTCACTTCTTCCCCTTGTCAGAAGAGTTGCATTAGTGCTCCCATGCCATGGTAAAGCTTGGCATCAGTGCCATAAAGGTAAGTGAAGTGCGGGACAGATGAAGTGCCTTCAAACAGGTTGGAAATCATTTGTCAAGAAGCAATGGTACTCTCTGAAAGAAGAGGCATTTTTTGCAACAGCTTCTGAATGGATGTGCCTAGATCTCTTCAGTATAATGGATCAAAGCCCTCTGACAAACTACTGACAAGTGGAAAATGGACACAAATGGATACCCCCTCCCCCAACTCCCCACAGAGACCCTGAAGAGTGCAGTATGTCAGAAAGTGGACCCAATGTCACTTTTACAGGACTTTATTCTTTATGCAAATTGAAACCCACCTCCCTTCACCTGAAAACCAAACCACCCATCTCAATTTGCTATCAGTTGACCATTTCTTTCTATATCTATTATGAGCCTTTTATAGCCTCGTATTTTCAAACTTATACATCTTTTCAGCTATTAGAGGGAGCTTTCATTTCAATATATTCATGAAATGTTGTGTTCCACAATCAACTCCTGCATTAAAATGCCTAAAGGCCAACAACCAAAATGCAATCTCTTAAATTGTAATTGCAAATAAATCTGAGTTATAGACTGCAATTTAGCACAATGAATACTAGCTTGGTTTTAAAAAAATTATGAACTTGGTTGAAGCAATCAAAATGTGAATGGCAATTCTTGATTATAATGAGGAATAAAAGGAGTAGATTTGGAGCTAAGTCAGAACTAAAATGAAAACTGATCAGTACCAAACATGAATGTAAATATTCAAATTTACATAATATTCGTTAGCTTTTCAAATGCCAAGTTGAATTAAGGCATGCCTTTTTTATAACTGCTGCTTTCTTTGACATGATCCCAGAATGCAATTATTGATAAACTAAAATACACAATTATTTTTGCTTCCAGTTCTTCAATATAAATGAAGAGGAAAGGTGCATTTTGTGATAGCAAGGAACTTTCAGCAAATTCAGTTCTGAAAAGAAAAGCTTAGATTTAAAAACGAATAGTTTAAAAGCCAATTATTTTGGCTGCTGGACAAACCATACTCTGTGACAGATGTGATATCAATGATTCAAAAGTACATCTTAAGTCGGATCATTTGCTCTCTCTGGTGCAGAGGGTGGAGGAGGGAAGGGCATTTAATTAGGTGGGGTGATGGCATACCTGATTGCCATTACCTTCCTGCGTCTGCCTGAATTAAATTCTGGATGGAAAGGCTGACCTTCCATGTTCTTGAATCAGGTAATTTGCTGAATGTAGCTCAGGAGCTTTAATTAATGATCTAGAACTGTATTTGCTGATATGTTGGCTATTTAGAAAGATTTGTCAGATTTTATTAACCTAGTGTTAAAGGGTGAAATTGACCAGCAATGCTAAACAGGTTTGTACAGTCATTTTTATTTTTTATTTTCCATTGACTTTGAAATAAGGTGAACATTTAAAAAATTTTGACTGCCAATTCCTTATGAGTCAGCTCATGCTTCTGGAATTAACTAATTTGACTCACCTTAATGACCTGAATGTATCTTCCAGATTTTGTGATAACAGCACTTACTTCCAGAATACAAACAAAATATTGTAAATGATGGAAATCGGAAATAAAATCAGAAAATGTGAGAACTACTCAGTAGGTCTGATCGTGCTTTGTGGAGAAAAACAGTTACCATTTCAAGACAAATTATAACTTTTCCTCAGAAACCTTGAAAGGTTCTGATGAAGAGTTATATTCAGCTCAAAATGTTGAACATGATTTTCTACTTCCCGAGGTGGCAAAGATAATAGCGAATGCAAGCTAAGTGAGAGTGCAAAAATCAAAATTTCGCCTTTGAGGTAAACCTTTGCAATTAAGTCCTCCTCCTCACATGGTGAATTTTTTATTGTCAGCAGGAAGCGAAGAGCCTTTATATGTGCATTCACAGCTCATTAATTACACAACAGATTAGAATTAATTTCCCTTTCCCAATTGAGATACTTCATACATCAGAAGCATGACTCCATGCACTAAGTGCGTGCCCATCATCTTTTCTCATTGGCCTTCAGTCCGGTTAAGCATATCACTTTGTCTGCCTCTGATGCAAATGAATGAGAGGCAGTGTTGAAAGTGACTCAGAATGTCCCAGCCATCATGATCCACTTATGCCACTGCTGGATGCGGACCTATGGTAAAAAGACGTTTTCCACCATCCAGGCCGTTGGCACTACATCCACAATCATCCACTATCTCCGTCACCAATGTTCATTAGCAGCAGAGTGTACTGCAGAAATTTACTGAAGATCCTCAAACAGCATCTTCCAAACCCATGACCATTTCCACCTAGGACAAGGGCAACAGATACATGGGAACACCACCACCTCCAAGTTCTGCTCCAAGCCACTTACCATCCTGACTTGGAAATATATCATCATTCCTTCACTATCGCTGGGTTAAAATCCATCCCTAATGGCATTGTGGGTTAACCCACAGCAGGTGGACTCCAAGAAGGCAGTGCAGCAACACCTTCTTAAGGCCAACAAGGAACAGGCAATAAATGCTGGCCAGCCAGCAATGCCCACATCATATGAGTGAATTAAAAAAAGGCCCAGGTGGCAATCCCATCCTGATAGCCTAAGGTTAGCAGCTATCCTAAATTTCTTTGCCAGGCAATCATTTCAACGAGCTACTGGAATCTCTGTGGCATTTCCCATTCTCTGATGTTCTCTTTACATTTAGCTCATCCCTTGACATGGCTAGTCAAGCACAAGGGCATTTCGACTTTTGGGATTGTTCCACAGGAATGACCAAGATTCATATTGCACGATGGCACCTCTACAGGAATCAGAGGATGCTGCCATGAACCAGAAGTTTTCGTCAACTGAAAAGGATTCTGTTCACTTAATGTTGAAACCTTTCAGGATTAGAACAGCCAGATAATACAGGTCTGTGGTAAATGTCCAGGGAAATGTCACAACTCTCACATTCTTGATCACTCATAGGTACCAGACCCTTTCAAAGGCTTTGGCCATACAGAATGGTAGTTGGGTGACAAGTGATACACCCTTTATCCTGATGGCATCTCTAATAAATCCTGTGATCATCCTCCAAGGAGAAATGCAATGCCAGACACATGTCCTGTATCATAGTGGTGTGCTGCCCTCTCCATAGTCTTTGTTTCCAAAGTGGGGATGTGTTGGCTGGAGAGGAGATGCAAGAATAAGAGCAAGCTTCCAAAGAGGATGAGGAGATTGAAAATACTGAGATAGACCAGATGATTATCCTAGTCCCAGCAGTGCTACAGAATACAATGAGCCTTCACTGAACCTTGTAATGAAGAAGCATCCTTTGTGACTTTGCTACCAGTGCTAATAGTTATAAGTGTGGATATATTCCCTCAATTCAGTTCCACGTTTTCTCTGAGGACCTGAATAACCTACTTGCTGCTCCTAATTTATATGTTCAAATGTTCACCCTTCCAGTCAATTAACAGGTAAATTGGTCATTGTCCACCTCACAGATTTCAATGTTGTAATGTAGCTTTGAGAATCCCAAACATGAGTTCGACCATTTCCTCCCAAAGTCTGTGGACAAAAGATCGAATTCATCAATGCTCTCAGTAAGTGCATGTATAGAGTTCACTAATTGGACATTGAGGTTACTCTATCTTTTCCCTCTCACCAAGTCTAGGTATAAGCCTGACATCCGCAGCAGGGGTGGAGATAGCCTGCTAACTGGTACATCCTAGTGACTTTGAAGGCTATCATGGATGTTCTTTGAGTGCAGTGAAGGGCTGTGGCCTCCTGAGTGTTTCCTGCAAACAGATGCAGCCACACCCTTCTCGACCTGAATTGCTGGAGGCAGAGGGGTCATTGCTAGAGTGGAGGTGGAGAAGAACTGCTGGGGTGTGCATTTGTCACCCCTTCTCCCTGTGTGTGTCTGCAGGCAGCATTCTGTCACCTTGAGAAGATAGGCCACCTGTGTGAGGCTCAGGTATTTCACTCCCTTCCATATTACCATTAATGCTGAACAACCATGGCCAGAGGGCTTAATTGCAGGTCCAAGAGTATATCAGGCAGACACTAAGCACAGACACTCTACTGAACCTGGATCTCCAAGGTGGATGACTATTTTCCATGTAGGCAGCAAAACATTTGCATGCTCGAACCACCACACCACTGAAAGTATGGAAGGGCTCCTTATTTTGCTGTAGTCTGCCTGAGCCTCTAGCAATTTCCTTGATATTTCTCTATCCTTCTCTGCTGTTTCCCCATATGACTTATGGCCAAATACAGAGGCACATCTTCAGCATGAGGCTGAGGGGGTACTAGTTTGCCAACACTTCTCTGAGAGCCAGAGGCCTCCAGCATTCTAACCTCCACTGGCTGTGAAGACCTCAATGAAATGCTCGTCAGATTGTTGCTTGAGTCTAATTTAGACAGAGTACTCATCAAAGTAACAGCCTCTGTGCTGGTAAAGGATGCAGGTACATGCCATACAGGCCTAACCTCTGAAGGTTTGAAGGGCTTCCTTCTCTGAAATGCTGCTGATGTGGAGGATCTCAGGCTACAGTCTCTAATGCCATTTGAAGTCCTATGTGGCACTAGCCCCCACCGCTGAACAGACAAAATAGGGGCAGAATTTGACCTTTTGGCTTCTTGAGCCAGTTGCAATATCCCTTTGAATCCCTTGCTTGACCAGCAAGAATGTATACCTACCTCTGCCTCAAAAATATTTAATGACCCCCCCCCACCTCCACCACTTTCAGAGACAGAGTTCCAAAGCTACACAATGTTACACAAACATTCCCTCTCATTTCTGTCCTAATTTTAAAGCTGTATTCCCTACAAGAGGATACATCTTTTCCACATGTAGCTTGCGAAGACTATTCAGGATCTTACAAATTCAATCAAGTTGCTCCTCACTCTTCTAAATTCCAGTGGAAACAAGACCAGCCTGTCCAACTCTTTCTGGTGAGACAACGCATTCATAACAGGAACAAAAGCAGAAATTGCTAGAAAAACTCAGCGGGCCTGGCAGCATGTGTGGAGAGAAATCAATGTTAACATTTCAGGTCCAGTAATCATGAGACATTTATATCAGATGCTGAAAATGTGTTGCTGGAAAAGCGCAGCAGGTCAGGTAGCATCCAAGGAACAGGAGAATCGACGTTTCGGGCATAAGCCCTTCTTCAGGAATGAGGAAAGTGTGTCCAGCAGGCTAAAATAAAAGGTAGGGAGGAGGGACTTGGGGGAGGGGCTTTGGAAATGCGATAGGTGGAGGGAGGTCAAGGTGAGGGTGATAGGCCGGAGTGGGGTGGGGGCGGAGAGGTCAGGAAGATGATTGCAGGTTAGGAAGGCGGTGCTGAGTTCGAGGGATTTGACTGAGACAAGGTGGGGGGAGGGGAAATGAGGAAACTGGAGAAATTTGAGTTCATCCCTTGTGGTTGGAGGGTTCCCAGGCAGAAGATGAGGTGCTCTTCCTCTAACCGTCATGTTGCCATGGTCTGGCGATGGAGTATTCCAAGGACCTGCATGTCCTTGGTGGAGTGGGAGGGGGAGTTAAAGTGTTGGGCTACGGGGTGGTTGGGTTGGTTGGTCCGGGTGTTCCAGAGGTGTTCTCTGAAACGTTCCGCAAGTAGGCGGCCTGTCTCCCCAATATAGAGGAGGCCACATCGGGTGCAGCGGATGCAATAGATGATGTGTGTGGAGGTGCAGGTGAAATTGTGGCGGATGTGGAAGTGTTCCTTGGGGCCTTGGAGGGAAGTAAGGGGGGAGGTGTGGGCGCAAGTTTTGCATTTCTTGCGGTTGCAGGGGAAGGTGCCGGGAGTGGAGGTTGGGTTGGTGGGGGGGTGTGGACGTGACGAGGGAGTCACGGAGGGAGTGGTCTTTTCGGTACGCTGATAGGGGAGGGGAGAGAATATATCACTGGTGGTGGGGTCCGTTTGGAGGTGGCGGAAATGATGGCGGATGATACGTTGTACATGGAGGTTGGTGGGGTGGTAGGTGAGGACCAGTGGGGTTCTGTCCTGGTGGCAGTTGGAGGGGCGGGGCTCAAGGGCGGAGGAGGGGGAAGTGGAAGAGTTGCGGTGGAGGGCATCATCGACTACGTTTGGCGGGAAATTGCGGTCCTTGAAGAAGGAGGCCATCTGGGTTGTACGGTTTTGGAACTGGTCGTCCTGGGAGCAGATGCGGCGGAGACTAAGGAATTGGGAATATGGGATGGCGTTTTTACAGGGGGCAGGGTGGGAGGATGTGTAGTCTAAGTAGCTGTGGGAGTCGGTCAGTTTATAAATGTCCGTGTCGATTCGGTCACCCAAGATAGAAATGGAAAGGTCTAGGAAGGGGAGGGAGGAGTCTGAGACGGTCCAGGTGAATTTGAGGTCGGGGTGGAAGGTGTTGGTAAAATTTATATTTATATTATATGTCGCTACCACATTTATATCAGATGTCAATCTAGTAAATTTCCTCTGAAGCGTCTCCAATACATTCTTTCCTTAAGTAAGGAGACCAAAACTGCATGCAGTCTTCAAGATGTGCCCTCACTAATAGACTGTATAACCAAAGCAGAACGTGCCTTTATGTTCATTTGAAATAAAGAGTAGCATCCTATTAAGGTTTCTTGATTATGTGCTGTACCTGCATATTAACCTCTGGTGACTTGTGCACAAGAACACTTAAAATTCCTCTGCGTTCTTTCTCCAGGAGGGTAATACACCACTTTTATTTTGCCTGCAGTCAGAAAAGGACAAATTAATTGCTGAATGTTCAGAATATCTTTTGCAGACCATTATGATTATTCAGGAAAGAGCAGAGTGTAATGCTGCTCACTGGGTAGCTAACCTATTTGCAGCTCTCCATCAGTATAGGAACAGTCCTTGTCTTTCTGGGCCTTTCCTCAAAAATAGGTGAGGATCTGCATATCTGCCACCTTCCCACTAAATTTAATCTTCTCAGCATGGTTGTGTGCCAGCTTCTCATGCAGTGAGATGTAGAGAAGGATTGATTGTGATGGGGATGATTGCAGGAGCATTTTATGAACCTACATAACCATGTATGATGGTGAGCCATTCCCAGTAAGTGAGAAGGAAGTGCAGAGGGCATGAAGATTTAGTAACAAGGAGACAATAAGGAGTGCAGATGATGAAGGCCAGAGTCAATAGATGTGGAGCTGGAAAACACAACGGGTCAGTCAGCATCCGAGAAACAGAAGGTCAGTGTTTCAGGCCAAGCCTGAAACATTGACATTCCTGTTCCTAAGATGCTGCTCCGCATGCTTTTCCAGTTCCACATCTATTGGCACCTGAAGAGTAAGTAGCTTGAGAGGTTGAGGTGGATATGAGTCCTTGATTCCACAGAAGCATTGTTTTTAATTATGTACCACTTTACGTCATCCACCACTATTCTGTAATGAATGAAACAATATCTAATTGGCATTTGCAGTAAATATATTAGTCATGCCTAACATTTTTTTGCAATGATACAAATTAGCTTTTGTTTAGTAAAAGCAACTGTGCCTTTGTACTTTTCCCTGTTGGCAGAGCAAAAGAGATTTAAACGATCGTGTTTAACAATTTATTCAATTCTCAAGCTTGGTGGATGAGGAACAGTCAAGAGTTCCAGAAAGGTCCCCAGCTCCCTTCAGGCTGGAGCTTTTGTGCAGAATAATCTGACGTAGGTAATAGAATCTCATTTATAAATAAGATTAAAAAAAACACAGTATGCAACTGAATTACATCCAAGTGCAAGAATAGAATACCTATTCAGATGGCATTTTGGTGTTGCCTGCAAATGTTATGTTGCTTTAATATATATATAATTATATATATCTTTTACTGGTTGCAACCCCAATCTTCTGTGCTGCTTTATCCTACAAAGAATAATAATAGGGTTAGAACAGACAACTCCAGTTCAAGAACTAGCATCAGCTCATTCATTAGTGGTCACAGAGGCCTTTTTCAATGCTATACATTTAATACTGCTTTTGTGGAGTTTGAGCTATTGTACTGTCATATCAAATATAAAAAGAACACCTATATTTCACATTTCAGCAATGCCTGAAATAAGTTGCATTAGAATTTCACATTCACTAGAATAAATGGGGTACTGTATTTTAGGATTTGAAATCAAAGTGCTATTTTCTACATTTATCGTCATATATGCTCATGTCCTTTTCAATTTATTAAGTTCTGTACTCCTACCTGTGGATGGAAAGAATAGTAAAAATACTAAAGTTATGAACAGGGTAGGAAAGAAAGCACTTGCAAATTACAAAGAAGAGCAGCGTGTGAGGATTGAGTGCCAGTGTTATAGAGAGAGGATGTCATGGTTAGCTTGATTGTTTGCCTCCGTGTCAAAACACACAATGAGGTAGAGGGTCAAAGGAAAGTAGCTGTCAAAAGCCCCATTTATACTACAGCTGCGCTGGATGTGAATCATTACAATTTCACATGAAACCCTTCTACAAACAATAGTGACAAAACAGAATCCACAGCTGATGTGGAGAAAGAAACTTCCCTCTAAGTAAGGGGTTCTCTCTACCTTAGTAATTTGAATCAATCCTGAACTTTACTCCTCAAAGATCAAATGTTGGTAAAAATTCCAAGATGAGGTTTGAAATTAAACTGAGCATTTGTTCCTAATTTATAATAGCTTAGAAGGGCTCTTGTGGCACAGTGGTAATGTCCCTATCTCTGAACCAGGAGACATGGGTTCAAGTCCCATCTGCTCCAGTAGTATGTAATAACATCTCTAAACAGGTTGATTAGAAAGTATCATATTGTGATTTAGATGTCACTGATATCCTTGGATATTTTACAGTAAAGAATAACGGTAACAGAAAATGCACCAAAATAGTCTTTTTGTTAGGAAAATTCCCATACAGACTATTCTGAATATGCAGAGCTCGGTTGCTATGACAATTCCTGGCATAATATGACTTTTGGGTGAGCACAGCATACTTTATTCTTGGAATTCCTCCTTCTCCTAACTGATCTGCCAACACTCACCATCCCGATTCCTACATTGAGAAGATTAATTTCCATGAAATTCTTCAGAGCTTTTGGCATTACAGAGGAACATCGATTATCCAACATTCGATTATCTGAATATTGGATTATCGAGCAAGATCCCAAGGTCCTGATGCTTGGCTAAACTATGTTATTGGCATTGGATTATCCGGAATTCAATTAACCGAACAAAATACTCCCCACCTATGTCCTTTGGATAATCGAGGTTTCTCTGTAACTTGTGTCTGTGTCTTTATGATAGGAGATAAAAACAGAATGTAAGTAAGGATTGGTTGTATAGCTTCTTACACCTAATCTCCCATTCACTCAAATCAACTCAATTTTTTCACCATGTCTCTATATAACTTGATCCCTTAATAATCTTAGTCTTGAATATTGGTCGCAATTTGGGTTACAGAATTGCAAAGCCTCACAACCCTTTAATGGAGAAATTTCTCCTCATCTCAGTCCAAATGACTGATCCCTTATCCAGAGAAAACGCCCTCTAATTCTACGCTCTTCAGTCAGAGGAATAACCTCCCTGTAGTCAAGCCCTGCAAAATTTTATATATTTCATTAAAATCAATTTTCATACTTTTAAACTCTAAAGTGAATATATTCTTTCAATCTCTCCTTATATTAAAACCTTCTTATGCTAGGTGATTAAATTGTGAAAGTGTTTTGCATGGAAGGTATATTTTTCTTTTGGCTAAATAATTTTAACTGTACACAGTGCTCCAAGTGTGGTCTCATTAAAGCTCTGCAGCAGGATATCCTAATCCTTGTACTCCAACTCCAATAAAGGCTAACATACAATTTGCTTTCCTAATTATTTGCTGTACTTGCCAAGTTTACTTTGTGATTTATGAACAAGGAAACCCAACTTTGTCAGCATTCAACATTTACTAGTGTCTCACCATTCCTCCAAAGTGGATTATTTACATTTCCTTATTATAAATTCTATCTGCCTCCTTCATTCCCGATCACTTGGTTAACAATAGTTATGACTTATCATTCCATTAAAAATTCACTTTCATCTGAAAAGTACAGGTTCAAGTGTTATTTTTGCTAACTAGCAAATAGATATCTTTCTACTCAGGTCTTGTAGCCCAGAGGAAGGGGCACAAAAAGTACACCAGAAAAGCCCTATTTAATCCGTATAGATTTCTTTTTAAGTCAGCATCATTCAAGATGCTATTACATCTGGGAGGAATTGAAGACTGCAGATGCTGGAGAGTCAGAGTCAACATGTTTGGTGCTGGAAATGCATAGCAGGTTAGGCAGCATCCGAGGAGCAGGAGAGTCGATGTTACAGGCATAAGCCTTTCGTCAGGAATTCCTGATGAAGGACTTATTGCTCAAACATCGACTCTCCCGCTCCTCAGATGGTGCCTGACCTGCTATGCTCTTCCAGCACCACACTCTTTGTTCATGCTACTCCTTATAGTGAAGGTGAGACTTGTACTCAGGCCTGTTAGCCCAGAGATAGGGACATGACTAGTACATCACAAAATGCATTTGGTATTTAATTCAGCTGCACACTGGTTCAGCTCAACTTCAGGGAAGTCACTTCAAAGGAACAGCTCCATCTTTCAGCATGTTCTCACCCATGCATGTAAGTCTCCACTGTTTTTCTGACCATATTTTTCTGTACCATTAGCCCATGGTTCAGGCGGTAATCCAGCAATTGTAACCTTTGAAAGCATGGCAGTTTTGAAAATTTATGGCATAGCAGGAAGCAGTTTGGTCCTTTCGGTCTGTGCTGGCTAGAACAGAGCTATCTGGCCGAATTTTTCTGTTTCTTGCTCCATACAGCCCTCCACACCACCGCACTTCAAGTACATATCCAGGAACATTTTTGGAAATGCATTGAGGCTATCAGCCTCTATCACTCTTTCCTGCAGTGAATTCAACTATCTTCTAATCTTTCTATCAATCATTTTAAAGCTACGACTTTTGTTTATTGATCTCTTTGCTAAAGGAAATAGATCCTTCATGTCCCTCTGTAATTTTCTACATCTCGTTTAAATCTCACACCTGCATCCTCTGTTCCAAGAAAACAACTCCAGCCTATTCAATCTGCCCTCACAGCTAAACTTCTCCACTCCTGACAATATCCTATATATCTCGCTGGTGTGATTGCATGTTGCTTGTAAGAAAGCGATCTGTCAGCCATTTCAAGTGATTTTGACCTCATTTTGCTTCCAGCTTGCAAGTGCCCTTAGATCCCATAGGCTGCTATTTTTCTGACAAGTTTGCCATATGGGACCATGACAAAAATTGATCTAAAATCCATGCAGACTGCCTCATCCCATTACCCTCATTGACCTCCCTTGTTACCTCCTCAACAAATTCAGTCAGGCATGGTCAACCCTTGACAAATTCATGCTATGTCCTTGGCTTCAAAATGTTGGTTTTTACCCTTCCTTAGAATATGTTCCAGGAATTTGTTGGTTAGTTTGATCGTTGACAGTACTGCAAATCCTCAGTTTCTTCTTCTTTAAACAATAATGGAATATAGCAGTTCACTGCCACCACATTTACAGCTAGAATGGATTGGAAAATAATGGTTAAACTTAAGGCCCTCACTAGTTCCTCTGTAGCTTCTTATCACCAGATACATTTCATCCAGGACTGGTGGTTTACATCAAATTTACAGAATAGTGACAGCATTGAAAGAAGTCATTCAGCATGTCAAGTGAATTCAGACTCTTTCCAAGAACAATTTTGTTCATGCTCTTCCTCCACACATTTCTCAAAGCTTCATAATTCTTTTTCCCTTTAGGTGCTTATTCAATTCTTATTTTTAAACAGCAATTGAATTTGCCTCCACTTGTCTTCAATATTCTATTATTTTTCATTTGCAGCCGAGAAGAAAGGAAGTAGTAATAAGTAGTCTTAGCAATCTGTTCTTTGCCACTCTTATAATCACAATTCGGCAAAGCTTTAATGCGTAATTGTTAATTGGCAGCTGCATACGCATAAGATTTAATGTGGCAATATATACTGTTTTATGGATATTGCAGTTTCTGATTACTTTGAAGTCTGTGTGGTGCTGAAATCGCTCAATTCAGACGACATTTTATGGAATGCCTGCACATTTTGTTATCACATCCAAGTAAACACTGCTGCACTTTAATGCTCTTAAAACCCCAAAATAAACTTTAATCTTATCTGACAATTCTGATATGAACAAACTTTCTAGCTGTTAAACTGTTTATTGCATGTGGAAGCCCAAATTATGCATTCAGAAGTGAGCTCCAGCCTCATTCAAGAAGAAAATAGTTTCTCAGTGATTTGACAATTACACCATTACACACTCCAACTATGTGTTGTGTATTGAATGTTGCAATCGCTACAAACCAACTTGGCAGGAACTTGCTTTTCAGTTACTGCCCAAAACAAAGGATAATGAACTATGTGTCAGTACTTCACCCTCACAATCTTTTTCAACACTGAATGATTAGTATATCAACTTTTATTCCACTATCAATAAATTTCCTATTCCCCCATTTATTTTGTAGTTTGGCTTCATACTTCATTTCTTTTTCTGTCTTATGTTTATATAAGTAATGATATTTAGGACTAAATTTTCAATCCAGCATCAGGAATATTAAGGAATACTATTTCGGGCTCATGACATCCCACTGTGTCAGTGACTCAACAAGATTTTTGAAGGGAATTTGCTTGGATGATGACTTGGCTCCCATTTCAGGGCAGGTAGAGTGAGAACTAATTCTGGAGGGCTATTACAAAAGGCAAATTGCAAGCATAATTAGACTTGCCATGCCCTGGGGTAAGGGAGCAGTCAGGAGAGCAGAGAACCTGATGCCTCACGGTCCATATAAGTTTATATATGTTCACTCCTCAGTAGTCCTTAAACGTGTGTGCTCAAGAGACGACAATTGTTTGCTTTTGTTTGAGTGCCTCAGTTTGTTGTTCTTTTACAAAAATGAAACTTTATCAGCAGCCACAATCAATAATGGTTCTCTGATGTGCTCCTGACACCTGTGCACTACTGTACCCAGAACAGAAACTCTTCCTGTTACTAACTTTAAACATTTGATTCTGTTATACTCCAGCCTGACAATAAGCTCTTCAATGAGCCGAGCATGTTAATTAGAGATACAGGGGTAGCCAGCTCTCCCCAACATTTCCTTTAGTGATTATGATGAGGTGAGCCAGGTGGACTTCATAGAATATGAATTTCCTGATTGGGGCTGTTAAGCTAGTCCAATCAGAGGGCCCTGGCTGACAGATATAAACAAGAGTCTCAGAGGTTTCGTCCTCTCTGGCTTTGAGAAGTTAAGCCAGTGTCAAGTTCTATGCACATGTAAATAAAGGGTGACTTGATGATAGGATATAGGCCTCTGTGAAGTTATTTCACAGTACATGATGGATGCAGGTTTCACTATCGCATCACACTTTGGGTAAATAAGTTTCTTCTGAATTCTATTGCTATTCTTGGTGATTATCTCATTTTGATGGCCTCCAGTTATGCTTAGCAGTGCAAGGAAGCATTCTTTTTCTATCAAAACTTTGAACAGTTTTAAAAATCTTTATTAAGTCACTCCTTTTTGTGCAGCGGTAGTTTGTGAGGCATGTGTGTGACCATCTTGGAGAGGTATTATCATATTTAAATCAGGTTCCCATATGTAATAAATATCTATAAATGTTTGGAATGGTGCCAATAATTCATTAACAATGAAGCTAAATACAGATAAATGTGAGATAGTTTTTTTTGTTAGAAAAATTAGGAGGTAATAATTACTTGAAAGGTGTCAGCCTAGGTGGCTTAGAGGAGTAATGGGATCTAAAGTACATTACAGCAATGACAAAAGGTTGTACTACAACGTCTAGACCATAACAAACCGACTGAGAAATACTGAGTTTGGATTCTAAAGGGGTAAAATGGAAAAATCATAAATTGTACTAAATCTCTATTGGAGTACCGTGTGGCAGTTCTGGTCACCATATTAAGGAAACAGATGCACTGGAGAAAGTGCAGACAATTTTTACAAGGATAATCCTAGTGGATTTACATATCAGAAAAGTGTAGGGTGGCTCTTACCTCTTTCGAGAAAAGAAGGCCAAGAAAGACCCTAGTCCAAGGCTTCCTCTCTCCCACTTCAGAAGTTAAATATCAAGTCCATGCTATTACTCCTATGTCTCACTTAACCGAGAAAAAGAAGGACTTACATTTAAAGAATGCCTTTCATGACAATAGAATATTTCAAAGAATATAATATTGAAATATAGAATATTGAAATACTTCTGAAATTTGCACACTTGCAGTAGTTTATTTGTCTACAGCAAATCTCCTCATGACCAGATAACGTGTTTGTGTAATATTGACTGAGAAATAATAATTGGCCAAGTTACTAGGGATAACGCCTGTGGTCTTACTCCGAATAGTGCCATGGGACATTTTACATCCACTCAAGAGAGCAGCCAGAGCCTTGTCTCATCTGAAACACAACACAATAAATGTGAGGTGCTGCATTTTGGGGTTGCAAATCTTAGCAGGACTTATATACTTAATGGTAAGGTCCTAGGGAGTGTTGCTGAACAAAGAGACCTTGGAGTGCAGGTTCATAGCTCCTTGAAAGTGGAGTCACAGGTAGATAGGATAGTGAAGAAGGCATTTGGTATGCTTTCTTTTATTGGTCAGAGTATTGAGTACAGGAGTTGGGAGGTCATGTTGTGGCTGTACAGGACATTGGTTAGGCCACTGTTGGAATATTGTCTGAAAGATGTTGTGAAACTTGAAAGGGTTCAGAAAAGATTTACAAGGATGTTGCCAGGGTTAGAGGATTTGAGTTATAGGAAGAGACTGGACAGGTTGGGGCTGTTTTCCTTGGAGTGTCAGAGGCTGAGGGGTGACCTTATAGAGGTTTACAAAATTATGAGGAGCATGGATAGGGTAGATAGACAAAGTCTTTCCCCTGGGGTCGGGGAGTCCAGAACTAAAGGGCATAGGTTTAGGGTGAGAGGTGAAAGATATAAAAGAGACCAAAGGGGCAACGTTTTCACGCAGAGGGTGGTACATGTATGGAATGAGTTGCCAGAGGAAGTGGTGGAGGCTGGTACAATTGCAACATTTAAGAGGCATTTGGATGGGTATATGAATAGGAAGGGTTTGGAGGGATATGGGCTAGGTGCTGGCAGGTGGGACTAGATTGGGTTGGGATATCTGGTCGGCATGGACGGGTTGGACTGAAGGGTCTGTTTCCATGCTGTACATTTCTATGACTCTATGACCTCTGACAGTGTAGAAGCCCCTCTTCACTGTGCTGGAACATCAGGCTCTAATTTATGTGTGCAACCCGTTAGTGAGGTTTCAACTCAGGGCTTACTGACACAGAGGCATGAGAGCAATGAACTGAGTCCTGACTGAAAGATTGTGACTCCATAAGCAATGTTGGATAATCCTGGAATAAAAACATTTTCATACATTTATGAAGATCCGAGGTACCTTTGAGAATTATTGTGCTTGCTTGAAAAGCTGTTCATAATTTCTTTTAAATCTCAAAATGCATCACAAATATTACCTTGAACTACAGCAATTGTTATCATGTATACAGACACAATAACTGTTCTGCATAGAAACAATGACACAAAAAGCCAACTAAGTAGGTAGCAATGTTGAGGGAGGCTTGTGGTTGAAACTTGCAGAATGTACCAAATAATGTTTGAATGATCTTTTATGAGATCTTTAATGGCTGCAGAAACACGGAGATGATCTTCTCTGTCACACCATATCTGAAGGCATCTCTGACAAGGCAGCTTAAGAGTTGTGCTCAAGTCCTTGAATGGAGTATGACCCTGAATGCAATGCAAGAATGCAATCAAGGAACAAATTCTAACAAGTTGTCATGCAGGCAGAGCAGAGCAGAGAAATACCCTTTCTGCTTTTTATTACCATAATTTCTGGGCTCTAAAGGTTATCAAACAACACAGTTAGAATTCATAATATAGCTCAGGTTGCACATTTTTACGTTTTCTTTTAATAGTTCTGACTCTTAGTATTTCTTCATACTATAAACTTGTGTTTCGACCATAAAATGATTTCTTCCAAATGTATAATTGCTAAGTCACAGTACTTTCAACTTAATTTATGTTGTATGTATTAAGAATGCGCCTTTGTAGAAGGTTAACTAATACTGAAAACTTCATGCCATTTCAATAAGTGCAGCATACATTCTTCTAAGTGTAACTATTTTTACTGAATAGTTCAATGTGAAGTGAAGAAAATGAGTTTTGACCAGTGAATGCAATGTGTAGAATTAATATTGTGAAACGTTGTGTCTTGAGACCATGCATTTTCCTTCAAGATTAGTAGCTTATTCCCAAGAAAAATTGTCTTGTGAAAGTAATGAACTTACTTTCAATAATTATAGATTGAAATCACCACAAACAAATAATTGTAGCTTCTGT
Source organism: Chiloscyllium plagiosum (assembly GCF_037043375.1). Lineage (NCBI taxonomy): Eukaryota > Metazoa > Chordata > Chondrichthyes > Orectolobiformes > Hemiscylliidae > Chiloscyllium > Chiloscyllium plagiosum. The sequence continues at coordinate 78,602,568 of NW_028270145.1, read as the reverse complement.
TTCCAGAAAACTCTTAGATATTTTATATAAATTGCACTTCAATTCTTGTGGGATTGTTGGAACTTAGAAACATGAATAGCTATTTCATCCTTTCAGTCAGTCCTGCCATTTGTTCTGATCCCTGCTGATGTTATTACTGAACAAATCAGATCCCAGACCAAAGTCTGACTTGATAGATCACTATTTTCTTTTGGTTTTCACGTGACAACCTCTCACTGAACATAAACATGCAATGTTGCAGAGTTGGTTTAAAAAATAAATCAGAAGTTTAATTCACAATAGAAAAGAAGATAAGATAGAAAATCCTAAACGTGATGCATGAATTTTGAGGCTTTGAAGTAGACAGTAAAACATAATCCCATTAACCACAAAAACACTCCTTTATAGATCTCAAGAAATGCTTTTGTACATTCCTGAAAACAATCCTCATACAGTACTCACAAGAGAAGAATCCCTTTCTCCAATTCCTTGATAGGTTTAATTTAACTGTGACTTCAACTCCAGTCTAGAAAATCTGATTACCTTCGCTGGAGCTTTCATACATCTGAGATTAAACTGTCCCAGCTTAAAATACCTCTTCAGGGTTTTATTTAAACAGTACTAGTCTGGAGATATATAATAAACTCCTTTCTTTAATGTAATGTATTTTCCCTTTAGGTCTGCTGCTTTATGCATCCATCTTCTCCCAAGGACTTCTGCAAAACTGTTCCAATTGAAACGGAGAATAAACCCCTGCCCCTGCCAACTTTTCCCATTGCTTCATCGTTAACTGTCTTATTCCATACAAAAACCCATCGCTCTAAAAGCTATCTCTTCATCAAGTTGTTTTACAAGAAATCATCGTGGCTACTGTAGTACTTAAAAAGCTAATCATTAAACACTACAGACATCCAGAAAAAAACAATTGTCACTTCAAAATTCAAATATTTTAAATTAAAATAAATGATACTAAATTGGGAGGTATGGTTAGTAATTTTGCAGATGCCGCCAAAATTGTGGTGCAGTGGACAGCAAAGAAGATTATCTTAGAATGTAAAGGAACCTTGATCAGATGGGCAAATGAGCCAAGGAGTGGCAGATGGAATTTAATCTAGATAAATATGAGGTGCTATATTTTGGTAGGGCAAATCAGGACAGGACCTATACACTTAATGGTAAGGTCTTCGGGAGTGTTGTTGAACAAAGAGACCTTGGAGTGCAGGTTCATAGTTCCTCGAAAGGGGAGTCACAGGTCAACAGGATAGTGAAGAAGGTGCTTGGTATGCTTGCCTTTGTTGGTCAGTGCATTGAGTATAGGAGTTGGGAGGTCATGTTGCTGTACAGGACAGTTAGGCCACTTTTGGAATACCGTGATCAATCCTGACTCCCTGCTATAGAAAAGATGTTAAACTTGTGAAGATTTTGAAAATAACGACAAGGAAGTTACCAGACTTGAAGGGATTGAGCTATAGGGAGAGGATGAATAGGCTGGGGCTATTTCTCCCTGGAGCATCAGAGGCTGAGGGATGACCGTATAGATGTTTATAAAATCGTGAGGGACATAGATAGAGTGAATAGACAAGGTCTTTTCTCAAGGTTAGGGGAGCCCAAAACTAGAGGGCATAGGTTTAGGATGAGCAGGGAAAGGTTTAAATGGGACCTAAGAGGCAACATTTTTATGCAGAAGGTGGTGCATGTATGGAATGAACTGCCAGAGGAGGTGATGGAGGATGGTACAATTGCAACACTTCAAAGGCTGCTGAGTGGGTTTATGAATAGGATTGGTTGAGAGGGATATGGACCAAATGCTGGCAAATATGGTATCATGTTGGCATGGACGAGTTGGATCAAAGGGTTTGTTTCCCTGCTGTACAGCTCTATGACTTTATAGCTCTCTGTATAAATCTCATCTAACCATTCAATTTACATCAGTTAATCAATGCAATCAAGGCTGGACTGTGATCTGACTTCATATGCTGTGTTTGCCTAATTGATAAAAATCTAGCAATTTCAGACTCAAGAATGCCAATTTTTCTGGTATTAATTGTAATTTTTCCAAAGAGGGTTCCAAACGTCTTCTACCCTTTGAGTATTGAACTGTTCCTAACTTCACTCTAGTGTGAATGAGAAAGATAAGGTGCCTTACGTTCAGGTGCATCACTGAGCTAATGTCCCAGCAATGGAGCCAATCTTTTCTCACCCACCCACCTCCATTTCCATCTTTGACCCCATTTCTGCAAGGGTTGACTTTTATTTCAGCCTTTCATCAACACCCGACCATGAAAATGAAATTGATGTGCACTTGTCAGGAAAAAGGTAGAGGTTGCAACACTTGGAAATGACTGTCTCATAATTTCTACCTCAAAGGAGAAAATTCAGCACTTTCTCTCTCTCTCTCTGTCAATTTGATCAAAACCTTTCATATATGCTCATTAGGACACCTTCCAGATTTCTTTTTGCCCATGAATCCTGCCCCTCCCATCTCTTTCATTCGTATTTGAAATGTATACCTTTGCTTTTCCGGTATTATCCAGATTGAATAACTTTTCACTCTGGTAATATATGATCTTGTTAAATCAGACTAAACTTGTGGTGGGCAGGCTACTTTACCAATGTGTTACTGTTTGATATGGATATGAAAACATCTTAATCAGTACAAATTGCCCCAATGGGATTTAGCTGACATAATTTGATCCAACTCAACAAAGTGATTAAATATTGATAAGAAGTGAAGTAATTGAGATAAGAGGAATTTCATGTCATGTCAAAGTATTAAACTAAAATATTTCTAAGGTAAATTGGTGATAATAACCACCTCAGCAGGTGCGTATTTAGGCAAATGGATCAATTACCCTCTCCAGATGCTGATGGTAAATGTCAAGTTATTTTTAGTAGCGCTTATTATTTATATGTTTCTTGGATCCTATTTGCTGTACTTTACTTGTCTGGCAAAGTAATTTAATTGAGCTAAGTAGTAATTATCAACAAATTGTTGGCCAGATTTGCCAACGCATGAAATTTGCATGTCAAACTTGGTTGCACAGACAAAAACAGACAGTACATGTATCTCATGAAGTGATGGAATATATGCACACATCCCACTCCAGAAGTGTTGAAATTTGGTAAAGGCAGAAAAAAAGATATTTTGGGTCTGCCTGAATTTCCAAAATGACTTCTCTCAATCAGCCTGCACTCACTCCCCTTCCACTGAACTCTATTCCAGCTGGGCACCAAGTTGCCTGGGGATGTTTAGAGGGAAACTACAGCTTGCTCATTTCAAGCAAATGAGGACTAATACTCAATAATTGATATGTTTCAGGTTTAGGAATCAATCTCTGTGCTCAGTTTGCCCTGGCTTGCAAACATAAACCAATCTCTCGACTTTGACCTTTTGCCACTATGGACTGAACCTTACTTTTTTTATGAAGTCTGAGTTGCGTCGAGTTCTTTAGAGGGATTTCTATCATGGTGCCTAGCAAGTTTTGTTGTGCATCTTTCCAAATTCACCTCATTAACTATCTACTCTGATTCTGTGGTGTCTCTCACCATTTGATTCCCACACCATCTTGCCATATGCCATTCCCAGAACAACTTGCCACTCAGAGAATATCCTCCATTTCATCAGCATCTCTTGCACTTTTGCCATCTTCAGAATATCCTTGTGCATCTAAGCATGGTTAACCATGGTCAGTCTGAAACTAGTTCCTGACATTTGCCCTGGACATGGCAGACATGGAAATTGTCCCCTGCTGCAGATAGGAATCCAGGCGAGCTGCTGGACAGGATGGTGCAGATGTGGGACTTCCCTTTCCCCAGGACCAGTAATAGAGGCCATATCTCCAGATCATGCCAGCCTTATTCAAGGTAGCCACCCAGGTTAAAGCAAACTCAACTATCTACAGGAAAGCATACCACTTTGGGAAGAAGATCAGTGCCCTACATACTATCAACTTAAGTGAGATCCATCTGTTTCTGATATCTCACATTCAATTTATCTCTGTCTTAAAACTCATTTCCCAATAAGGCTTATGCTCAACTACATGCAATATCTTGCCTTCCTAACTGTCATCCCAAAGCACCAGCACTATTGACCCTGCACACCTTTAACCCTGCCTATTCTTTCACTCCGGACAACGCCCCATCTGCACCAAAGCAACAATTGTGCCAATCATTTGGTCTTCCTTAATACTCATTCCCCTCTCATTCTAAAGGAAATCAGCCCATAATTGAGCAATCCAAAAGATGCACAGGTTAGGTGAATAGGCCATGCTAAATTGCCCATAGTGTTCAGGGACGCGTAGCAAAAGTAGAGTAATAGGGTAGGGGAATGGCGCTGGGTGGGATACTCTTTGGAGGGTTAGTGTGGATGTTTTGGTGAAAAATAATTAATTTTGAAGTGCTTTAATAAAACAGAATTTTATTTCAGGAATGAATAAAATTTAGTATTTCTTTTCAAAACAGCCCAGTTATGAAAATATTCTGACAGTAGATTTTCATTTATGAATGCAGAATGGCAATTCTCAACATTAACGCCTTGATATTCATGAAGTTACTTTACAATTTGCAAATAAATAATGGCAAATAACCATCAGCCTCACCAATGCTTTGGCAGCAAGAGCTGACCCATTGAGTAATTTCTTCAACTGAGTCCAATGAATCCTTGTACTAATCATAGATTGAAGCTGAACGTTTACGGTGAGGTACATGTAGCTTTAATGATCAATTGAGAGCATACTTTGAACACAAAACATAACTTCAAACCACCAATTACATTGCCAATTGTAAAGTAACTTCATGAATATCAAGGCGTTAACATTGAGAATTGCCATTCTGCATTCATAAACATTAGGAGATCATTACTTCAAATTATTAATTTGGTTTAAATGCTTGAGAGACCAAATTTCATTGATTATTGTTATAATATTGAGCTATTATTTGATGGTGCTTTAACTTAAATGATCAGGGTGAATACATTTAGAACAGTTATTTAGTTGGAGACACAAGCTGATTGAATTTGCTTAAGGATCATTTTAAAAATGCTTTTAAGGTCTATGCTTAATTGATTATACACACATGCTTGTAAACTAAAGGAGTCTTAACTACCTAACAATGGAGGCATTAGCAGAGAATCTAACAAATGATATACTGGTATATAAATCAAATTCACAGTGACAAGAGGCAGTTAGTGTTTAGATAATTTACACAGATAATGGATCCCTGCAATTATTTGCATGTTTTATTGCAATACGGAAGGAGACACTGCAGGTGGGACACTATATTGTCAACCAGCAGTGAGAGACATTGTGACCTTTTAATACATATACAACATGGTACTGGTCAGTAGGCTATGATGGCCCATCGTGACCTCCATCTGCTATGCCAGCTGGCCCTCAGACAGATGGAAGAGGACATTATAAGAATGGCTCCGAGACGAGGGCAATCTCAGTCGATGAATGTATCAAGAAGTTATTCAACCTGGTTGCTGAATGGCATGAGCCTTCATTTCCAGATGTCTTTTGTGAGATAATGTTCAGAAAAAGAAACTGCACAAGGTTAGAGTTGATGTCATTTCATGCAGTGCAAAATTGGACAAACTTGATAGATCTATAACTTTTTACATAATTTTGTGGTGTACTTTCATAGAACCAACAATGAGAAAAGCTTAAAATGGACAAATTGACAACTATTAAAACAATTGAATGTAATTCTTCTTGGAATGGCAAACTTGTGTAAAGTTGAGAGACAAATGTTGACAATACTGCGAGAGAATTCCCCTAGTCCCCCTCGATTCGTGCCATGGAATCTTACATGTTTACTGAAGGTAGACAGACCAACAGTAAACAGTCTGATCTGATTGATAGCAATAGATTCAACAATGCAGAATGACTAGAATTTTGTACTAAAGTGGTACCTCTTAAGATGTTCAAGTAAAATTTGATGTAAACTTAAGAGCACTACCACTTAGCCAAGATATCAATATTTTCAGAAATCTTGAGGACATGAAGCCATTATCAAAATATAAGCTTTGTCTAATCCATTACCTAATATCTCTAAGCAATGAAGAATTCACATTTAAATTGATTATTTGTATTGGTTAACAACATATTTAACTGTGATCTTAACATTATTAAAAATCACATGACACCAGGTTATAGTCCAGCAGGTTTATTTGGAAACATTATCTTTTGTAGGTACCTCATGAAGGAACAGCATTCCAAAAGCTAGTACTTCCAAATAAACCTGTTGGACTATAACCTGGAGTTGTGTGATTTTTAACTTTGCCCACTCCAGTCCAACACTGACTCCTCGTCAACCTGACATTATTAAGAATACTTAATCAGCTAAACTGGTTTGAGAAGTCAAAGGCATCAATTAAACAATAAAGTATGAGATATTGTAATGCAATTTACCACTATTTTATTCTTTTGACCATGGCACTTTGAACTGCATTGTCAAAACAAAAAAAAATTGTCAAGAATGTTATGGAGCAGACCACACCATTTCAAAATAATTCAAGGGGATAGCCTAGACCCTAACATTTATCTTATTTAAAGAAAATTATGAAGTACTCTGTTCCAGATGTGATTTGATTTGACCACAACTAGGCTTTAAGCAAACACACTTTATTCTTACAACACAGCTACAATACAAACAAAGCAAAGAAGAATTGGCATAACTTTAACTTTAATGAAATAATTAACAAAATAAGATATATGTTATTTAGTTACTGATGATCAACTGTTCTAATATAGCAGCATCCTATAACCACATCCTTAACAAAGGTAAATTCAACAAAACAGATTTTCTCTCGTACTATCTCCAGTCCAGGAGAAACGTACACTGAAAGAACAATCTAGCAGCAGAGAGAGAGCTCAAGCTTTTTGCTGCAACAGAGAGAGAGAGAGAGAGAGCGAGCTGATGTCTTTCAGCTTCACTTACAAAAACCCCATCTGAAAGCACAACTAAAACCCTCCATCCGTGTGAGCCTGATTCTACCGACTTATACTTCTTTTGTCTAATTCAAAAGCTCTTTATCCACTGCTTCTGAAGCAGACATTACAGCACCATGGTATCAATAACCTCTCTTCAAGAGAAATAGAACACAATAACTCTTAAAGGCACATATTGTCACAGGAACAAAATTAAAAATTGCTGGAAAGATTGAGCAGATCTGACTACATCTGTGAACTGAAAACAGAGTTAAAGTTTCAGGTCCAGTGATCTTTCTTTCGAACGGTCACTCGTTCTGAAGAAGAGTCATTGGACTTGAAACGTTAACTCTGCTTTCTCTCCGCAGATGCTACCAGATCTGTTGAGTTCTTCCAACAGCTTCTGATTTTGTTTCTGATTTCCAGCATCTGCAGTGCTTTGTAATTTTTTGTTTAATAATTGTCAGGATATTAGTATCACTGGAAAATTTTGCTGATTTGTACTATCATTCTTAGTTTTCCTGTGTAGATAGTGGTGGTGGGCCTATTTTCATGTTTGTGAGAATGCTCTCTCATTTGTAGAGCCACTTTTAAATAGAGATTCTTTGGCTATTCACATTGTTGTGACAATGGTTGAAACTCTAAAATACTAATGTATTATTAGCCATTAATTCTAAAATTTGTTTATAAAAAAGAGGTGCTACAAAGACAAAATAACTGGTGGTGTAAATTCAATGGCTAGCTGGTAGAAATTGTATGTGAGACTGATCAGCTGTAACACATAAATGTGTGAAAGAAATTTCAAAGAGATTGGACTGGGATGTTTTGTGACTACAGAGAAGTAGAGGGGCTAGCATCCCTCTCCAACAGCAAGCTATCCCTTGGAGATTATGTCACAAACTGTTTACGCATTTTGTGTTCTCCCTTTGAAGAATACACAAGGACCAAGATAAAAAGATACTTCCAACTCCACTGCAATGTGCTAATGTGTTCTTCTGTGTACTAACCTGAGTTTGAGTGTTACTGTGCTGTGAAGGTCTCCTCACCACTTCTGTGTTTCAGGTCAAGCTGATCTTTCATTCTGCTAGCCGTCAGTTAACTCGCAGCAATCCAAAAGGAAAACAGGACATCAAAAGGACTCACTCTCTCTTTTTCTCACTTTAAATGTTGATATTCAATGATTGTTGAAAGGAATCAGAATGACAGGAGCTCAACCAATCTGCAAAATTAAGGACCATAAAACCAATTGCTTTCAACTTCCAATGTCAATGCTATCGGTAATCTCTATAGAAATAGTGTGACGTTCAACTAACTTTTCAAGACCTATTGGAGACTGATCTCTACTTTTATTTGAGAACTTTTATCTTTTGAACTTGCATACAGATTGAAAATAAGGGTTATAAACAAAGCGTTGTCTTAATATTTCTTTTTGTACATAATAATTAATAATCTCACTCTTTTTATTAATTCAAGAAAGCCAGGTCAAATTGGGTCATTTTAAAACTTAAGTTCTTTAGAGTCATAGTGAAAAGGATCCACAAGAGAAAAGATCATATGTCCTTGTTGCAATCTATTAAGGGAGTGGGAGAAAACAGAATCGGAGCCAGATCATCCCTCATCACCCATGAGCTGAACAGTGTGAGGTGTCCTTTCTGGAATTGGGAACCTCAGCTGGAGCCAATTTATAATGTTAGTGATGTTGTGGTGCTGCCTCCACCTCTAACCTACCGAAGTCTTTGGTTGCAGACAAAAATCAATTATTGTGAGTTAAAAACCATGCCCTTTAAATGAAACGTATCTGAATTCAGGTTATCCAGTTGACATCCATAAATGTGTTACTACTACGTAGAGGGAATTAAAATCCAACATATGCATCAGCTAGAGGGCCTGAGAATGATTTTCAACTTGTATATTCTATCAATAATTAGATAATGGATTAGGATTTTCATGTTCTGTTTGGGCTTTCAACAAGGCATTTGTACAGCAATGACTGAACTGCAAATTAACTCTTTGTTAGTCAAACTTGGAGGAACAGAGAGAGGTAACAGTGTAATATTTAATCATATTTATTGCACTACAAGTTGAAGCCATCATACATTTTAGTCATGTTATTTACAAAATTATATTCTCCTAAAAATAACACATGCTTCTCCATAGAAACTAAATTATCATAAGTGTAATAATTTTTTTTATCAGAGAATGATAATTACTGTTATGATCTAAAGTCGTAGAACACTCAAAATCCATAAAAGCAAGATTGTTGTTAAAGTGATCTTCAATCGTCCATAGTTCAAAGTATGAATTATATGTTTCTAATGCCAATTATTTTTCTTGATCATAATGTACAGGTAACAGTTTAACTATGTCAACAAACAATTATCCCTGTCATCACCAATCTCATGTTTCACTTCAGCGGTATGTCTGTGGTAAATTCACCTGTGGTAGTTTTATTTTGCCTGATTCACTCAACTTCTAACCATCACTTTGCGTGTACTGGAAAATATTGAAATATGTCCCTCTTGTTAAGAACTGCAGTTTCTTTTGGTTTTTATATTGAGATGTCTCTGCTCAGTAAATAATGAGTGCTTTGAGAAATTGAGCTTCTAAGTAAATTATTTACACAGTCATTTGCACACTTCCTTTTTCTTTGAATGTAAAAAAAATTCCAAATGTTTATGTAAACTTTCCAAAATTGTTTCCTAATTTTTCTTTAAGTGTAATTAGGAGAAAAGTCAGCAGTCTATGATAGAGATGATATGTGCCTGGATGTTCTGTCGGATGACTAATGACAGGACAAAGCTATGAAAAGTGCCTAATCATGAGGCAGTGGCAAAAGAATGAAGTAAAATTGAGAGTGAGAGTATGGTGCAATTTATCTTGGTGAATAAGGTGAAATAGGAAAAGTAGCTGAGGCAGCCAAGGGGATGATCAATTATAATATCAAGATGGTCCATCAGTTCCTTAAAACTGATGAAGTCAAAAGTCATACAATATCAGGTTATAGTCCAGTTAGTTTATTTAAAATCACAAGCTTTCAGAGCTGACTTAACCTGATGAAGGAGCATTGCTCCAAAAGCTTGTGATTTTAAACAAACCTGTTAGACTATAAGCTGGTGTCATGTGACTTGTGACTTTGTCCACCCCAGTCCAACACCGGCATCCCACATCATTAAACTTGATGGAGGTGAGTATGGAGGGATCGGGGCTTGGAATTTAAACAAATAGTTGATAGTGAAAAACATAAATTAGGGTTATCTTTGCAATTGAGGTTGGGGCATGTTTGTTCCATTCACAAGGAGGCAGTCGCAGGTGCCTGAATGGATCCTTCACAGAAAATGGCAGTATAGCTATTGGCTTCTTTGAATAGGATTCAAGCCTCGGATATGATGGCAAATAGGAACCAAAGAAAAAGTGATAGGTTGCAGTTTGGATTAAGAGAGACAAATTACTCAGGACAGAATAAAGAAGAGGTGGCATATCTGAGTGAAAGGGATGATCCAAAGGAGGTCAAGTTAAATACAGGGAGATTAAAGCAATTGTTTCAGGTCTAGAACAGTCGCCAAAATGAGCACTCAGTGGGCACCATCTAATTCTAATATGAAGAGAATTGGTTACAACATCATGAATATGCCCCTGTTGCACAGAGAGCCTGCATTGTGTTTTTGCTGTACACCAATATATGCTCCGCAAACTCATGGGCAACAATCCTCTCATTATACTAATTATGTAGTTGCTTGACACCTAAGATACATGCTGAAAAATGTGTTGCTGGAAAAGCGCAGCAGGTCAGGTTAGGTCAGACCTAAGATACATGGTGGTTCCCCTGTTAGGTATCAGGATCCAGTTAAAAGTAAGTGCACATTAGTATAGGTTACATTGTCTTAACACTAGAACAACTCCAATCAAACATACAGGACATATGTACAATGCCATCTAGCCCCTTTCAGGAACAGTCCTGGAATGCTGATGGGTTCAGTTTATTTCAAAATATCAGGTAACCATTTCAGATAAAATTCTCTCTTGCTACATTCTTCTCTGCATGCTGTTAGCTTACATGTCAACAAAACTTTTTTGGCTTCAGTCACACAACTGAAGCAATGGAGAATGCATTGAAACAACTTTCTTCCTATTTAGGTCCCAACAATGGTAATACTCTGAAAGTCATGGTGTTGAATTCAATGGGCATTTTTCCTTCCAATCCAAGCCATCAGGGCAGCACTGTGGCTTAGTGGTTAGCAGCATCAGGGTTCAATTCCACCCCTGGCAACTGTGTGAAGTTTGCACATTCTCCCCGAGTCTGTTTGAGATTCCTCTGGGTGCTCTGGTTTCCTCCCACAGATGTGCCGATTAGGTGGATTGGTCATGCTAAATTGCCAATTGTGCCCAGGGATGTGCAGGCTAGATGGATTAGCCAGGGGAAAAGCAGGATTATAGGATAGGGTGGTGGATCTGTGTGGGATGCCCTTCAGAGGGTAGGTGTGGACTTGATGAGCCAAATGACCTATTTCCACACTGTAGGGATCCTATAATCAGCACTCCTGTCCATATGTTCAAAGAATAACTCAGTGCCTATCTATTTCAGGGATGATCCTTCATGTTCAACACCTGTTGTAAGCCACATCCAAACCCACTTCGATTTAGTAACGGGGCCATGGAGTTAAAATGAGTTTTTCATCTGATGGCTATGTTGCTTTACTTGTTCACCTTAAATAAAAAAAATTGCATACATTACTTCCAAGTACAATCTATTATGGATCCAACACCAAAACTGTTTAGTTGAAAAGATAAACCTGTGGCAAAAAAAGTATATGAGACTTGACATGTATAAATCTTTGACAATAAAACTCAACTTTGTAACTGAGCAGATAAAATAATTTTATATCATTCTTAAATGATAATTTAGATGATCAAGATACTTTGTACACATTTCTTTTAACATTGGGCTTTATATCACATTATTGATTTGTAAGAAAATATTCTAAAATTATTAACCTTCAAGACACATTGTGCAGCCAAAGTTGCATCATGCCAATGTTTAGAAGGCACATTCTTTATCTTGTAGAGAGATTTGACAGAGACTTTCAAACTTCACTGAAATCCCAATATTAAAATGGGACTGCACTATTGCATGCAACAGAAGATTTGCTATTCTGTAAGTTTAGTGAATAATGCATACACTTTACTTCAGCAATTGACAAAAAGAGTGAGATGCTGTGATGCTTGCTGTCACAGTGATATGGAAATCCATCAAGAGATTTGGTTGCTCACCAATGCACCTGCTCAATCTGACTAGCTTTATATTGCTGAAAATGTGTTGCTGGAAAAGCGCAGCAGGTCAGGCAGCATCCAAGGAACAGGAGAATCGACGTTTCGGGCATGAGCCCTTCTTCAGAAATGAGGAAAGTGTGTCCAGCAGGCTAAGATAAAAGGTAGGGAGGAGGGACTTGGGGGAGGGGCGTTGGAAATGCGATAGGTGGAGGGAGGTCAAGGTGAGGGCGATAGGCCGGAGTGGGGTGGGGGCGGAGAGGTCAGGAAGAAGATTGCAGGTTAGGAAGGCGGTGCTGAGTTCGAGAGATTTGACTGAGACAAGGTGGGGGGAGGGGAAATGAGGAAACAGGAGAAATCTGAGTTCATCCCTTGTGGTTGGAGGGTTCCCAGGCTCTTCCTCCAACCGTCATGTTGCCATGGTCTGGTGTTGAAGGAGTCCAGGGACCTGCTTGTCCTTGGTGGAGTGGGAGGGGGAGTTAAAGTGTTGGGCTACGGGGTGGTTGGGTTGGTTGGTCCGGGTGTCCCAGAGGTGTTCTCTGAAACGTTCCGCAAGTAGGCGGCCTGTCTCCCCAATGTAGAGGAGGCCACATCAGGTGCAGCGGATGCAATAGATGATGTGTGTGGAGGTGCAGGTAAATTTGTGGCGGATATGGAAGTGTTCCTTGGGGCCTTGGAGGGAAGTAAGGGGGGAGGTGTGGGTGCAAGTTTTGCATTTCTTGCGGTTGCAGGGGAAGGTGCCGGAAGTGGAGGTTGGATTGGTGGGGAGTGTGGACCTGACGAGGGAGTCACGGAGGGAGTGGTCTTTTCAGAACGCTGATAGGGGAGGGGAGGGAAATATATCCCTGGTGGTGGGGTCCGTTTGGAGGTGGCGGAAATGACGGCGGATGATACGTTGTACATGGAGGTTGGTGGGGTGGTAGGTGAGGACCAGTGGGGTTCTGTCCTGGTGGCGATTGGAGGGGCGGGGCTCAAGGGCGGAGGAGCGGGAAATGGAAGAGATGCGGTGGAGGGCATCGTCGACTACGTCTGGCGGGAAATTGCGGTCCTTGAAGAAGGAGGCCATCTGGGTTGTACGGTTTGGAACTGGTCCTCCTGGGAGCAGATGCGGCGGAGACGAAGGAATTGGGAATATGGGATGGCGTTTTTCGAGGGATTTGACTGAGACAAGGTGGGGGGAGGGGAAATGAGAAAACTGGAGAAATCTTTCGAGGGATTTGACTGAATAGCTTTATATTGCAGCAAGTTATGTTCATGGGAAAGCAATGGCAGTTGAGGTTTTCAAGAAACAAGTTCAGGATATGCATTTTGATTATTTTTATGTTGCTCAGATGATCAAGGCAGGTTAGTGAGGTACAACAGATTAAAGAGTGCAGCTGTTAAATACTCCCCTTGTTCTCCATCAGTGAGACAGAATGGCCCAAATGACAACCTATAAGTAGCAAACATTAGCGTTTCAGGGATCAGTCCACAGGGTCAGTCCATCAGTCCCACACTACTCTAAATGTTTCCAAATGACTGCAAAAGCCTGTGAACATAAATCTCACACAATAGTTGCAATGACAGCAAAATCGTTACAATGTTATTGGTGAAGTAATAAAATCCTGAAATCAATAATGTATAAATCTTCAGTGTTATTTTTATATTGTGGCAAAGGTGTTGTGCTGCAGACTATTCCTCAGGAGACTTGAGAAAAAATGAATTGAGTCAAGGCAATAACAGTTGTATTCAGCATCAAAAAAAAAACCTTTTAAATCAAAATAATTCTAGTCAAAAGTTCCTTCAGTGTTAACATTTAGTTTCTGGAATTTTATCTTTATTCAGGAAACATAGTTTAATTCAGGATCAACTTTTACCATCGATTGTAAAATTGCCAAGTGTAGTTAGGTGCATGATGCTGCTGCTTGAAACTTTCGCTGCCAGATTGCATTGATAAGAGAAACAGACTTGGCATGTTTGTTGCAATCAAGACATTTGAGATTGTTTATGTTTTGTTGAGATATAATTGGGAATTAAGGTTATTTACTAAATATTTGTACAATAAAATGATTAGAATCATAGAATCCCTATTGTGTGGAAACAGGCCATTTGGCCCAACGAGTCCACACCAACCCTCCAAAGAGTAACGCACCCAGACCCATTCTCCTACCCTATTACTCTACATTTACCCCTCAGTAATGCACTTAACCCACACATCCTGAACACTATGGGCAATTTAGCATGGCCAATTCACCTAACCTGCAATCTTTAGATTGTGGGAGGAAACCGGAGCACACGGAGGAAACCCACGCAGATTTGGGGAGAATGTGCAAACTCCACACAGATAGTCTTTCAGAGATATTTATTTTTCTCTCACTTAAATTCACTTAGTTTTAATAAGAGGACCATATCCCTGACCCCTCCTTTTGACTGTGTGGAATTGAAATTTACTGCCTTCTACAAGCAACATGTCAAGTAGAGAATAATTCTTTCGGATTCAATGTGATTTCAAGATATCAATGTGATTTTATATATACATATTTTGAAAATTACGTAACAGGAATAACTAACATGCACTGGTTTAATGCAAAGGAAAGAATAAGTATGAGGAAGTTCTATTTTCACAGTGACTAAGTACTGTGAGAACTGTTCTGATGACATAACTAATTGTACTGAAAATGTAGTAATACTTTTTGTGTGTTTATGCTTGTTATTCTCCTTTATGTGTATTACTTTTTATCTTGTTACAAAGTAGAATTTCAATGTAGTATCAGTTCAAGGTGTTGGAAGTATTAAATAATCTGCAATGGACAAGCTAATATGGAGATGCCACCAATGACTGTCAGTACTGCATAACTATTAGGGAATGTCACTCACTCTTATACCTCATTTATATGACATAATCTTACATCAAAAGCAGTTTTGCTACCTGACTTTAGAAATAAAAAGCAACAAGTCACAAATGTGTCCTTATTCTCACATGTGCCATTTCATTTTAATACATTTAGATAGAGCTCTTACCTTGCCCACTTATCAACAATGATATTTTCTCCTTGCTAACCTGACCAGAATGTTTCCCAAATGCTGTGAAAATCTGACATCGAAGTAAGGTGACCTTCACACTTTCTGAATAGCCATTCATGCACACACAAATGCATTGGTTATTGCTCATCTCCAAATCTGTGTTTCAACAGAAAGAGCAGAAAAATGTGTTGCTGGAAAAGTGCAGCAGGTCAGGCAGCATCCAAGGAGCAGGAGAATCGACGTTTCAGGCGGGAGGGAGCCCACTCCGCCAAGGACATGCAGGTCCTTGGCCGCCTCCATCGCCAGACCATGGCAACACGACGCCTGGAGGAAGAGCACCTCATCTTCCACCTAGGAACCCTCCAATCACAAGGGATGAATGCAGATTTCTCCAGCTTCCTCATTTCCCCTCCCCCCACCTTATCTCAGTCCCAACCCTCAGACTCAGCACCGCCTTCTTGACCTGCAATCTTCTTCCCGACCTCTCCGCCCCCACCCCCTCTCCAGCCTATCACCCTCACCTTAACCTCCTTCCACCTATCGCATTCCCAACACCCCTCCCCCAAGTCCCTCTTCCCTACCTTTTATCTTAGCCTGCTTGGCACACCCTCCTCATTCCTGAAGAAGGGCTTATGCACAAAACGTCGATTCTCCTGCTCCTTGGATGCTGCCTGACCTGCTGCGCTTTTCCAGCAACACATTTTTCAGCTCTGATCTCCAGCATCTGCAGTCCTCACTTTCAACATAAAGAGGGCAAATTCAAATTTCAAATACTTGTACCTGTACTGTATTGTGAAATTACTACTGTAAACTGTAATCCCATATAAAAGACGTAAGAAACCACAAGGTCGTCATTCTGCAATATCTTTTCTGATGTAGAAATCTCAATAAGGTTTAGTGTGGCCCAGGATACACTTGCAGTCTAACTTCATTGCCTGATGTGCATGCTGTTGTTTACATCTCTGAGCCCCTACAGTCCGTCAACTCTAGGATATAGTTGGAGCTTATAAATGCTGATATGACACAGATAATTAATGAGGAGAAAGTGAGGTCTGCAGATGCTGGAGATCAGAGCTGAAAATGTGTTGCTGGAAAAGCGCAGCAGGTCAGGCAGCATCCAGGGAACAGGAGAATCGACGTTTCGGGCATAAGCCCTTCTTTCCTGAAGAAGGGCTTATGCCCGAAACGTCGATTCTCCTGTTCCCTGGATGCTGCCTGACCTGCTGCGCTTTTCCAGCAACACATTTTCAGCACAGATAATTAATGGACAAATGATAGCATATAATGTCATAACAGTATAACAAATGGAGAATGTAGCCTGGTTGTAATGCTATTGGATACAAGAGTGTGGCTACTGAAGGTGGGATTGAAAGCAGTTGGAACTTAATCTTGTATCAGAACTAAGATGCAAATTGTACTGTGTGCGATAGACGCATGCCTTTCCTGCGTTTATATGTTGGGGCTGGTTATATGACACCCATTTCTGCAAACATCTGTTAGTCGGCAGAACTGGTGATAATCAACTAGGTGAAAGTGAGGACTGCAGATGCTGGAGATAGGGTCAGGCAGCATCCGAGGAGCAGGAGAATTGATGTTTCGGGCAAGAGCCCTTCATTAGGAATGAGGCTGGTGATAAGTTTGATTCCAGATCATCCAACCTGCAGGGAAAATGGGTGAACTTGGAAATTAGGTCCAAGCAGACTCCTCTGGTCTTGGCCCTAATAAGCCTATTGGAAATACAGAGACAAGTATGGAGAAATCTGGCAGAGATGCCAGAGACTGTGCAGAACGTTATGTGGTCAGTATAGTAGAGCATCTAGAACCTTGAGTTTTGTCATGGCTCTTGGCTGGCTGAGAAGAGAACAAGACCTTCCTCTTTTTGCCCATTTCCTCCGGGACACACCAAGAAGTTGGAGTGGTGTTAGCCAGCCGCGACAAAGCAGTAAACCCACAATCCCTTTGCCAGTGAACCCAGAGCCTCCAGTAAATGGAGACAAGAAGGATGTCCCGGAAGGAGACCCTTGGAATTCAAGGTTTTCAAGAATCTTTGCCAAAATCATGGCATGCAAATGGGTATTGCTCTGAGCAGGCCACTTCAGTGGATACTTATATTTGACACACACCAAGAAGTAGTGGTTGTAAATGAAAAGCTAAAGCAGCATAAAGACACAGTAGTATCTTGACACACTGTGAAATTCGATATATGAATATTTCACTTTATACTTTTGTTGTTTGATTATAATGCACATTAAGTGTATTATTCGGAATGTCCTCAATCAGAGGGAATATGCTTCATGAAGGTTACTGAAGGACATCTCATTTATAGGAAACGATATGGCAATGTTTTAGAAGTCAGTCAATTAGATGTCTGTGTGTGGAATGTGACATGGCTGAACATTCCATAAATATCATGCTGAGGGATTGACCGAGATTACTTACAAGCTTGAGAAGTGATGTGCTTCTCATGCTCTCATGGCCCTATTGCTATTAATACCTTCAACTGCTTATTTACAAGTATGATGTATTTTCTTATTCATTCATGGGATGTGGGTGGTGCTGACTGGGCCAACATTTATTGCCCATCTCTAGTTGCCTTTGAGAAGATGGTTGTGAGCTGGCTTTTTGAACCACTGCAGTCCATTTGGTATATGTATACCCATGATGCTGTTAGGGAGGAAGTTCCAGGATTTTGACCCAGTGACACTGAGGGAACGCTAATATATTTCCAAATCAGGATGTGAGTGGCTTGAAGGGGAATCTTCCAGATGGTTGTATTTGCGTGTATCTGCTGCGTTTGTCCTTCCAGATGGTTAGTGTTATGCTGTCTAAGGAGTCTTAGTGAATTTCTACAATGGATCTTGTAGATGTTGCATAGTGCTGCTATTGATCATCAGTAGTAGAAGGAATGAATGTTTGTGGATCTGGTGTCAGGAGGTGGAGAAGTCAACATTTCATGTGTAACCCTTCTTCAGGTTATACCCAAAACATTGACTTCTCCACCTCCTGATGCTGCTTGGCTTGCTGTGTTCTTCCAGACTCCTGCCTGTCCACTTTAAATTGCAGCAACAACAGTTTTTTTGTCTCAGTCCTGTCCTGGATACTGTCAAGCTTGAGTGATGTCAGAGTTGCACCCATCCAGGCAAATGGGAAGCATTCTATCACACTCCTGACTTGTGCCTTGCAGACGTTGGCCAGATTTTGGGTAGTCAGGAGATGTGGGATTCCTAGCCTCTGATTTGTTCTTATAGCCATCGTATTTAAATAGCTAGACCAGTTTAGTTTCTGGTCAGTAGTAGCCCCCAGGATGTTGGCAAGGAGTTACTCTATGTAGGGCCAGTCATGTCTTTCAATCTGTGCTAAAGTTCTGTTCCCTGTGATTGTTGGGGTTCGAGGATGTGGGTAGTGAGGTAGCTGTGAATGAAAGCTGTCAAAAGCTGCTGTACGTTAAGTGCAGGCAATGGCTTGCAAGTTTTGGTCACAGTGGTACCTCATTCCAAAGCAAGATGCTCAAAGATGAGCTTGTTTCTGTCAGCAGTGCCACATCTCTCTGTGGTCCAGGCATCTTAGAGTGGTGTCACTCTATCTGCCTTCTTCCCTGTATTCCACACTGTCATTGTCATCTGACGAGGCGTGCAATTCTTCCATGTCGTCAGTTGTGAATCTTCTTCGTTTTGCATTGCATATTTGGCTATTTGAGCAGATAGGTCAAGACATCGGAAGCTGATTTTCAGCGAGCCAGTGGTCAGTTTCCTGATTGGCCTGGCCAGTTTACGTCCTGCCTATTGACACTCCTCCATGGAGGCTGTAACGTCAGCAGCCCTGTCATCAGCAGGTAGCCCTTGTCACTCAAGATCAAACACTGCACTTGGCCAAGGGCCTCCAATAGCTGTGGGAACTGAACATTCTGTGAAGCAATGAGTCATGACAGCTCCCTGAGAAACAGGCACACTATTTTCGAGTGGTCACAATCCAGTTAAATATTAAGAAAGGTAAAACCTCCGCTGACTGAAAATGCATCTGGCTTCTGCCAGTAAGCTCTAATGGCTACTGGAGTGCAGTCAGTTACACTCTATACTCATGGGAATTACACAATGACTCCAAAGCTAAAACTGCTCTGGTGGCCTGGCTGTCAGCATCAATTGATTGGCCCTTCTGAACAGGTCATTGGTAAGCTCTATTTATTGCAGCCCGGGAGATGACACACATCTATTCCACATGGAGCCTTGGATATGCCATTAGTGGTAAAAATGTAGGACCACAGTAACATTGAGGATGACTGATATAGGATTCCTTCAAAATCCATAGGGTTGCATTCTTCTTGAAGAAGTGCACAGGTCAATGACCACTTCCTGGGAATACCTGAGCCATCCCTAGCATTGGACATCTGAAGGTAGTTGGTATCTGTTCTGAACAAATGCTTACATGCCAGTCCTCTTCGACAACAATGATGTCCCTGGTTGTCTATCTCGTGATCTCACACCCCCTCTCCTGGTACAAGTTTCTGGCCTTGTAGTCTATGTTGTTTTACATCTATGACCCTCTTCTGGCAGATCCACACCATCACTTCCTGAAGATGCAAAATTATTGGGTGTATGAGAGCCATTGTGAATCCACAAAGTGAACTTGAGAAGAAGGCAGTGACAGATATGACACCTCTGTTGACATGACCTTCCATCTTCAGAAAATGATCCAATGGAAGTACACGGCCATTCCATGACCACACTCAAAACCCCTTCCACCACACTGTGACCTCCTCCTACAAAACTGATCTCGTGTGAGCTCAAACTTCCTTGGTAGTCCTATTTGTCAATACGCACAGTGATGCTGCAACAGTAGCATCCACCTCCACCCTCCCTCTGATAGTCTACACCTCCTTCTGTTGTATTTCTGCACTGACCTCAGAAAGACTTCTGAGATAACTCGATAACATTACAATATTTGACAGCCTAATTGAAAATAATCAATTTTATTTTCCATACATTACACACACACTTAGACCAAATCATTCCTGATGACGGGCTTTTGCCTGAAACTTCGACTCTCCTGCTCCTCGGTTGCTGCCTGACCTGCTGTGCTTTTCCAGCACCACACTCTCGGCTCTAATAATACAAGTCAGCCTAGTAACCAAAATGAACAACTTTGCAATGTCACATTACTAAGTATAGTTAGCAGTTAGTAAACTTCCAGATATTGTCTCAATATGAACCCAGTCTCTATGGTATGTGCACATGTGCTAACTTGCAAGATACGATATCACATCACATCTGTTTGCCCTTGACCCACTAAACATCACACTGCTCCTTCCCTCATTATTTTGTAGCATCAATTCATCACCTTCACCCAGAGACAACAGCCTGTGCCTTCATCTCAACTCTCCCACTTTACCTACCTGCTGTCAATCTGGGGTTTACTCCTTCATCCTTGACTTGCCGGTAGTATCCACCTCTCAACGATCATGTAGCTACCCTCTCTCCAGCTGAATCAAACTTGCCTCAAGCTTAATATCTCTTCTCTGACTGTTAATGTGGTGTGTATGGTACATTTGGCTCCCTTGGACATACAACATCACATTGCTGCAATGATAGATGCCCTATGTAGGCCAGAGCTCCTTTTTGACATCTCCCCTCCCCCCACTCCCCATTGACACATGATAGTGCCATGTTATCATAATGTTTGAGGCCCTGAACACCACTTGGCAACCTAAATGCTTGCGCCATTTGAGGTCCTAACCACTACCACCGCAACCACCATCTTTTAAACCCCAACCCTTTCTTGCCATCAATAGACTGTCTAGCTTTCTATTCTCCCCTTCCCTGTTGCTCAATTGGCCAATGATGAAACTTAGCTTCAGAGTGCACAAGCTCATCTGGTGTACCTTCAGATTATGAGGAAGCAGATGGCACATGCTTCCTATGTGCGAATGACTTTGTGAGCATTTTGGTACCCAAATACATGATAAATAGGTTCCTGCCTCTGGGTGAGCTGTTGCCTGCTCTGCTGCTGATGTGCCATTGATTGAAATACTATTGTTCAACCTGATGCAGGA
The DNA here is from genome assembly GCF_037043375.1 of Chiloscyllium plagiosum. NCBI lineage: Eukaryota > Metazoa > Chordata > Chondrichthyes > Orectolobiformes > Hemiscylliidae > Chiloscyllium > Chiloscyllium plagiosum. The sequence continues at coordinate 78,581,346 of NW_028270145.1, read as the reverse complement.
AACTGCGATTTTAATACCCTCGTGATGAATACATCGCCCCCACCCTCATTGCCAACCCTGTTTCCTGTTCTTACATGCTCTCATTAAGTAGCAGCCAGTGAGTAACTGAGCTGGATCATATGTGAATGAAACACAACCAGAAGATGAAATGGAAAAGTTAGATGTGTAATATTAAAAATTAGTTTGAACTTGTTTTATTGAATGTATTTATTTGTTGTTAAAAGAATGCAATGTATTGCATGTTGCACACAATTTGATACTAAGTAATTTGAAAACTGATTGTAACAAATAGCTTATCTTGGTGCGTAAGCTGGTGAAGAGGTATCTACAAAGTGTTGAATGATATAACAAGTATTAATAAAATGTAACAATTCTTGTCTAAAACAGTGCAAATGAAACATGAGAAAAAAATCACTCTATTAATGGCCCTGAAGTATCTTTGGTTTATACACAGAATAGATACTTGTGGAATCTGCCTCATGTCAGCAGTAAAAGAACAATTGGAGATTGTTAAGAAAAGACATGGGATAGCATTCTTATAAGGCTATAAGCGCAAATATTTGATACAGCATATGAGAACTTTGAAGCTGTATTTCAGCAATTTATTTGATAGCCCTGTCATCACTCATTCCATTTATTGTATTTTCTTTATAGATTTGGCAGTTATAAATCTGTTATCTTCAAGTACTGTGACTCCTGACTGTTTGCTGACTTCAGCTTCCTTAAATTTTACTTCATGACATTACTACTGCCTTTGAACAGTTTTGGGTCCCTTATCTAAGGGAAGACAGATGAGTATTGAAGATAGTCCAAAGATTGTTCACTCGGCTGATACTGGGTCAGAAGGACTATCCTGTGAGGAGAGGTTGAATAGATTGGGCTGTACTGATTGGAATATAGAAGAACGAGAGGAAACCTAATTGAAACATACAGGACTTGACAGGATAAATGCAGAAAGTTTGTTTCTCCTTGTGGCAAAGTCTAGAACCAGAGCATATAATCTCAGAATAAGGAGTTGCAAATTTAAGACAGAGATGAGAACATCTCTGGGACACACACACTGAACAACCCCATTGCCTTGTGGCTGAACATTTTAACTTTCCCTCCCACTTCACCAAGGACTTGCAAGTCCTTGGCCTCCTCCGCTATCAAACTCAAACCATCCGACACTTGGAGGAAGAATGCCTCATCTTCTGCCTTGGGATCATCCAACCACACAAGATCAATGTCGATTTCGCCAGTTTCCCATTTCCCCTGCCCCCACTTTATCCCAGATCAAACCCTCTAAGTCGCACCGCCCTCTTGAACTGTCCTACCTGTCCATCTCTCTTCCCACCTATCGCTCCACCCTCTTCTCCAACCTATCACCATTACCCCCCACCTTCATCTACCTACCTCAGCTACCTTCCCCATAGCTCCACCCCTTCCCATTTGTGTACCAGTCCCCTTGGCCCACAAGCTTCATTCCTGATGAGGAACTTATGCTTGAAACATCGATTCTCCTGCTCCTCAGATGCTGTCTGACTGGCTCTGCTTTTCCAGCACTACATGTTTCAATAGAGATGAGAAGAATGTCTTTTCTCTCAGAGTTCTGAATCTGTCGAATTCTTACCTGCAGATGGCTGTTGAAGCAGGGTCATTAAGTATATACATGGTTGAGATAGACAGATTTTTAATCAGTAGGGGAATCACAGGTAAGGGAGGAAAGTGGAATTGAGAATGATCAAATCAGCCATGATCTCATTGAATAGTAGAGCTGACTCAATGGGCTGATTGGCCTTCTACTGCTCCTATGCCACGTGGTCTTTAAGTTTTTGATGCAAATCTTTATATGGTATATATTTAAAGGGATGTAACATAGATACCTACAGGTGATGGCAAGACTATAATATGTTTCAAATGCCACAAGAAATCTTAAGACCAAAGCTCAAGTATTTTAAAATAACCTCAAATTATAATTAACCATTGTTGTCTGTTCATGGATGCTTGCATGGTCTTTACTTTCCACTCAGGATGCATACGCAAAAATCAGTTGATGGTTTGATATTACTTTTTATGCGTTGAAAAATGGCCTGCATTAATGGTTGTACAATTTTATAAGGTGCTACTGTTTTTGCTGCAGATTCTTGCACGATTCCTAGGAAGAAGCTTAGTGGCAGGCAAGTTAATTGTGCAGGACACTATAAATCAGCTTCCTGATGGCAGCACCAAACTACAGTATTCAATTCTTGGAAGTTTGGAGAATAGTAGACCCTTCCTGATGGCAAGCTTTGGAAAGCCCCTCTGCAAGCATCTTCATGTCAAGCATTCACATTAAAAGGCAACATCACCAGAATTGTGCATCTTTCTGATTATGTTATCCGTGAGTTAGCAATACATGCCTCAAGATTCCTAACTGCATATAAATGATGTACAGCACATGAGGTGATCTACCTGCTGGAGTTGGAGGGAGTAGAAACTGTTATTTCTTCTTTGGTGAGCATTGTTCAACAACAGGTGATGATTGGAATTGGATGGTGGCAATCAAAAGGCAATAGGGCAGGGTGCTCTGTGGGAGGAAGAAAGTCTGAGAGTTGGAGGCTGTCTGAGGCAGGGGATGGTGATTCCCAAAGTCCTGAGATTTCAGGGTAACTGTGGGCAGCTGAAGTATATTAGAGCAAGTGCTGAGGAGGATGGATAGCAGGTTGTGGTTTAGGAGGGGTTGGGGAGGTTGCCACTGTCCTGGTACCACTGATAGCTGGTCATGGCTGATTAGGGGATTGATAGAGCCTTAACTGAGATCAGGGCAAGGGTGTTGGACTAAGACATGTGCGTGATGGTGGGAAGTTCAATGTTAGAGGGATGGTCCACAGTTCACTGTCACTGTTTTCATTTCTAGGGTCACTGTTCCAGCATCCATGAACATGATACCAGTGAGAAGTGAGTTCAAGAGTGATCCTCCAGGATAGTAGTGATTGCTGAGCAGTGGGTGAAGAGCAGGGTGTTTCTGATGCTGAGTATAGCGTGTCCCATTGTGCTTAAATGCTCAGACAGGAAGGAAGGCCTTGATAATTGGTCATTTCTGGTAGCTCTGTGCAGCTGCAGAGAAACTAACCTTTACTGTGATCTCCATCCAAGTCACCTTGGTTTGCCAAGAGGGCTTTCTGCAGCACAGAATCTGCAGTGGGGTTTTGAATCTATGGCAGGATGCTAAGAACTGTGATGTGAGCACATGATGGCGACACAGTATGGGGAGGGAAGTGCGAACAGATGTGTTTTCCAAAAGCTCCTCACATAGTGGGAATGATACTTCTGATTTAGAGTCATAGAAATGTACAGCATGGAAACTGACCCTTCGGTCCAACCTATCCATGTCAACCAGATAACCCAACCCAATCTAGTCCCACCTGCCAGCACCCAGCCCATATCCCTCCAAACCCTTCCTATTCATATACCCATCCAAATGCCTCTTAAATGTTGCAATTGTACCAGCCTTCACTTCCTCTGGCAACTCATTCCATACCTGTACCACACTCTGGTGAAAAAATTGCACCTTAGATCTCTTCTATATCTTTCCCCTCTCACCCCAAACCTATGCCCTCTAGTTCTGGACTCCCCGACCCCAGGAAAAAGACTTTGCCTATTTACCCTATCCATGCCCCTCATAATTTTGTAAACCTCTATAAGATCACCCCTCAGCTTCCGATGCTCCAGGGAAAACAGCCCCAGCATGTTCAGCCTCTCTCTTGAACTCAAATCCTCCAACCTTGGCAACATCCTTGTAAATCTTTTCTGAACGCTTTCAAGTTTCACAACATCTTTCCGATAGGAAGGAGAATTGCACCTAATACTCCAACAGTGGCCTAACCAATGTCCTGTACAGCCGCAACATGACCTCCCAACTCCTGTACTCAATACTCTGACCAATATAGGAAATCATACCAAACGCCTTCTTCAATATCTTATCTACCTGTGACTCCACTTTCAAGGAACTATGAACCTGCACTCCAAGGTCTCTTGTTCAGCAACACTCCCTAGGACTTTACCATTAAGTGTATAAGTCCTGCTAAGATTGGCTTTCCCAAAATGCAGCAACTCGCATTTATCTGAATTAAACTCCACCTGCCACTTCTCAGCCCAATGGCCCATCTGATTAAAATCCTGTTGTAATCTGAGGCAGTCCTCTTCGTTGTCCACTACACCTCCAATTTTGATGTCATCTGCAAACTTACTAACTGTACCTCTTATGCTCTCATCCAAATCATTTATGTAAGTGACAAAACGTAGAGGACCCAGCACCGATCCTTGCGGCACTCCACTGGTCACAGGCCTCCAGTTTGAAAAACAACTCTCCACCACCACCCTCTCTCTTCTACCTTTGAGCCAGTTCTGTATCCAAATGGCTAGTTCTCCCTGTATTCCATGAGATCTAACCATGCTAATCAGTCTCCCATGGGGAACCTTGTCGAACGCCTTACTGAAGTCCATAGATCACATCTAGCACTCTGCCCTCATCAATCCTCTTTGTTACTTCTTCAAAAAACTCAATCAAGTTTCTGAGACATGATTTCCCTTTGTAAGGGATGAATGCCTACCTGGATGCTCGTTAAATGCAGTGCCCGACCTTTGATACTATGAGATCGAGGTGGGAGTGTGAACTTTCTGTCCATCCCTGCCTTTTGATTTTTTGCACTTCTTGCCCATAAATAACTAATTGAACAGCCACTCTATTTTCAGTTGTCCTACCGTGAAACAGAATAGTCTTTCACTTTCTGTCCTGCTGCCATGTGGCCTCACCATTATCAGAAATTTGCATTTATTATCTGTGTAAAATAGCTTCTGTTGAAAGATTTTAAGCTGATATTATCAAGATACTTTGAAGTGATCCCATATGACAGCATATAAATGTGGTCTACCAATTGGATGAACTTGTAAAAACTGCTGATTTTCATTGTAAAGGTTAAATCCTACCCAATGATTGCTTTTGTTTTCTTTCCCAGTTGAAAATAAATACACCTCTCCTTGAATCAAGTATTTTTACTTTGCTGATTCACAAGTTAATCACAACTGTTAGAAACTCACAAGACAGCAGAATAGTGTGCTTTTATTGAACTCGCTATCGATATTTTATAATTAATCTGTTCAGTGATGTTGTTGTACACCCCTGGAGCAGGTGGGACTTGGAGTAAGTGGAACTTGAACCCAGGTCTCCTGGCTCAGAGGTAAGGATATGCCTCGTGGTAGAGATCATATAACTACATCAAGGCAGAGGCACTTCTGCACTGTATTGCATTTCTGTCCCAAACAATATCCTGAAAATCTTGGAGGAGGCAGTATTGTGGCTAATGCTGCAAGTTTTCTTTTGTTCATGAAAAAATAGGACTGATGATTTTCTCCTAGATTTTCCCTGTTCTCCTTTTCATTAATGAATTCCTACGCCCTTCGTCCCTCAGCTCAGTAACTATTTTTTAACATGTGGATTAGTGCTTGTTGGCAACTATTCAATGCAGCTGAATCTGACATCATGTTCAGGTTGTATAGGACATTGGTGTGGCTTCTTCTGGAGTACTGTGTCCAGTTCTGGTCATCCAGGAAGGATATTATGAAGCTAGAGACACTTTAGAGGGTGTTGCTGGAAATGGAGGGTTTGAGTTATAAGGAGAGGCTGTATAGGCTGGGACTTTTGCACTGGAGCATGAGAGGTTGAGGGTGACCTTACAGATATTTATAAAATCATGGGGTGCATGGATAAGGTGAATAGCAGGTTTTTTTTTGCCTAGGGTTGGGAATTTCAAGATTAGAGTGCATACTTTTAATGTGAGAAGAGAAAGATTTTAAAAAGGATATGAGGGGCAACTTTTTCACATAGAGTTCATGTGTGGAATGAACTTCCAGAGAAAGTGGTGGATATGGGCACAGTTACAATGTTTAAAGAACATTTGGATAAATACATGAAAAAGAACTTTTTGGAAGCATATTGCCAAGCATAGACAGGTGGGACTAGTTTTGTTTGGGATTATGGTTGGCATGGATGGTTGGACTGAAGGGTCTGTTTCTGTGCCATATGACTCTATGACTGTATGATAACATAACAAAGTTGTGTCAGGATCTTCTTTACCTACTTTGTTTGGTATGGAAACACAAACAGTCCACATTATTAAAGAGTTACCTGGGTTTCTAGGCATATCTAACCATGTTTATTTCGAGCCTGCATTAAATTTCTGCAAATTGAATGACACGGTTCAATTTTTGTTGGCTACTAAAATGTGACAAGTAGCATCAGATGGATGTTTAGTAGCTTAATTAAACATTTTCTATGCAGTTGGAGGACTGCCAATTTAAACTGTAACTGTGTCAGTAGAGCTAAAAGTGGCCCATTTGGAAGCAGTGAGATCAGACCGGCCAGACAAGTTGCCAATTGCAAGTCTCTCCACTTTTTGTCTGTCCACCGTGTTAAATCACAGTTAATGATTTTCATTGTTTAGAAAATGTTGTAACTGTGCAGAAGCATGGATCTAGATTACATTCTCTTTACTTTGCATTTCTATTTTCTTGTGATATATTTTGCTTTAAAGACACCATGTTATTTGGTATACACATGTAATCTGATAAGTTAATCATTCAACGGCTATGATTGGTGTTAACCTAGATTGTCATCAGTCCGAGGTCAGAAATGGTCACTAATTAGTAAAAGTTAAACTCAACATGTTTCACATCACATTTATACTATTCTATCACAATGTCTTCCAAAAGATTAGTTAAGTCTTACTGAAACCATGTGGCTGAATTAAACCATAATCAGGTATTCACATTTCATTATTTGTCATTCAATAGCTCTTGCCTAAATGCCAAGTTGTATATATGGTTCTTTTGTATTGATGCTCAATGATGTGGCATAGCATCATATTTTCAAAATTGGAGCTGTAGTGGACAGCAAAGAGGGTTACCTCAGATTACAACAGGATCTGGATCGGATGAGCCAATGGGCTGAGAAGGGGCAGATGGAGTTTAATTCAGATAAATGCAAGGTGCTGCATTTTGTGAAAGCAAACCTTAGCAGGACTTATACATTTAATGGTAAGGTCCTAGGGAGTGTTGCTGAACAGAGAGACCTTGGAGTGCAGCTTCATAGCTCCTTGAAAGTGGAGTCGCAGGTAGATAGGATAGTGAAGAAGACGTTTGGTATATTTTCCTTTATTGGTCAGAGTATTGAGTACAGGAGTTGGGAGGTCATGTTGCGGCTGTACAGGACATTGGTTAGGCCACTTTTGGAGTATTGCATGCAATTCTGGTCTCCTTCCTATCGGAAAGATATTGTGAAACTTGAAAGCGTTCAGAAAAGATTGACAAGGATGTTGCCAGGGTGGGAGGATCTGAGCTACAGGGAGAGGCTGAACATGCTGGGGCTGTTTTCCCTGGAGCGTTGGAGGCTGAGGGGTGACCTTATAAAGATTTACAAAATTATGAGGGGCATGGATAGGACAAATAGACAAAGTCTTTTCCCTGGGGTCGGGGAGTCCAGAACTAGAGGGCATAGGTTTGGGGTGAGAGGGGAAAGATATAAAAGAGACCTAAGGGGCAACTTTTTCATGCAGAGGATGGTACGTGTATGGAATGAGTTGCCAGAGGATGTGGTGGAGGCTGGTACAATTGCAACATTTAAGAGGCATTTGGATGGGTATATGAATAGGAAGGGTTTGGAGAGATATGGGCTGGGTGCTGGCAGGTGGGACTAGATTGAGTTGGGATATCTGGTCGGCATGGACGTGTTGGACCGAAGGGTCTGTTTCCATGCTGTACATCTCTATGACTGTATGACTCTCTTTTCATTTTCTCTTGTTTATTCAGCATCAAGGAGCGTCCATTAAATAGTCAGTAAAATACTCCATTGTACCTTTATTCAATAATTTTTTTCACACAATTTTAGAAAGATATTGCTGCACATAAGAGTCAATTAATGTTTGTCTGAGCTGATGTGTTGATGCTTTTCACATTCTTGATCTAATCTAAGCACATTTGCCTGTGTCTGAACAACTGTGATGCAGACTTGATTTTAAAAATGTAAGCATCTCTATCGGTTCCATTAATCCAAGTTGATCTACAGCTATTCTGTCTTTAGAATGACTGCACCAAAAAATTAATACATTTATGCGGAATTGGATAACATATCAAAAGCTCAGTTTAACATAGAACCAAAAAACATTTATGACTGCTGTTCATTAATGCCCTCGAGCAAATAGCATATTTGCTTAGTGGGGTTACTTGGTTTAAAAAAAACATTGATTTCAATTCTAGAGTAACACATTCCATTTCTGTAGGTAACTATTTCAGACTTGTATATGAAATTCAAGTTAAAAAAATGCTATTATTTAAATACCTAATGGGTGATACATTCTACATCGCAAATCCTAAACTGTAACACATTTGGAGATTTTTTATGGTCCTTCCTGGTTTATCAATTCTAAAATTCTCTGTTTAGCATGCAATAATACAGAACATTCTTTTAATAGGTGCAATAAAATGTAGCAGCAAAGTCACATGCTACATATAAGAAGTCAAATAAAGTTTGCCACAGGAATGTTTTGTGGAAAATCGTGATGGAATTGCTGATGAATTGAAGAGATATGCTCCAAGGGATTTAAATGTGAGTCTGAGGTTTTGTGATTGACAGATGCCTCTCCCCATGTAAAATATGCAGCTCACATCAAACAGAAATCACTGGAGTACAGAAACCTTTTACCAAATATTTAAGGTCATTGAAAGTGCCAGTCTGTGTAAATACTTCTATTACAATGCTTAGAATGTCTAAAGACCTCTTTTAAATAGATTTTTGAGAACGTAATCTTGTGATCGACCTGTTCTATGCTTGATTGTTGAGGTTTGTTTTCATACTTTCACTGGCTGATGAGCATGAGAAAATGTTCAGCCTTAAAATCTGTAAATGCTCATGAGGTAAAACTGTAAACAAATCAGCTATCATATGATACTAACTGCTTTAATCCACGTTTATTTGAAAAATAACTCTGTCCTGTCTGTAAGAATATTGAGAAAAATGTTGACATTAGTGTAACAAGTGATGTAAGTGCTTCGATGACTATGATATTTATGTTTAGCACTGCTTTTACCCCAAATGGCCCATGAATAATGAGAGGAAAGAAATATGTTTCTCTTTCTTAGTTTTGTTACTGGCCAAACAGGGAAAAAAATGCAAAATTGTATAAAGCTCCAAGGAGAACTCCAGACTGAATTTTATACTCAGGTCAGGATTTTGAAGTAACATCATAACAGTAATAGAAACAACAGAATCCTGTTGAGGCAACTGAGGCTCAGCTTCCAGTTAGAGGGACTGTAAAACTCCCAACTGGCCTTTACTGAGGATGACACACTCATCTTGCACCACTCAGGCCAGCAATGGCTTGTTCTCATGCTCAAGGGTCTTGCTAATCAAGGATTGATTAAAATTGGTGATACGCAAGAGTCAATGGATTTGAAAGTTAACTCTGTTTTCTTTCCATAGATGTTAGCAGACCTGTCAATTTGGCCAGCAATTTCAGTTTCTGTTTCTGTTTCAGATTTCCAGTGTCCATAGTCCTTTGTTTTCATTTATTGTTTTCAATTCTGGTGTCTAGATCAATGCTGGATGATCCTGATACTTTCATTTCTTTTGTTTGATGGCGCAGTGGTTGAATACATTGAATGGCTTAGTAGACCATTTCAGAGGACATTTAAGAGTCAACCATATTGGTCAAACTGGTTTTGCATATAGGCCAGACCAGATGAGAGTACCCAATTTTCCTTCCTGAAGTGATATTACAAAATCAGATGGTTCTTTTATAACAATTGATAATGGTTTCATGGTCACTATTAAAGAAGATATTACTTCTAGATTCATTAATTGAATTCAGGTTTCACCGTCTACTGTGATGTGATTTGAACCCATGTCCAGAACATTAGCTTAGTTTTCTGGATTATGAGTCTAGTTTTTAAAATCTCTCTCTCTGCTTCTCTGTCCTTAATGAAAGCATATAACATCAACAAAGAGAAGAATATGGGGAAGTGTACTGGTGACAGAAAACAGCCTTGTTTGACTTCACTTTGCTACTTGAGGACTTTCCATGTTGCTGTGTTTAGCTGACCTTATTCCTCATTATAATAGAGGGGTAAGACAACCTCCATGATAACAAGTTCCTTACTTTGATGCTCACTTCTTAAGTTATAGAGCCATAGAGTTACACAGAATGGAAACAGACCCTTTCGTTCAACTCAGCCATGCTGATGAGATATCCCAAACTGATCTAGTCCCATTTGTCAATATTTGGCCCATATCCCTCTAAATCCTTTCTATTCATATACTCATCCGAATGCCTTTTAAGTTGTACTCGCCTCCATCACTTTCTCTGGCAGCTCTTTCCACACACATAGGAAAATACAGGGGGTGATGGATTCTCAGGGGAACGAGGCACGAACAGCCAAGTTTCTGGTATTGAGACTGGCTCTAATGCAACAAGGAGTACGTTAGCTTCCATCAGTTGTGTTAGGGGATTCTTTAGTCAGAGGTACAGACAGACGTTTCTGTGGCCAGCAGAGAAAAAGCAGATGGTGTGTTGTTTCCCTGGTGCCAAGATCAAGGATGTCTCAGAGAGGGTGCAGAATGTTCTGACGGGGGTGAGGGGCCAGCAGGAGGTCATTGTCCACATTGGAACCAACGACATTGGAAGGGAAAAGGTTGAGACTCTGAAGGGAGATTACAGAGAGTTAGGTAGAAATTTAAAAAGGAGGTCCTCAAGAGTAGTAATATCTGGATGACTCCCAGTGCTCCGAGCTAGTGAGGAATAGGAGGATAGAGCAGATGAATGCAAGGCTGAGGAGCTGGTGTATGGGAGAAGGATTCACATTTTTGGATCATTGGAATCTCATTTGGGGTAGAAGTGACCTGTACAAGAAGGACGGATTGCACCTAAATTGGAAGGGGACTAATATACTGGCAGGGAAATTTGCTAGAACTGCTTGGGAGGATTTAAACTATCAAGGTGGGGGGGACCAGGGAGATAGTGAGGAAAGAGATCGATCTGAGACGGGCACAGCTGAGAACAGAAGTGAGTCAAACAGTCAGGGAAGGCAGGGACAAGGTGGGACTAATAAATTAAACTGCATTTATTTCAATGCAAGGGGCCTAACAAGGAAGGCAGATGAACTCAGGGCACGGTTAGGAACATGGGACTGGGATAGCATAGCAATTACAGAAACATGGCTCAGGGATGGGCAGGACTGGCAGCTTAATGTTCCAGGACAGAAATGCTACAGAAAGGATAGAAAGAGAGGCAAGAGAGGAGGGGGAATGGCATTTTTGATAAGGGATAGCATTACAGCTGTGCTGAGGGAGGATATTCGCAGAAATACATCCAGGGAAGTTATTTGGGTGGAACTGAGAAATAAGAAAGGGATGATCACCTTATTGGGATTGTATTATAGACCCCCCCAATAGTCAGAGAGAAAATGAGAAACAAACTTGTAAGGAGATCTCAGCTATCTGTAAGAAAAATAGGGTAGTTATGGTAGGGGATTTTAACTTTCCAAACATAGACCGGGACTGCCATAGTGTTAAAGGTTTAGATGGAGAGGAATTTGTTCAGTGTGTACAAGACAATTTTCTGATTCAGTATGTGGATGTACCTACTAGAAAAGGTGCAAAACTTGGCCTACTCTTGTGAAATAAGGTAGGGCAGGCGACTGAGGTGTCAGTGGGGGAGCACTTTGGGGCCAGCGACTATAATTCTATTCGTTTTAAAATAGTGATGGAAAAGGATAGACCAGATCTAAAAGTTGAAGTCCTAAATTGGAGAAAGGCCAATTTTGACGGTATGAGGCAAGAACTTTCAAAAGCTGATTGGAGGCAGATGTTCGCAGGTAAAGGGACGGCTGAGGTTGGCTAATGTGGTGCCACTGTTTAAGAAGGGCGGTAAAGACAAGCCAGGGAACTATAGACCATTGAGCCTGACCTCAGTGGTGTGCAAGTTTTTGGAGGGAATCCTGAGGGATAGGATGTACATGTATTTGGAAAGGCAAGGACTGATTAGAAATAGTCAACATGGCTTTGTGCATGGGAAATCATGTCTCACAAACTTGATTGAATTTTTTGAAGAAGTAACAAAGAAGATTGATGAGGGCAGAGCAGTAGATGTGATCTATATGGACTTCAGTAAGGCGTTCGACAAGGTTCCCCATGGGAGACTGATTAGCAAGCTTAGATCACATGGAATACAGGGAGAACTAGCCATTTGGATACAGAACTGGGTCAAAGGTAGAAGACAGAGGGTGGTGGTGGAGGGTTGTTTTTCAGACTGGAGGCCTGTGACCAATGGAGTGCCGCAAGGATCGGTGCTGAGCTCTCTATTTTTTGTCATTTACATAAATGATTTGGATACGAGCATAAGAGGTACAGTTAGTAAGTTTGCAGATGACACCAAAATTGGAGGTGTAGTGGATAGCAAAGAAGGTTACCTCAGATTACAACAGGATCTGGACCAGATGGGCCAATGGGCTGAGAAGTAGCAGATGGAGTTTAATTCAGATAAATGTGAGGTGCTGCATTTTGGGAAAGCCAATCTTAGCAGGATTTATACACTTAATGGTAAGGTCCTCGGGAGTGTTGCTGAACAAAGAGACCTTGGAGTGCAGGTTCATAGTTCCTTGAAAGTGGAATCGCAGGTAGATAGGATAGTGAAGAAGGTGTTTGGTATGCTTTCCTTTATTGGTCAGAGAATTGAGTGCAGGAGTTGGGAGGTCATGTTGCGGCTGTACAGGACATTGGTTAGGCCACTGTTGGAATATTGCATGCAATTGTGTTCTCCTTCCTATTGGAAAGATATTGTGAAACTTGAAAGCGTTCAGAAAAGATTGACAAGGATGTTGCCAGGGTTGGAGGATCTGAGCTACAGGGAGAGGCTGAACAGGCTGGGGCTGTTTTCCCTGGAGAGTCGGAGGCTGAGGGGTGACTTTATAGAGGTTTACAAAATTAGGAGGAGCATAAATAGGATAAGTAGACAAAGTCTTTTCCCTGGGGTCGGAGGTCCAGAACTAGAGGGCATAGGTTTAGGGCGAGAGGGGAAAGATATAAAAGAGAACTAAGGGGCAACGTTTTCACGCAGAGAGTGGTACGTGTATGGAATGAGCTGCCAGAGGATGTGGTGTAGGCTGGTACAATTGCACATTTAAGAGGCATTTGGATGGGTATATAAATAGGAAGGGTTTGGAGGGATATGGGCCGGGTGCTGGCAGGTGGGACTAGATTGGGTTGGGATGTCTGGTCGGCATGGAAGGGTTGGACTGAAGGGTCTGTTTTCATGCTGTACATCTCTATGACTCTATGACTGTATATTGCCCTCTGCATGGAAAAAGTTGTCCGTCAGGTCCTTTTCAAATCTTTCCCTTCTCACTTAAACCTGGGCCTTCTAGATTACTTTACAGTGTGGAAACAGGCCCTTCAGCCCAACATGTCCACACCGACCCGCCGAAGCGAACCCACCCATAACCCTATATTTACCCCTTACCTAACACTACAGACAATTTAGCATGGCCAATTCACCTGACCTGCACATCTTTGGACTGTGGGAGGAAACCAGAGCACCCAGAGGAAACCCTCGCAGACACGGGGAGAATGTGCAAACTCCACACAGTCAGTCGCCTGAGGCAGGAATTGAACCTGGGTCTCTGGCGTTGTGAGGCAGCAGTGCTAACCACTGTGCCACCATGCTGCCCATAGTTTTGTACTCCCCTACCCTGGGAAAAAGACCTTGACTATTCACTCTATCCATGCTCCTCATGATTTTAGAAATCTCTATAAGGTCACCCCTCAGTCTCTGATACTCCAGGGAAAAAAGAACCAACCTACTCAGCCTCTCCCTATTAGCTCAAACTGTCTAATCCCGGCAATATGCTTGTGAATCTTTTCTGAACTTTTTCAAATTTAACAACATCAGTCATATAGCAAGGAGACCAGAATTGAATGCAGTATTCTAAAAGTGGCCTCATGGCTAGTTTTCAATGCAGCGTTATGCCAATAATGTGGGTTCAATTCTCGCATCGGCTGAGGTTAGCGTGAAGGGCTCTCCTTCTGAACCATTTGCCTGAGGTGTGGTGACCCTTAGCTTGAACCACCACCAGTTGACTCTCTTCAGTGAGAGACCAGCCTTATGGTAGGTCAGGACAATGCAAGTGAGAAGTTGGAACTTGTTAGTCCATGGTCAATTCCTCTATGTTGTTAACCTTTCTACCAAAATGCTTTTTTGTGCTTCTAATACAAAGAATCATGGATTTAACCAGATTCACATAGTACCTGGATTAGAAATTCTAGATCTCAAACACTGTGTGTCATAATGCTTTAAGAATAGTTATGTCCAGAAGTCTGGTGATAGTAACACCACAAAAAGAAACTCAACCTTAACTACAAGGAAGGAAATTTGACATTAATTGAAAATCATGAATATGAATGCTTTAAATTAAATCATATAACTTGGATATACAGACCAAGTTGTATTTTCTATTTTGGATACATTTATACCAGTTTTGAATACAAAACCTGTATTGTACCAGTATTGCAGAAAAAAATAATTGTGGGTGCTGAAAATCAGAAACAGGAGCATAAATTGCTAGAAAAACTCAGCAGGTCAGGCAGCATTTGTGGAGAGAAAGCAGAATGAATGTTTCATGTCTCGTGAGCCTTTTTCAGAATTGTTTGTAGTGAGGAGCAGGTTGGTAAACACGCTGAAGATGGGCTGGAGGGAGGGCGAAGGAATAAACGACAGATGCAGATGGAGCCCAGAGGGGGAAAAATCAATTGGACAGAAAGAAGGAATGAGTAATGGTCAGCCTGAGAGAATCAATAGCTGCTTACGGGGAACATCAATGAATTATTGGTTTGTTCTTAGCAACCCATGTGATGACAAGGTCTGGTGTGTGGGGTTTGGCTAAGGACCTGAATAAAGGTGCCCAGGCACCTTTATTGAACTTGACATTGAGTCCTAAATGCTGCAGACTTCCCAAGTGAAAATGAGGTGCTGCTCTTGCAGCTTGCACTGAATTTCGCTGCAGCAAGCCCAAAACAGAGATGTTGGCCAGGGAACATGGTGGTGTGTTGAAGAGGCAGGCAACAGGATGCTCAGGGTCATTTTTACAGACAGAATGTAGGTGTTCTGCAAAACGGTCACTTAGTCTGCATTTCACCTCCCGAAATTAGAGAAGACCACATTATGAGCAGCTAATAGAGTGGTCTAGATTGAATGAAGTGGACGTAAATACTTCATCTGGAAGGTGTATCTGGGGCCTTGGATAGTGACGAGGGAGAAAATAAACAGGCAGGTATTGCACCTCCTGTGATTGCTATGGAGCTGTGGGGAGGAATTAGGCGTGGAAGAGGTGTGGAGCAAGGTGTCCTGGAGGGAATGGTCAATGTAGAAGACTGACAAGGGAGGGGGAGGAATATGCGTCTGCTGGTGGCATCCTGCTGGGTGTGCGGAAAAGGCAGCTGATGATCCTTTGATTGTGGATATTGCTGGGACAGTAGTTGAGGAGGTGGGTGAACCCTATCATTGTGTGGGAAGGAAGAGAAGGAATGAGGGCTGAAGAACAGGAGATTGGTCGAACACAACCGAGGGCCCTGTCAACCACATTAATTGACGAAGAAGGTGGACATTTCAGAAGCCCCTTGTAGAAGTTGGCATCATTAAACCAGATGTGACAGAGATGGAGGAACTAGGGAAATGGAATAGAGTCTTTAAAGGTGTAGGGGGTGAGGATGTTGAGTGCAGTTAACAGTGGGAGTCAGTGAGTTTGTAGTGCACATTAATGGCCAGCCTATTCCCAGAAATGGAAACAAAGATGTCGAGGAAGGCAAGAGAGGAGTCAAAGATGGACAAGTGAAGATGAGAGCAGGAAATTGGAAGCAAAATTGATAAACCTTTCAAATTCTGGATGAATTTTGAAGTGATTGCGCCTTTTCTCTATTCTCTTTCATAAGATACCTATTTAAATATGCTTAATTTATAAATACATAATTAAATGCTAGTTTTCTAGGGGAAGAACTTATTATTATTGTTGTGGAAGAAGTAACACAACTGACTTACTGACTTAAGTGTTACTAATGTTGAGAGTGTGTTGTTGGAAAAGCACAGGAGGTCAGGCAGCATCCAAGGAGCAGGGGAAGCACTGTTTTGGGCATAAGCCCTTCATCAGGAATGAGGCTTGTGGGCCGGGGGCTGAATGATAAATGGGATGGAGGGTGGGGCTGGGTGCAACGTAGCTAAAAATGCAGTAGGTAGACTCACTGAGATCCTTGTAGAGAGAGGAGGAAAACTTCTTCAAGGAGGCTTCCTGGGAAGAGTCTTCACAATCAGGTTGAAATCAATAATGAGAAAGTGAAGACATCATATGCTGGAGATCAGAGTCGAGAGTGTGGTGCTGGAAAAGCACAACAGGTCAGGCAGCAACTGAAGAGCAGGAGAATCGACATTTTGGGCATAAGCCCCTTCATTCCCTTGTGGGCTGGGGGACTGGGAGATAAATGGGAGCAGGATGGGACTGGGGGGAAGGTAGCTGAGATTGCAACATTGAGAGCCTCATTCCTGATGAAGGACCTATTCCCGAAACATTGTTTCTCCTGCTTCTCGGATGCTGCTTGACTGTTGTGCTTTTCCAGCACCACACTCCCGACTCTGATCTCCAGCATCTGCAGTCCTCAGTTTCTCCCTGTTACCCATGTTGACTTGCACTGTGTCACTTCTAAACAAGTGTAGGTGTATCAAAAATGAGGTACAACAATCTCAAAACAAAAATAAAAACTATAGTACAGATGATTACTTTTGATTGATTTGCACTCCAGATAATAGAGAGCTTGGCCAAATATAATATTTGAGCTTCAGTTGTGGAAAGATTATGCAGGAAAATTTTTTGATGTGGACAAATTGCTGTTCAGTGAAGTAATGTTTGTTTTGATTGCTCTATATATTTATCTACCCAGCTTGCTTCCATTATATATTTGGTGAGTGGCATAATCATTCCAATTTTGAAATGTCTCAGCTTTTTCCAGAAAATTAATTTCAATCTATAAATTTTAAGTATTAAATGCAGAGTGAGACTTAAGTACTTAATTATACAGTAGGTTTAATTACAGTGTCTTGTCGATCTTAAGAAATCATCAAAGTCAGCTTTTAGCCACATTGAAGAATTCTGGTGTTTGATGTTTCAAACCCCAAAAATGATTGTCTTTACGGAACGATTGGTAGTCTTCAGAACCTTTTGACTTGACAATCATAAACAGCTTCCATACCAGCATGAAAGAACTGTTCATGCCATTCATTTGCAGTTTAAAAAAGATAAAAATGAGTCGAAAAAAAGGTTTAGTATAGATGAAAGACACAGGGTTAATGATGTTTTTGCAAAATCAATCCAAGTATAGTCTTATACTTTTAAGGATGAAACATGAAAGGGAGGAAGATTTCATATGAAGGGAAAATTATGCAGACAAAATGCATTCACAAGCAGTTAACTCTCAACAATTTAAATGGTTGTTGATAGGAGGAATAGACTAGGACAGCAGCTACAAACACTTGTGGGATGTGGGCATTGCTTGCTAGCCAGCATTTATTCCCTCTCCTGAGTTGCCCTGAGAAGGTAGAGGTGAAGTGCTTCTTTGAACGACTGCAGCCCACTTGCTGTGGGTTGACCCACAATGCCATTAGGGAGGGAATTCCAGGATTTTAACGCAGTGACAGTGAAGGAATGGCGATATATTTCCAAGTCAGGATGATGAGTGGATTGGAGGGAGCTTGCGGGTGGTGGTGTTCCCATGTATCGGTTACTCTTGTCCTTCTAGGTGGAAGTGGTTGTGGGTTTGGAAGGCACTGTTTGAGAATCTTTGGTGAATTTCTGCAGTGCATCTTGTAGATAGTACACACTGCTGCTACTGAGTGTCGGTGGTAGACGGAGTGGATTGTTGTGGATATGGTTCTGAATAAGCAGGCTGCTTTGTCCTGGATGGTGTCAAGCTTCTTGAGTGTTGTTGGAGCTGCGTCCATCCAGACAAATAGGGAGTATTCCATCACACTCCTGGCTTGCGTATTGCAAATGGTAGCCAGGCTTTGGGGAGTCAGAAGATGAGTTCCTTGACACAGTATTCAAGCTTCCGGCTTGCTCTTGTAGCCACTGTGTTTATTTCGCAAGTCCAGTTGAGTTTCTGGTTATTGATAACGCCCTAGGATGTTGACAGTGGGGGATTCAGTGATGGTAACATCACTGAACATCAAGGCAGCTCATCACCACCTTCTCAAGGACAAATCGGATTGGGCTATCATTGCTGGCCAGCCAGCAATGCGCAAGTCCCACAAATGAACCAAACAAAAGATCTGATCCGTTGGTTGTGGGATCGCTTAGCTCTTTCTATCATTTGCTGCTTATGCTGTTTAGTATGCAAGTAGTCTTGTTTATTCACATCACCAGGTTGACACTTCATCTTCAGAATGCCTAGTGCTGCTCCTGGCCCGCTCCCCTGCACTCTCCATTGAACTAGGGGATTGATCCCCTGGCTTGAGACTAATGGTTGAATGGGGTTCTGCCAGGCAAAGAGGTTGCAGATTGTGCTGGAGTACCATTCTGCTGCTGTTGGTGGCCCACAGCATCTCACAAATGCCCAATCTTGTGTTTCAAATCTGTTCAAAGTCTGTCCCATTTAGCAAGATGATAGCGCCACACAACGTGGTGGAGGTTATTTTCAATGTAAGGTGGGACTTCTCTCCACAAGGATTGTGCAGTAGTCACTCTTACCAATATTGTCATGGACAGATCCATCTGGAGCTGGCAGATTGGTAAAGATGAAGTCAAGTATGTTTTTCCCTCTTGTTGGTTCCCATCACCTGCTACAGATCCTGTCTAGCAGCTCAGTGGTCAGCACTATTGCTTCACAGTGCCAAGGACCTGGATTTGATTCCACCTTCTGGCTCCTGTCTGTGTAGAGTTTGCATATTCTCCTTGTGTCTGCTTGGGATTCTTCCAAGTGCTCCAGATTCCTCCAACAGTCCAAAGATGTGCAGGTTAGTGGATTCGTCATGCTAAATTGTCCATAGGATCCAGGGATGTGTAGGTTAGGTGGGTAAGCCTTGGTATATATAGGATAGAGGATCTGGGTCTGTGATGCTAGTTTGAGGGTCGGTGTGGACATTGAGTCTAGCAGCTATGTCATGACACTTCAGGAGGTCTGGAGTCAATGTTGAGGATTCCCAGGGCAACTCCCTCCCAACTGTATAACACTGTACCACCTCCTCTGCTGGGTCTGTCCTGCAGGTGGAACAGGACATATCCAGGGATGGTGATGGTGGTGTTTGGACATTATCTGTAAGGTCTGATTCCGTGAGTATGACTGTGTCAGACTGTTAGGAGAAAGTGAGGACTGCAGATGCTGGAGATCAGAGTCGAGAGTGTGGTGCTGCAAAAGGACAGCTGGTCAGGCAGCATCTGATGTGCAGGACAATCGACGTTTCAGGCATAAGCCGTTCATCAAAGCGGCCTGTGTCAGGCTGCTCCTTGACTCGTCTGTGAGACAGTTATCCCAATTTAGCACTAGCCCCAGATGCTAATGAGGAGGACTGTACAGGGTCAACAGGACTCTTTCTGCCATTGTCTTTTCCAGTGCCTAGGTTAAAGCCATCCATCTGGTCTATTATTCAGTATAATAAAAATGTCAAATGAATATGGCTAAATAGTAGTTGAGAACTTTTGTCCACAATTTCTGTAGCCAAAGGATTGAAAACAAAAAAAACCTTCCGTTTGTATTCATAGTTAGTGTTTTTGTGAGAAATATGTGATCTGGATGGTTTTATGTTACACATGTATTCTGTGTAGCACAATGATATAAGAATATGTCTAGAAGTCTGGTGCATTTAATATTGACAATTCATACATTAAAATTCATTTTCTGGAAAATGCCAAAACATTTCTAAGGTGGTACGGTGGCTCAGTGGTCAGCACTGCTGCTTCACAGCGCCAAGGACATGGATTTGATTCCACCCTCTGGTTCTTATCTGTGTGGAGTTTGCACATTCTCCTTGTGTCTGCTTGGGATTCCTCCAAGTGCTCCAGACTCCTCCCACAGTCCAAAGATATTCAGGTCAGTGGATTTGCCATGCTAAATTGTCCATAGAATCCAGGAATGTGTACGTTAGGTGGGTAAGCCTTGGTATATATAGGGTAGAGGTTCTGGGTCTGGGATACTATTTTGAGGGTCATTATGGACTCAATGGGCCAAATGGCCTGCTTCCACACTGTAGCAATTCTATGATTTCAATTTTTTTTATTAGAGTTCAGAAAAGCTAATCTACTGCCTAAAAACATACTGCAGCACACTCGCTGCTCACAATGTGGTCTCCATTACATTGGGGAAATGAAACATAGACTGCGTGGCTGCTTCGCAGAACACGTACATTCTGCCCACAAAGGTGACTCTGAGCTTTTGGTTCCTGCCACACCATCTGTTCCTTGGCCATGAATATACTTAATAACCTTGTCTGTACAGTCCTCTGTGATAAAGAATTCCACAGATTCACAAACCTCTAAGAGAAGGAATTTCAACTCATTTCTGTGTAAAATGGGTGACCAATTCATCTAAGATTATGTTTTTTTGGACCAGCTCTCCCACAAGGAGGAACAACCTCTGCATCTATCTTGTCAAGCTCCCTAAGAATCTCTCATTCATCTAAATTCCTTTGAGTACAGGCCTAATCTACTCAACCTCTACATAAGGAAATCCTCCGTACGTGGTATCAACCTAGTGAACTTTCACTGCTCTGCCTTGAATGACATTATACCTAAGCTTAGATAAAAGGATCAAAACTGTTCATGAATTCCAGGTTTGGTTTAACTCGTGCCTTGCATAATCTTAGCAAACCTCCCCTATTTTTAAACTCCATTGTCTTGAAATAAAGAAGGGCTTTTATTTACCTGCCCTATTACCTGCTGAACTTGGATGCTGGCACTTTGTGTTTCATGCACAAACACCCAGTTAAGTGATCTTATTTCTGTTTCATTATTCAAGAGTTGAAGCATGAAATGACCAAGAGTACCTTCTGGGCTGTGTATAATATTACACTGAAGCTGCAGTGCCTTATAAATAAGTGATAGTTTTGCTATCCCATGATCTAAATGGAAAGGCATGCAGACAGGATCTGCTGGTGGAGATAATGCTCCTATGTAGCTATCATTTGTAACTGATAATTGTGACTTCTGATTATGTGGAATTGTGGAATTGATAATAATTTTATAAAATTGTGTTAATTATCACAATATGTTTTGTCGTTCTCAGATAGCTTGGAGATAAATTTATCATAAAATCAGACTGTTTTGTCCATATGGAAATTAAGCAAGGTTCCTTTGACAGTACCTTCCTCTAATACGTAGAAGGGCCAGAGAAGGAGATGCATGGGCATACCACCACTTGCACAATTCCCTCCAATTCTGTCACTATGCTGACTTGGAACTATGGCCCAGATATTCAAATTGCCACAAAATCATTGAAACAGCACTGACATCGAGATGTTGGGCCAACACATCCATCCAAGGACAAACCAAACAGGGATACGCCTGAGAATTCCTAGAAGCATGGCATTCCAACCATTCAACTCTATCGACTTGGATCCCATTTACCACCCTCTGAGTAAAAGAACAGGAAATAACAACACCATAGCAAATAACATCATCACAGGAAATGACATCACCAACACAAGGAAACCTAAACACATAAATAAAAAGTGGGTCACTAACACCAGTGCTTCAGCGAAGGCTCACTGATGATGTTACCAAATGCAGCACACTCGATGAGAATTGCCCAACCAATTGAAGTTTCTGATGGAGAATTTGCCCATGTCTGGTACAAAAAAAAATCCCCTTAACATCAGAGAATTCAAAGTGTTCTGCTTCCATTAATTTAAATTGGAGTAGGGCCAATTTTGATTGTATTAGACAGGGACTTTCAAAAGTTGATGGGGGGGGTGCTATTCACAGGTAAAGGGAAGGTTAAGAAGTGGGAGGCCTTTAAAATGAGATGACGAGAGTTCAGAGACAGTATGTTCCTGTTAGTATGAAGAGCAAGGCTGATATATGTAGGGAATGCTGGATGACTAGTGAAATTGAGGCTCTGGTCAAGAAAAAGAAGGAGGCATATGTCAAGTTTAGACAGCTGGGGTTGAGTGCATCCCAGAAAGAGTATCAGAGCATTAAGAGTACATGTAAGAGGGAAATCAGGAGAGCAAAAAGGGGACATGAGATTGCTTTGGCAAATAAAGTTAAGGAGAATCCAAAAAGATTCTATAAGTTTCTTCAGAGCAAAAGAGTAACTAGGGAGAGAATACGGCCTCTTAAAGATCAACATGGCCAATATGTGTGGAACTCCAGCAAATGGATGAGATACTAAACAAATCATTCATGTCAGTATTTATTTTGGAGAAAGACATAGAAGCTAGGGAACTTGGGGAAATATGCAATGTTGTCTTGCAAAGAGTTCATATTACAGAAGAGGAGGTGTTAGAAGTCTTAAGATGCATAAAGATAGATAAATCCCTGGGAGCTGATCAGGTGTTTCCCAGAACTTTGTGGGAAGGTGGGAATGGATTGCTAGGCCCCTTGCTGAGATATTTGTATCGTCAAGGTGCCAGAAGGCTAGAGGTTGGCTAATGTGGTGCCAATATTTAAGAAAGTCTACAAGGAAAGGCCAGAGAACTGTAACATGTTCAGCCTTCCATCAGTGGTGGGTAAATTATTGGAGGGGACTCGAAGGGACACGATTGACATACATTTGGAAAGGCAAGGACTGAGTATGGATAGTCAGCATGGCTTTGTGCATGGGAAATTGTGTTTCACCAACTTGAGTCAGAGAGTGGAGGGAGAGGGTTGCTTGTCAGACTGGAGCCCTGTGACCAGCGCTGTGTCATAATGATCAGTGCTAGGTCTACTGCTTTTTATCATTTATATAAATGATTTGGATGTGAATAAAGGAGGCATGGTTTGTAAGTTTGGTGGATAGTGAAGAAGATTATCTCAGAGAATAGTAGAACAATGAGCTGAGGAGTGGCAAATGGAGTTTAATTTAGATAAATGTGAGGTGTTGCATTTTGGTAAGGCAAAACAGGACAGGACTTATACAGTTAGTGGTATGGACTTGGGGAGTGTTGCTGAACACAGAGACCTAGAAATGCAGGTGCATAGTTCCTTAAAAGTGAAGTTGTAGGCAGACAGGGTGGTGAAGAAGACATTTGGCACACTTACCTTCATGGGTCAGAGTATTGAATATAGGAATTAGGATGTCATGTTGTGGCTGTGCAGGACATTGGTGAGGCCACTTTTAGAATACTGTGTATAATACTGATCACCCTTTTATAGGAAGCATATTGTCAAACTTGAGAGGGTGCAGAAAAGATTTACAGGGGTGTTGCTGGAACTGGAGAGTTTGAGTTTTTGGGTTATAGGCTGAATAGGCTGGATCCTTTTTGCATGGAGTATCAGAGACTGAGAGGTGATCTTATAGAGGTTTATAAAATTGGGAAGGGCATGAATAGGGTGAATAGCCAAGGTCTTTCTCCTAGAGTGGGGGAGGTCATAACCAGGGGGCACAGGTTTAAGGTGAGAGGGGAAAGATATAAAAAAACTGAGAGTTAACCTTTTCATGCAGAGGGTTGTGTATGTATGGAATGAGCTGCCAGAGGAAGTCGTGGAGACAGGTACACTTACATTTAAAAGGCATCTGAATGGATATATGAATAAGAAGGGTTTAGAGAATTATGGGCCAAATACTAGCAAATGGGACTAGGTCAGATTGGGATGTCTAGTCTGTGCAAACGAGTTGGACTGAAGTGTTTGTTCTGTGCTATATAGTTCTGAAATAGTTACCTAGGAAAATAGTTACCCAGGATTCAGAGCAGTCTGAATCCTGGGTAACTATTAAACTTTGATCACTCCTCCGCTGCCTCTGAAATTCCAGTCTCCTGTCAGCCTCAATATGGTCCTTTCCACCTCAATATGACCCTTTCTCACCTGAATATGGCCCTTTCCCACCTCACTAACCTGAAGTCCCATGACCTGAACCACAGACAGCCCAGAAAGCTCCAACATACCTTGCATGGCTGATGGTTCCAATATTCCTCCCTACTGCCACTGGTAGCCCGAGCAATAACCCAACCATGAGGGTCTGAACTGCCAGGGTCTTACAGTCCCTTTGCCATCAGTCTGAACTCGTGGGACCTGACACTCCACCATGCTGTCGTTGAAATCTTCCCAGTGCTATGCCTGATGTATCATCTCCAATATTATCTCAGCATTTCATTACTGACCTGGCATGCTACTCACCTGATCCTCTGTTTAACTGATACCCTGGTGCGCTGCTTACACTTCAGAGAAGCTGTGGTTAGAAATCCCAGATAAAAGTGTGGAGCTCAGCAGTACCATAATGAACTATGAGCAGCAATCTGGCTGTGCTGGTCAGTTCCGGGAATATATGGCCCTGTGTCACTGTTCCCTCTGGATCAAATACCGGACCATCTTTTCTAAGAGCGGACTTAGTGCAAAATCATGATTGATTGTGATGAGTCAAGAAGACAGCTGACACACCATGAATGAATTAAAAATAGATTCTGTGCATTAGTTTTAATTAGTTGGGCACTGTTTCCACTGAGGCTTCCAGAAATCAATCCTGATGAAAGGCTTATACCCAAAACATTGATTCTCCTGTCATCAGATGCTGCCTGACCTGCTATGCTTTTCCTGCACCATGCTGTCGACTCTGATCTCCAGCATCTGCAGTCCACACTTTCTACTTCCAGAAATCAAGTCAGTGGGGGTTGCTACCAGACTTCATTATGGAGTTCAGGGCATTTATGTTAAATTTCACCCTGTATGTCTTTTACTGTACCTTTGGAATGAGCATGATTCCAATCCAATTGTTGAAACTGGTAAGAATTTGAAATGTGAGTTGTGGATTACAGGATAAGTGCAATGCCTATTGTAGAATTTAATTTCAGGTATGTCACTATTTGAATCACATGCATATTACACTAAGGGATAAAAGCATATAATGATTTCCTCTTGTCTGTGTGGCTACAAATGTATTCTGTTCAATATTAGAAACATTACCTCAGTGAGAAGCCAACAATTAAATCATTCTATTTTCCCATAATTTATGTAACTCTGGTAGGATTAATTTCTTACAATGCTTTTGTGTTCGATTACCTAACCAAAGCAAACTTAAAAGGTTGGATGATAATAAATATTGTTATGGCCCGTTTAATAGCTGTTCAAGAAACAATGAGCCCATTCATTCAGCTGTCAGTGCCACATTCCTCACTACCCATTGCTCACCAAGTCAACTTTACTCGGAGTTATTTTCTGCTTTCACACTTAAAATCTATTTCTCTCTTCTCTTCACTCGTGCTTCCCTGAGCTCATCTTGTCCATAATCCCATCCCACTGCTCTTCTCTCATTACACGATTGACCACTAACTTTCACTCCTGGCTAAATGACATTGAGGACTTTTCTCTCTCTTTAGATTTTGTTTCTTTCCCTTCATAGCTGGCATCATCAACTCACCCTTTAACCGTTTTTACCGTGTGAATGACTCTCCTTATCTTTAACATTCATTTTGTCTGAAGTCCTTGAATATATTTTCTTCTAATGTTGCTGTTTCCAGCAAATATACATTTGAACTTTTTCTGGATTTCCAACACTGAAACTCCCTTTACCAAATTCACAGCGGACACCTTCTATATTGTGGAAGTGGTTAAAAGATGACAATTGTTGACTTCCGTCATCTTATTTTTAATAGGACCTTTCAGAGATAAAATGGTTTTAAAAAAGAAAATAAAAAATAAAAACTCTGATGTAATTTGGCCACAATGATCACTTAACCACTGCTTAAAGTGGTTCATGAAACTATCAATTAATGAATCTGAACCAAAATTAACATGTCATTAAAATGATCAAATATTAGTCACTCAGACCCCCTTTGATGTCATTATCTAAAGGCATGGTATCAGTTCTTTCTGGACCCTAAAAGCGCTTGGCCTACTTTTTGTTTTGGAGATTATTATAGTTCCCATAATATTACATAGTGACCTTGATATTTTCCCATATCAATTATTGTTTGACATTTAATTAAATTACTAAATGCTATCTTTTCAAACAAGCAAAAGGCATAAAGCATGATGCAGTAAATCAATTATTATACAGTGTGATTTGATGAGGCCATGGTCCTGACTCCCTAAGGCTTGTGTATGTTTCTAGAATCATAGAATCACAGAATCCATACAGTGTGGAAGCAGGCCATTTATACAGTGATCAACTGAATAATGCAAGCTGGAAAGGTCTAATTCTGAGTTTACTTATTGGATCAGCATTATGTTTGTTACGATTGGTATACTTGCCTTAATTGGTCAATGCATTGAATAAAGGAGTTGGGAAGTCAGGTTGCAGCTGTACAGGACATTACTTAGGCCACTTTTGGAATACTGCATGTGATCCTGGTCTGCCTGCTATAGAAATGATGTTGTGAAAATTGAAAGGGTTCAGAAAAGATTTACAAAGATGTTGCCAGGGTTGGAGGGTTTGAGCTGCAGGGAGAGGCTGAATAGACTGGGGCTACTTTCCCTGGAGTATCCCTTATAAAAAATGTCTATAAAATCATGAGGGGCATGGATATACAAGATCTTTTCCCCAGGGTGGGGAATTCCAAAACTAGGGGGCTTAGATTTCTGATGAGAGTGGAAAGATTTAAAAGGAACTTAAGGGGCAACTTTTTCATGCAGGGGGTGGTGCGTGAATGGAATGAGCTGCCAGAGGGAGAAGGCTGGTATATTTACAATATTTAAAAGGGATCTGCATGGGTATATGAATAGGAAAAATTTAGAAGGATATGGGCCAAGTGCTAGCAAATGGGATTAGATTTATTTAGGATACCTGGTTGGCATGGACGATTGGATCGAAGGGTCTGTTTCCATGCTGTATATCTATGGGCGGCACGGTGGCACAGTGGTTAGCACTGCTGCCTCACAGCGCCAGAGACCCGGGTTCAATTCCCGACTCAGGCGACTGACTGTGTGGAGTTTGCACGTTCTCCCCGTGTCTGCGTGGGTTTCCTCCGGGTGCTCCGGTTTCCTCCCACAATCCAAAAAATGTGCGGGTCAGGTGAATTGGCCATGCTAAATTGCCCGTAGTGTTAGGTTAAAGGGGTAAATGTAGGGGTATGGGTGGGTTGCGCTTCGGCGGGTCGGTGTGGACTTGTTGGGCCGAAGGGCCTGTTTCCACACTGTAAGTAATCTAATCTAATCTAATCTAATCTAATCTCTATGACTCAAAGTGAAATAGGTTCTCCTGATTTAAGGAGCCAAAAATTAATTTTGACTGTGTACTGTTTTGACTTTCATGAGAAATAGTCTCTTTACTGAATTGAAAGAGTAGATTTGGTGCCTGAGGTCATGATACTTTGTATTAAAGTAAATCTACCACTGAGATTGCATATGATGGAATTATTTCTAAAGTAAAGCTAAGCAGTGTTTTGAAAAAGTAAAATAAATGAAAAAATGAGAGAACAGATTTCAACTCAGTATGGTTTTAAAACATAACTCATTAAATGTCATTTGGTACTGGCCTTAGTAATATGACTCAGAAAAAGCTGTCAATCTAAGACTTTTTAAATGAAAATGTGTTCTTTATTTATGTCAAGTTTTAATGATTTTCACACATAGCAAAATACACAGTAAATTATGGGTTCTACATAATAGTTTCATAAAAATGTACACTTTATCAACAAGATTACACTTTATCTGTACCTATGGTTATAGTTTTCCTTGTCGACTAGTAAGGCAGGAACTTTCAGGAAGTTGCCTGAAATAACAATTCAGGCTTTTGATCGGTTATCTCATGAATCTTACCATAACATAATATGTTGAACACTCTGTTCATTACTTTTGTAAGGAAATATTGGGGAGAATCCAATTTAAATGAAGGAAAATTCTAATGATTGCTTGATGAGAAACCACTGGTAGAAAAATTGACCAACTATGTATCAGAATGTTACAATAAAACAATATGTATTCCACAGCAAAAGGTTAAAGTACTGATCATGTTTACAGGAAAGTTGTACCATTAGAATGCCACAGTTCAATGAGCATTATTGTACTTACATAAATTTGCATGGTTAAAACCACAAAAATATATTTGTCCATGATTTTCAAATTTACTGAATTGAGTTGTGCATTTGGCTTCTTTAAGTGCCAGAATGTGGCAAAATATAGAACTTGGGCAGAATTTTATAAAACTCTGGTGGATTTCCTTGTGGGAGAGCCCATAATATCTTCTAAGTAGTGTTCCCACCATCTTCCTGTCCATGCTGTGCAATTTTGCATGGGACAGAGGCAAAATCTAGGACAATGGCTCATCTACTGGTTCTAACTCAAAAATAATGCCTTCAAGTTTTAATTTTGTTATTCATTCATGGGAGAGTGAAAGCTTCTTCAGGAAAGTGAGAGAATTATGTAATGTGACTAAATTTCAATACCATAGAGAGGGATGTCTGTGGGACAATGTAACCACAGTTGTAATTCTCTTCTGCATCAATGACATTCATTATAATGAACTTTCAGCAGCAGATGCTGCTGGTGAGGGAGATCAGCTGGAGCACTTGAATAGAACCTTTCTGGAAAAGTAAGGTTGTGGCTGGGGATGGAGATCTCATGGAAGAAGAGGCCTCCTGGAAGGAAAGTGCAGTCAAAATACTACAGGTTCCATTCCATGCAGATACCGTAACTGCTTCCACAAGTAACCTTAATTTCTTTTCAAGTTTTCAATGACCTGATGCCAATGGAATAAATAATTTCTGCTTGAACTGCCCATGTGTTCAAATCTGATGTTAGAATGACATGTAACATAACAAAGGTATAGAAGAAATCAGTCATTCTTACATTGGAAAACAAGGGTACCACTGGAATCAGTCCCTCAACCCCAGCTGTTCACAATGCAGATGAACCTCAATTATCCAAAGGGCACGGGTGGGAAGTATTTTGTTCAATTAATCGAATTCCAGATAATCAAATGTCAGATAACTTTGTTTAGCCAGACATCAGGAACTTACAATCTTGCCGGATAATCCAATGTTCAGATAATCCAATGCTGGATAATCGCGGTTCCACTGTATATGTCAGTGACTTGCAATTCAAGACCAAACTTAATATTTCCAAACTTACGAATGATTTTAAGCTAAGTGGAGATGTGTGTTGCGAACAAATATAGAATGGCTTCAGAACAATTTGGATAGGCTTAGTGAGTGGGCATCAGCTTTAGCTCTTCACTACCCACCAACCTCTCAATCTTTATCATCTTCCGTTAAAGGTTATGACTGATCTCGTGATTTGCTTTCACATATATGAATAGTTTGGCCCTTATCTATTTTGTATGCATACATACATGCAATGCTCTAAGAGCTCATAACAATGAGGCAAATTATTGCCAAAGCCGATCTTGCCCTTATCAGGCATCCATATGTAGATTAGTGGTACATGGACAATAATAACAAAGACCTTGAAAAGATTTACCTCATGAGGTCAGTAATTAGTACCATGGTTCTTCAGGTTGAGAAAAGAAAGTTTAACATTAACCATGTTGAACTTAAAATCCCCTTGATCTGTACCATTCAGTAACAAACCAGAGGATGGTTTTCTAACTTATTATTCACTGAGACTAAATAAGTGACAGTGTTTGATAATGTTCAGAAGGGAAGGCAAATCTTCCTGTAGCTTTATATTAGAGCAAAGGGACATATTCCTGGAACCAAAGTAAAATAGAGCAAACATGTGATTCTAACTCTCTTTACTCCCAAAAGCAATGTGAAAGCTAAAGGCTGGAAAGGAAAACAATTTAAGCTGAAGCCAGCATTATTGTCACGTGCAGACAAATTGACATTGTTCATTCCCCATGACCCTCTGACAAATGGTTTTAGTTCATCTTGAACAGGTAATGACTGCCCTCGCTAGGAACAATGCAGCTAAATCTCATATTTGAAATAGGTTCAAAGAACTTGTGTTTTACTTTGTGTATTATTATATAATTTGTCATCTGAATTATGTGAGGTTAGCACCGTAGTTATTATCCAACCTTTCAAGTGCTGACTTGGGTCATCTAATCATTAGGGAGTGGAATGCTTATATAAAGTAATAAGTTTATTAAGTTGATGCTTGGGGACAGGATGTAACAGTGGATTGAAGCAGGTGACATCATATGTGGTAAAAGTTAAACTCCTCTGAGATACTTTCAGGAATTTAACTCCTTTTTTTCATTTTACAAGGCTAAAAACTTTCACTTAAGGATGTTCATAAATAAAGGCAACAGATTTGCACCGTTTGCAATGCCTGCATAAAGTTTCATTCACATAGGATGACTAGGAAAATTTTAAAGTTCGTTATGCATTACTGGTGCCCATGCATATTTTTGCTGCTGTGAAAAACAGTCAGAATTAATCAAATAATCTGGAATAAAAGAATATTTTAGTCTGTAGAGTGTAATTCTACAAAAATAGATTAAGGTGGAAGAACATGAATGCTGGAAGATCAGGGTTAAAATTAAAACAAACTAAGTAGGCAAATAGGGTGGAACCTGCCAATCCTGAAAAGAGGGGTAAAAAGGCCAAAGCTGCAGAGAAGAGTTTGATTTCTGCCCAATTCAGAAAAAGCTGTCCTCTTCATCAATTATTTTCAGGTAATGTTTAAGAAAAGCTACATTGAGAATGTTTGTATTTTGCAGATACTTCATTTAAAACATACACTGAACAAAATGGTTGAGAAATCTATGGGAACTTTAATGGGGATCCATTATGGTGTCTCATGTTAGCCCAGCTGGATCAGTCTTAATGGCCATTGCAAAGGTTGACATTTACCTACAAATGTGATGCAATCAGGTCACTTAGTCTCCGGGATATGTACTGAAAGCACTAATTGCTTTTCCTTAACCAGCAGGTGATTGAGTTCTCCCAGTGAGTGAAAATAGGAATCTGTTGATGCATTGCTAATGTTGTAAACAGAATGCAGGAATACAAGAATTCTTCATTTACTGCATGAAAAATTGAATTGGTACTTATTATTTTTTCCTTGAGTAAGTTCTGATCCATATTTCTGTTGAGTGACTAGGCAGTTTTGTCTTCCCTTTTTCCTCTCTTTAAGCAAATGGTTGAATTATGTCTTTTAGTGCACGTTTTTCTCAATATGTTGATGATTACTATTTGCTTTGAGATGTCATCGATGGAATTCCTCCTTGGCTTGTTGTAATCCTCGTGATAATGGTGTACTCTTCATGGTTGATAGGGAATTCCAGGATTCTAACTCAGCAATGATGAAGAGAATCAGAAATAATTCAACAACTTGGAGGTGATTCTCCCAGACTATTGTTGCTTTTGTTTATCTCAATAGCAGACGTCAGACTGAAGAGATCTTGCTGTTTGTAACCTTGGTAAATTGCTGCAACTTATCCTGTAAATTGTGCATCCTGCAGACACGGTATGCCCTTGATTAAAGAACCTAGAAGGCAGGAGTATGAATAGAAAATTGCTTTCTCCTGGGTGTTGCCAAGTTTGTTGAGTGTCTCTCTGCCTATGTATTTCTAATTGCTGTCTTGATATGTTTGTCTAGTTAAGCTTCCTGCTAATGGTAGCCATAAAAATATTGATGGTGGGTGACTATGAAAGTAATGTGGTTGAAGGTCAGGGAAGATGGCTAGGATTTCGCTTGTTTGAGATTGTCATTAGTCAGAAGCTATTATGGAAGGAATGTGACCTGTTTCCTGTTAAAACAAACCTGGATGTTCCCCAGATATCTGCTGTAGGCTAGAAAACATTGCATTGCTATCAGAGGAGTTGTAAATAGATTTGAGCATTGTGAATTTTTTACCTTCATTCGAGATCTTATTATGGAGGGAAGGTCACTGATGAAGCAGCTAAGGGTTGTTAGGCTTAACCAAGAAATATTCCTTCTGTTGAGGATTAAAGCTTAAGCATTATTGCACCTCTCTGTACTTATCCTACTTAATGCACAAGGTAATTTAATTCATAAGAGCAAAAATTATTTCTAGATAAGTATAATTTGCTTTATACAAGCAATTCCTGGATTGTGAACAGATTCTGTTCTGAAATCTGTTTACAAGTTGACTTTTTACTCAAGTCAAACACAATGTAGGACAATGTAAAGTTGTGGTTCATAACTACAGAATGCATTTGTGTATAGGATATTTAAAATTACACGGTTGTATGGGATTCCGTTTCTAAGTGTGAATGTTTGTCAGTCAGACATTTGTAAATCAGGGACCCCTGTATTTACAATGATACGTATCATTTGGTCTGCATATTAAAAAAAAATCAGGGCAGTTAAAATGTAGAAAAGCTCAAATTTCTCAATTCTAGTTTATGTGAGAATCGAAGTGGTATGAGCAAATTTCACTATTTATCTTTGCTGAAGCAATTTAATGAGGTACAAAAGCTTAGTTGAAAACAAGTTGCTTAAATGCTGTCTTATATTTCAGTAATATAGTCAATTGCTTCCATGCTAAATATTTCAGCTAATTTGTAGAAATGGATGACACATTCAGTTCACCATTCATTATAAAAACAGGTCTGCAGGGATAAATGATTCTTAAGCCACTTGTGTTTTAAGTATAATAACTTCTAAGACATAACAGTCTATGCTTAAACATCAAAGCAAAATGAATGCACTGGGTTGTAAACCATTGCAAAAATTACATGTATAATATTCTATACTTTTTGAAGTAAAATGACTTAGCAGCATTCAATCTACTCTGATAGATTACAAACACACTCTTAAGCTTTTCACATCAGCCTGATTCATTAAAAGTTGATTAATAATGCAGACTTCAAAACAAAGGGTTCAAGGTCACCTTAAATCACAGGTGTGCTGTGGTTGGAATTTTAGAGAACCAAACAATTTGCAAAAAATAGTAAATTTAGTATTGGTGAATGATTTTTTTTTGTGTGTGGATCCGATGCTTATCTCCAAGCTATTCTTGATGATTGTTTGTAAGTCATTTTATTCTGGCCAGAAAGGCAGTGCATTTCATGACTTTGAGCGTTTCTAATACTGCTCATTCCAGTTGTCTCATTCTTGATTTGGATCACATGAAAACAAACTCTGCACACAAACTTAGAGTTTCTGCTCATTTATGACCAACAAACCCAGCACACAAGGTCATAGAATTTTAAGGACAACATTGCAATTTGAATTAAAATAAATCCATTAAGGCCAGTATCGCATCACCAAGTCACCCTTTATTTACATGTGCCTAGCATTTAACACTGATGCAGCTAGCACAGAAGCCAGCTTCTTGAGTGAGCAGAGCCTCTGTCGCTCTTGTTAATATCTGTCAGCCAGGACTCCTTGATTTGACCAGGTTAACAGCCCCAATCAGGGAACTCATATCCTATGAGGTCCACCTGGCTGACCTCCTTCCAAATACTGCATGAACCTCTTGAATTTCTACAATTTTTTTGTTTGGTTTAACAAACATCACACTCCAGACTGGCATTGGTTACACTTTGTAATCACTACTCTATAAACTGAATTGGTTCTTTCAAATGCAGGGGCTCTAATAGATTCATCTTAAGTGCTTCCAAGTATACATATTTATACTATATATGTATCAATAAACTGACTACTAAATCTCAACAAAATTTAGCAAATTATAATCTATATTTTGAAATGATGTGGAGGTGTTGGTGTTGGACCAGTTAAAAGTTAAAAATCACACAACACCACGTTATAGCCCAACAGGTTTATTTGGATGAAGAAGCTTTTGGAGCGTTGCTCTTTCATCAGGTAGCTAGTGGGGCAGGATCTTGGGACACAAATTTTATAGTAAAATATCAAAGTGTCATACAACTAATGTAAAGTATTGAACAAACCTAGATTGCTGTTAAGTCTTTAACTGGAAGAGGATTCTGGGTAATCCAAGTTGGAGGGCGGAAAAAATTTCTGGCTGTAACAGCTGCTCCTTTTTTGAGGTATTTTAGGTGCTGGAGGTGATTTCCTCGAATTCCAGGAGCAGCAATTACTGTTTTATATGCTGTTGCATTGTTTTGGAACTTTGGAAAAAAAAGTAAAAAAAACCCAGCAGTTTTAAAAGGGAGAAGAACAGACAAAGGAAGCACATGGTGAGGTCAGTGCAGGAGAGAGAGAGAAAGAAACTGGCACTGCCTTTGCTGTTTGAATTCATGAAACGCTGCACATTGGAGTGTGTCTGGGAAAATTAACAACCAATGAAATTCACAACTGATCTTGGAGGAACTGTTGGGCGAAGTTCACATCACAGAATCAGATAAGTGTACTGTTGTTTTAAGTGCGGCCTATAGAAAGTCTGCAGTAGTGAGTAGAGTGGGTTCTTTCTTGATTACATGTTTTTAGAGATACGTCTCTTGATCGAACTTAAAACATAAGTCATAACTATTAATTTAACCTGGGGCAGTGTTTGTAGAGGAATAAAACAATGTTATTTTTTGGGTCTGCAGATTGTGAAGGAGCAAAAATGGCCTTTAGTAGAGTGATATGTGCTTCTTGTCAGATGTGGGAGTTTAAAGAGAGTTAAGGGTTACTGCGGATTATATCTGCCATTAATGTTGTTGGTTGCAAATTTTATCAGATTGAATGGATCGGTTGGACAGACAGTTAGAAGCAATGAGGAATTTGCAACAGCAACAGTATGTGATGGATGGCAGTTGTAGGAAGGGGGTAAGTCTCAGATATAGTCACATAGATGGGTTAAATCCAGGAAAGGTAAGAGAGGTAGGCCGCTAATGCAGGAGTCTTTTGTGGTGATCCCCATTTCAAATAGGTATGCTGTTTTGGAAAATGTGATGGATTCTCAGGGGAATGTAGCACGAACAGCCAAGTTTCTGGTATTGAGATTAGCTCTAAAGCAACGAGGGGTATGTCGGGTTCCAAAAGATCAATTGTGTTAGGGGATTCTCTAGTCTGAGGTACAGACAGATGTTTCTGTGGCCAGCAGCAAAAAATCAGAATAGTGTATTGCTTGCCTGGTGCCAGGATCAAGGATGTCTCAGAGAATGTGCAGAATGTTCTCAAGTGGGAGAGGGGCCAGCAAGAGGTCATTGTCCACATTGGAACCAATGACATAGGAAGGGAAAATGTTGAGATTCTGAAAGGAGATTACAGAGAGTAAAAAGGCAGGAATTTAAAAAGGAGGTTCTTGAGAGTAGTAATATCTGGATTATTCCCGGTGCTACGAGCTAGTGAGGGCAGGAATAGGAGGATAGAGCAGATGAATGCATGGCTGAGGAGCTGGTGTATGGGAGAAGGATTCACATTTTTGGATCATTGGAATCTCTTTTGGGGTAGCAGTAGCCTGTACAAAAAGGACGGATTGCACCTAAATTGGAAGGGGACGAATATACTAGCAGGGAGATTTATTAGAACTGCTCGGGTGGATTTAAACTAGTAAGGTGGTATGTGGGGGTAGGGGGGAGGGGGAAGGGTGGGATCCAGGGAGATAGTGAGGAAAGAGATCGATCTGAGACTGGTACAGTTGAGAACAGAAGCTATTCAAACAGTCAGGGCAAGTAGGGACAAGGTAGGACTAATAAATTAAACAGCATTTATTTCAATGCAAGGGGCCTAACAGGGAAGGCAGATGAACTTAGGGCATTGTTAGGAACACGGGACTGGGATATCAAAGCAATTATAGAAACATGGCTCAAGGATGGGCAGGACTGGCAGC
This sequence comes from Chiloscyllium plagiosum, assembly GCF_037043375.1. NCBI lineage: Eukaryota > Metazoa > Chordata > Chondrichthyes > Orectolobiformes > Hemiscylliidae > Chiloscyllium > Chiloscyllium plagiosum. The sequence continues at coordinate 78,545,558 of NW_028270145.1, read as the reverse complement.
TTCATGTTCCAGGATACAAATGCTCCAAGAAGGATAGAAAGAGAGGCAAGAGAGGAAGAAGAGTGGCATTTTTGATAAGGGATAGCATTACAGCTGTGCTGAGGGAGGATATTCCCAGGAAATAAATCCAGGGAAATTATTTGGGTGGAACTGAGAAATACGAAAGGGATGATCACCTTATTGGGATTGTATTATAGACCCCCTAATAGCCAGAGGGAAATTGAGAAACAAACTTGTAAGAAGATCTCAGCTATCTGTAAGAATAATAGGGTAGTTATGGTAGGGGATTTTAACTTTCCAAACATCGACTGGGACTGCCATAGTGTTAAAGGTTTAGATGGAGAGGAATTTGTTCAGTGTGTACAAGAAAATTTTCTGATTCAGTATGTGGATGTACCTACTAGAGAAAGTGGAAAACTTGACCTACTCTTGGGAAATAAGGCAGGGTAGGTGACTGAGGTGTTAGTGGGGGAGCACTTTGGGGCCAGCGACCATAATGCTATTAGATTTAAAATAGTGATGGAAAAGGATAGACCAGATCTAAACATTGAAGTCCTAAGTTGGAGAAAGGCCAATTTTGACGGTATTAGGCAGGAACTTTCGAAAGCTGATTGGAGGCAGATGTTCGCTGGCAAAGGGACGGCTGGAAAATGGGAAGCCTTCAGAAATGAGATAACGAGAATCCAGAGAAAGTATATTCCTGTTAGGGTGAAAGGGAAGGCTGGTAGGTATAGGGAATGCTGGATGACTAAGTTGAGTGTTCGGATAAGAAAAAGAAGGAAGCGTATGTAAGGAATAGACAGGATAGATCAAATGAATCCTTAGAAGAGTATAAAGGCAGTAGGAGTGTACTTAAGAGGGAAATCAGGAGGACAAAAAGGTGACATGCGATAGCTTTGGCAAATAGAATTAAGGAGAATCCAAAGGGTTTTTACAAATACATTAAGACAAAAGGGTAACTAGGAAGAGAACAGGGCCCCTCAAAGATCAGCAAGGCAGCCTTTGTGTGGAGCAGCAGAATATGGGGGAGATACTAAACGAGTACTTTGCATCAGTATTTACTGTGAAAAAGGATATGGAAGACATAGACTGTAGGGAAATAGACATCTTGCAAATATTACAGAGGAGGAAGTGCTGGACGTCTTGAAACACATAAAGGTGGAAAAATCCCCAGGACCTGATCAGGTGTACCCTAGAACTCTGTGGGAAGCGAGAGATGTGATTGCTTGGCCTCTTGCTGAAATATTTGTATCATCGATAGTCACAGGTGAGGTGCTGGAAGAGTGAAGGTTGGCTAACATGGTGCCACTGTTTAAGAAGGGTGGTAAGGACAAGCCAGGGAACTATAGACCAGTGAGCCTGATGTCAGTGATGGGCAAGTTGTTGGAGGGAATCCTGAGGGACAGGATGTACATGTATTTGGAAAGGCAAGGACTGATTCGGGATAGTCAACATGGCTTTGTGCGTGGGAAATCATGTCTCACAAATTTGATTGAGTTTTTTGAAGAAGTAACAAAGAGGATTGATGAGGGCAGAGTGCTAGATGTGATCTAAATATACTTCAGTAAGGCGTTCGACAAGGTTCCCCATGGGAGACTGATTAGCAAGGTTAGATCTCTTGGAATACAGGGAGAACTAGCCATTTGGATACAGAACTGGGTCAAAGGTAGAAGACAGAGGGTGGTGGTGGAGGGTTGTTTTTCAGACTGGAAGCCTGTGACCAGTGGAGTGCCACAAGGATCGGTGCTGGGTCCTCTATTTTGTGTCATTTATTTAGAGGATTTGGATGCGAGCATAAGAGGTACAGTTAGTAAGTTGGCAGATGACACCAAAATTGGAAGTGTAGTGGACAGCGAAGAGGGTTACCTCAGATTACAACGGATTCTTGACCAGATGGGCCAATGGGCTGAGAAGTAGCAGGTAGAGTTTAATTTAGATAAATACGAGGTGGTGTATTTTGGGAAAGCAAATCTTAGCAGGACTTATACACTTAATGATAAAGTCCTCGGGAGTGTTGCTGAACAAAGAGACCTTGGAGTGCAGGTTCATAGCTCCTTGAAAGTGGAGTCGCAGGTAGAAAGGATAGTGAAGAAGGCGTTTGGTATGCTTTCTTTTATTGGTCAGAGTATTGAGTACAGGAGTTGGGAGGTCATGTTGCGGCTGTGCAGGACATTGGTTAGGCCACTGTTGGAATATTGCGTGCAATTGTGTTCTCCTTCCTATCGGAAAAATGTTGTGGAACTTGAAAGAGTTCAGAAAAGATTTACAAGGATGTTGCCAGCGTTGGAGGATTCGATGTATAGGGGGAGACTGGGGCTGTTTTCCCTGGAGTGTTGGAGGCTGAGGGGCGACCTTACAGAGGTTTACAAAATTATGAGGGACATGTATAGGGTAAATAGACAAAGTCTTTTCCTTGGGTCGAGGAGTCCAGAACTAGAGGGCATAGATTTAGGGTGAGATGGGAAAGATATAAAAAGGACAACTTTTTCACACAGAGAATGGTACATGTTTGGAATGAGCTGCTAGAGGAAGAGGTGAAGGTTGGTACAATTGCAACACTTAAGAGACATTTGGATGGGTATATGAATAGGAAGGGTTTGGAGGGATGTGGTCTGGGTACTAGCAGGTGGGGTTAGATTGGGTTGGGATATCTGGTCAGCATGGACAGGTTGAACCGAAGGGTCTGTTTTCATGCTGTACATCTCTATGACTCTGACACTTAGAATGGGGATGCAGGTTTCGAGTGATTAACATGTAAATCCCAGAACTTTTTTCAAGTCATAGTCCCGAGATAACTTAAGGTTATATTTTAAAAATGACATCACAGTTTGGACAATGCAATAAAGGAGTAAGGTTAGAGTCTGTCTGTATCCCAACCTTGTGTCAGATTGGTTCTATATCTAAAATAGGAATTTATAAAATGTCATATGGCTTGACTACCGACAGATTGTGTCCTTTTTGAACAAAATAGAATGATTCAGCAAATACACATCTGCAAATGCAAATTCACCCCATACATTTGCATGTGCATGAGTGTGACAGAGTATATGCCTTGAGAGTGTGTGCATGAGTGTGTGTGGTGTGTATGTGTCTGAGAGAGGAAGTATGAGAAAGGGCCTGTAAGAATGTGATTGTATGTAAGATTGTGTGTGTATATGTCCACGTGTGTGAGTGTGTGTGTGTGTGTGTGAGTATATCGTGTAGTGAGCTCATCTGTAGTATGACATGAACCCAAGATCCCGATTGAGGCCATCCTCATGGGTACCGAAGTTAGCTATCAGCCTCTGTTCGGTAACTCTGCGTTGTTGCATATCCCAAAGTCCACCTTGAAGGACTCCTCCAATAAATTCCTCTTTTGAAAATAGAACCAGTCTGACTCAAGGTTGGGATCAGATAGAATCTAACTTCACACCTTTACTGCATTGTCTGAGCTGAGATGTCATTTTTTTTCCATAAAACCTTAAGTTATCTCGGGATTGTGACTTGAAAGAAGTTCTGAGATTTACATATTAATCACTCGAAACTTGCATCCCCATTCTAAGTGATTAAAGACTTAACAGCAATCTCGATTTGTTCAATACATTGCATCAGTTGTATGACACTTTGATCTTTTACTATAATTTCTGTGTCCTAAGATCCAGCCCCACTGGCTAGCAGATGAAGGAGCAGAGCTTTGAAAGCTTGTAAATCCAAATAAACCTGGTGGATTATAACTTGGTGCTCTGTGATGATTAACTTGGTACATTTTGAAAGTCATTTTGGTTATTTATGGAACAATTATTCAAAGATGGTGGTCTGGACATTCTAACTGAAATGCTCACCCATTGTACTAAACTGGGCCCATTTTCAGCTGCTTTAATCAATGTATAGCAAGTTGCTACCCTAAAAAATATCACAGGATATTTTTCAGGGCACTGTTTACAAATTGTATGTTTGTCTGATATGGACCAGGCTAGAAACCCTCAAAACATTTCAGGAAAGTAGCCCGGACCCTAATTTTATCCGTTGTTTTAAACAGGTGCAAGATGGGTATTCCAGGAGGGATGCAGCTGGTCAAACCAAGTAGTTTTAAACATAATAGGATTTATTTACAAGATTACTGAATGAAACACAAACAAAAGAGAACAGAGTACAGAGTAACATAAACTTTCTGAAAACCCAACGGATTATCCCAGTTTAATGATGTTGTTCCAAATATTTGCAACAATCCCCATGAACGTCACTTGGCTCAAAATGTAAAATCAAACATGGGTCTTACAGGAGAGATGTCAGAGAGAGAGGATCAGCATGGACCTGCTTCTTTGTGTCCAACAGCTTTAAACACTACCCGACTGCTTTCAGTGAAGAGCCAGACTGCCAAAAACCAAATCAAACCAGAGAAAAGCTGAGCCGGGAGAACTGGCCACTCCCCTTTCATTGTATTTACATGTGTTTTTTTAAAACTTGAACGCCTTTTTCCTGAGGCAGTATCTGTTAACTATAATCAAATTGGCCTGAAAACCCATCCAAGCCCAGACTTTTTGGAACCAGTGTTTTTAATGATCTCCTGAAAAAAAGACAAGGCCAACCTAACCATGTTAAAGGAGTAGCATCATCACATGCCTGATGGCACTGGGCTTGACAGATATCCCATCAGCGGAGATGCAAAAATGTTTGAGCTGAAACCTGAAGGAAAGAAAACTCATCAAAACTGACAGAATATTTTCCCAGGTCACCAGTTATGTCCAAATTGAAACTCTATTCACACAACAAATGCCATCCTACACTATACCACCACCCTCCATCCATGTGGCTGAGATAATCTTCCTTATCCTGACACTAATCATAAGTTATCTTAAATATAGATAATCTACTCTGCTAATAGGACAAGGGGGCTACATTTAGAAATATAGAAACATAACACATGCAGTTGAAATTGCAATGATTGTCCGTAACATAAAAGCAATCTGTTAACAAAGACCATAGAACCGTTGTAAAACTGGAGTCATTGTGAGAAATGAAAAAGCTCTGAGTTATTGGAATCCTATCTTGCACAGAAGAGGTGAACGTGGTTGTTCGAGATCAATCACCTGAACCCAAGGATATTACTGCATGTTCCCCAGGATAGTATCCAAGGCCTATCTTCACCAACTTCATCAATTACCTCCACTTAATGATGAAGCATTCAGCTCCATTTATAATTCCTCTCCTAACTAAGTTTTCTAGGCCAAGATGCAACAAACCTGGACAAAATCTTACACTTACCTTGGAAGTGATGAGTACCAATATTACTCATCACTTAATAACTAATGTGTAAGAGTCTAATCAAAGCCTGGGACATGGGAGGGTGGGGTTGCATATCAGGGCCCAATAACTAGGGTCTCGGGCTCTAACAGCCTGCTGTACTCAGTTCAGGGGTGGAACCACTGTGCTTGGGTCAGTGGCCAGTGTACTGTGCCTTGGCAGTCCCAACCTCTTGGATTTCACCCTGCCTCTGAATCTAACCACGTTTCCGTGACATTCAATTGCATTACCATTGCCAAACCCACCACCATTAACATCCTGGAAGAGCCACTAAAGACCAGGAATGTAACTAAAACATTCACGTATGTTTTAAAAAATTCTCAAGGTCAGGTTCGTAGGAGAGTAGTCTGACACAGAACAAACGACCAAGAGGCGAGTCTGCTAGAATATGGGCATTTTATTCCCCGCAGCGTCGCCACAACGGGTCTGGCTTATACTCACTCTACATGTTACCGGAACTGGGAGCCGTCAGTTCTCGTAGAGCGGTTGCCAACAACCCACGCTCGGCGGTTAAACGTAACCCCGGAGCAGACTCACCGAACTGGAGACTTTTCCAGCTGATATACTCTTTTCCAGATATAAACATTCATGTGAACAGCAGAGCAAGGCTAAAAAACACATTCCATTCTGGTTACATACAGATAAGAAGATTCACACGGGGAGGTGTGTAATAAGATTCACACGGGACTAAGCAACACCTCCATTCCGGTTAGATTCACACATGTATTGGGACATAATTTTTAACCGTTTCACCACATTCCACTGCTTGGAATTTTACACCACATTCCACTGCTTGGCCCAATACATGTGTTACATTATGCTTAATTCAGTTCAATTCGTTTCAGTTAATTTCAGTTCAGTCAATTCAGTGTAGTTCAATTCAGCTCAGTTCAGGTCTGTTCAGTTCAATTCAATTGTGTTCAATTCAGTTCCGTCCATTTCAATTCAATTTAGCTCAGTTCCATTTTGTTCCGTTCAATTTGATTCACTTCAGTTCCACTCAGTTCAGTTCAGTTCAATCCCATTCAATTCTGTTAACTCCGCTTACATGCCCACATCCTCCGCTGTACCCCAGGCAAGGGGTTCTTCGGCAGGACTGGGATCCTCTCTCAAACAAACTGCCACGTACATGCCCACATCCATGCCATCCCGGGACGGTCGGGACCTCCACAGTTTGTTCTTCTGGTTTCTTAGTCTTTTTCCAAAACATTGTTCTGTATCAAAATCTCTCCTCAATTGCGATTGACCCTGCTCGACTACGCCAAATGTTTTAAAAAATTCTCAAGGTCAGGTTCGTAGGAGAGTAGTCTGACACAGAACAAACGACCAAGAGGCGAGTCTGCTAGAATATGGGCATTTTATTCCCCGCAGCGTCGCCACAACGGGTCTGGCTTATACTCACTCTACATGTTACCGGAACTGGGAGCCGTCAGTTCTCGTAGAGCGGTTGCCAACAACCCACGCTCGGCGGTTAAACGTAACCCCGGAGCAGACTCACCGAACTGGAGACTTTTCCAGCTGATATACTCTTTTCCAGATATAAACATTCATGTGAACAGCAGAGCAAGGCTAAAAAACACATTCCATTCTGGTTACATACAGATAAGAAGATTCACACGGGGAGGTGTGTAATAAGATTCACACGGGACTAAGCAACACCTCCATTCCGGTTAGATTCACACATGTATTGGGACATAATTTTTAACCGTTTCACCACATTCCACTGCTTGGAATTTTACACCACAACGTACTATGGTTACTTGAGAAGTTTGAGGCTGAGTATAATGTAGCAAATGACTTATTCTTCAAATTTGTGCATGCTGTATAAAAATAACCATTGATGGGGGTGCTACCATACATCAGGTCTTGCACAGATAACTTTGTTTATAAGTGGTAGGTGTGTTCTGAACCTTGCAAACAAAATAGGCTGTCATTTTGGAATTCTTCAAAGCAATGGCTCAAACTACCAATGCATTGACAATTCAGCATGGAATTGGGATAGCTAATCATTTAAAGGCTAACTTCAGCTCAAATGCATTTGAGTGCTGTTTCTGTTTCGGACTGCCAAATTCTGAACCACGCCAGTATGTTTTCCTGACACCTTTCTATGCAATATTATATCCACATGACAAGATGAAAGCAGTGAGTTTGCTTATTAATTTTGACTCCATATAGATGACAATTTCTCCATTAGACCAAGTTATAAGTAACCAAATTTATTTTTCTTTTGGTGTAATGCAGCAAAAACTTCGATAAAATGAATGCAAGGTGTGATTTCTAGGTGACTGGGTTATTTTCTGGACTTTGAGGTAAATTTTACAACTTAGTGGTTCTAGCATAGAACCACATTTGTCCAGAGGGCAGATCAGACAGTTGGGTTCTATTCGTGGCTGTACAGATTTTCTGGTAAATAAAATTAATAATTGAGGAGGCCATGACTGGGTATGCTGAATTCCATGCTTAATTGTGCAATCTGACCTTACCGTGCCAGATTCCATGCTGGGAGCATTAATTCTTGATATATGTCGTGATATTTTTCAATGCTGAATTTATTTTTCTCACTACTTCAGAGGAGTGCGATTGCCCACAGAGCAGAATGTCTCTTTCCAGATCATGTCGTTTTAGGTGGCTTGTTTGTTACATGTGCCTTTAACAAGATGGACATTTACTGTGGTTTGATTATGCAATGCAGACTCAGTTTTCTTCTTGATTCCTACTTTGAGGCATTTTTCATTCTATCAAACCTTCATGTATCAAGCTAAATGTGTTTTGAAGACTATCTCAGATTTACCTAATTTTGATTTCCCATAATAAGCATATCAATGAAATTGTAATGATAATGGGACTGTTATCTCTTTTTGTTTAAGAATAGGCTTATTTTAGTAAGTACAATGAAATTATTTATACCCCAACAGAAAAAAAAATCAAAGATTTTTTAAATTGAATTAGTATTGAATGTAGACTAATTTTAGAAAATAGTACTAAGGTGCAAAAGCAGTCCTGAATCTTATACTTTATGTGTTTGCCCTTAATTCATTGTTAGTTTCCCAGGATTGTTTACTGAAACAAAAATGTTTGGCTTCTATTTCAGTTAGAAAATATTTTAATCTTGAATTTGTTTGCCTTCCATCTTTTATGATTTTCATAAGCGGGATGGCAAGTTTCCCACAAGGTTGCAATGAGATGTTAATTGACTGGGATTAGTGCTTCTTGTTCAGCCTCCCATCTTAAAAAAATCTACCTAACCAGGTAGACATTGGAAAATCTTGACAAGACCAGAGTGCATGCCTAAAGGATTTAGTCCTCTGTTTGCTCTAAGCAGCCTCCATGTTGGAAATCAAGCATCTTGTGCACACTCCATTGGCACCGGCCACATGTCTACCAATGCTGGCATCCAACATGTGCCTGCCTCTATATACACTTATAGCACATCCCTGATCCATTTACGGGACACATCTGCACTTTAGTGTGAAATGTTTTTGTAATGCTACAATAAGGACACTTTGTACTCAGGGACACACCCTGGTTCAGTGACTAGACTAGACAAAGCATCTCTTTGCCTGTTGTCAAAATGCTCACTCACTCTGAGCCTACCTGGATGCTCACAACGTCCCTGCCTGGCATTGCCTTGCCTTTTTGTGCTTTGTCTCTCAGCCAGAGGTACCAGGTGCTCATATCACAATTGCCTTAGTCTAGTAAAGGACAATAGCCTTCAATCAGGGTTCCTGGCACAGTAAGCCAAGACTGCCTCCAGTATCAGTCCAGGGCCTGGTTGGTTGGTCAGATTCAGGAACCTGTCCTCGTTAGGGTTGAGAAGTGGAATGATGGGCAGCAAATCGCCTGCCTTCACCCTTTTTATACTATTGTGGACTGTTTTCCTCATAGCATGAAAAACAGGTAGATATTATTATACATGAAAGTTGTTGGCAGCAGCTTTCCCTCTAATTTTCTTACCAGCTGCATGGGCCTCTGAGATCCACATGTGACAGTGATGTTTTGGTTGTGATACCTTTTAAAGTTGTGAATTAATTACTGTATGCCCCCAGCAAGCAAGTGAAAGTACCTGAAGAGAGAGAGAGAGAAAAATGAACAGCGAGTCCTGACCAGCAAAATGATCATCTCACTTAATCTCATGGACAGGGACCATTGAAATGCCTTCTCAGTTTTTCCCTCTAACCATGACACCAATTTTTTTACATCTTCATGTGTGTCTATGTGTCTGTGTAGGGGTCTTTTATAAAGGGGTTAGAGTTTTAACTAGTAGTGTTCTATGTTAATGGTTTATAATTGCTCACCTATAATAAATAGTAGTAATTGTGAAGTAAAGAAGCTTTCTATTAACCTGGGACTAAAAGACAGGGAATTTTACATGCTTTTATAAATCTTTAACTTTTGTGATGACTCCAGGAATGGTGGGATGTGATTTCTAGTGCACTACTCCAGCGAGACATAACACTGGGAGACAATTTAGATTATTCTCTTCCAGAATGGAAGGTGTTGTACACAGGTAGGCTACCTGTGCTCTGAGCCTGTGCAACCAAGTATTGCCCAAAAATGGGGGTGGAAATCCATTTTTTTAATGGATTGAATTCCTTGTTTGAATTCCTAATAATCCATGTCTCAGTCTTGACACTTTATTGATTGTATCTCATCATTTTTAACAATCAAAGTAATGTATAAAAATCCAACTTATGAATGCTTGTGTGTACAAACATGATCCTCTGCAGAGGGTTAATTTTAAAGACCCTACATACGAACATTTCCTGTACTTACAAATAGCTACTTTACGTTGTTTGACATTGTGTTCTGACTTGTGTACAAATAGACTTGTGAATGGACTCCAGAACTGAACCCATTCGCAAACTGAGAACTGCCCATACTCACTTAATTTGACATTTCAGAGTATGTTTTCTTGTCAAAATGAAATGGAGAAACTCAGTTGTGTAGATTAATTATTAATATTTCTAATAGATATTGTTAATGATGTACTTTACTAACCTATATATCTAATGTTCTGAAAGTTAAAATTATCATGAATAAATTTTACTTACTTTTAAAATAACTGCTTAAAGGAAACTAGTAAAATTCTAACAGTCAATAAAAGCAGCATGACCCAAAAGTTGATTTATGCTCATGTCAACATTTCCACTGAAAGTTTTAGAGGAGAAGTTTCACCCTTGTTGGATTCTATTTTCAGATTGTTAGTCATCAGAGCAGTTTACAATAGTTGAGAAAGTAACTGCTTCCGACTAGTTACTGGCTGTAGTACATTAAGCTTTGCAGTTGAATGTTTCTTGAAAGCGACCAGATTTATTGCTTTTGAGTGAAACTGCACAAATGCATGAGACACATAGACGGTAGTAAAATCCAAGTAATTATTACCAGGAAGAAAACTGATTGAAAACCAAGTCTGGAATTCTACGTTCCCCATAGGAATGGCTCATAGCTGGGAGGGGAGCATGACATTGGATGGCAATGTGGGCACACCTTCTTTGATTTCAGCTGGAATTTTACCAATAGCCTATAATCCAACCTCACCTTGGATCAATGAGGCCTCTAGCCATTCAAGGGCTTCTTTTTTCCAGTGCAGGGGTATGGTGAGGCTGGCAAGAAAACTGCTGTCTTAAAGGTTGTTTGGGGTATGCCTACTCCTCACGCACCTTATGCCCAACACAGGACATTCTCATGACACTTTCATCCTTGCTTCCAAACAAAAACCATTGCCAGGCCATTGAATCCCTACAGTGCAGATAGAGACCATTTGGCCCATCGAGTCTGCACCGACCCTCTGAAGAGCATTTTACCCTCCCATCCTCCTCCATAAACCTGCTTTTACCATGGCAAACCCTACTAACCTGCATACTACATTGCAATTTAGCATGGCCAATCCACCTAACCTATATTTGTTTGGACTGTAGGAGGAAACTGGAGCACTGAGAGGAAACCCATGCAGACATGGGGAGTAAGTGCCACCACTGGTACTGAGGAGCTGCCAGTCATCTGATTGACATGTGCCTTTCTCTCTAATTGGAATTGAGGTCATCACCTTTTTATAGATTAGATTTGTTGTGGTTCTGTTTGCCGAGCTGGGAATTTGTGTTGCAGACGTTTCGTCCCCTGTCTAGGTGACATCCTCACTGCTTGGGAGCCTCCTGTGAAGCGCTTCTGTGTTGTTTCCTCCGGCATTTATAGTGATTTGTCTCTGCCGCTTCCGGTTGTCAGTTCCAGCTGTCCTCTGCAGTGGCCAGTATATTGGGTCCAGGTCGATATGCTTATTGATTGAATCTGTGAATGAGTGCCATGTCTCTAGGAATTCCCTGGCTGTTCTCTGTTTGGCTTGTACTATAATAGTAAAGTTGTCCCAGTCGAACTCATGTTGCTTGTCATCTGCGTGTGTGGCTACTAAGGATAGCTGGTAGTGTCGTTTCGTGGCTAGTTGGTGTTCATGGATGCGGTTCGTTAGCGGTCTTCCTGTTTGTCCTATGTAGTGTTGTGCAGTCCTTGCATGGGATTTTGTACACTACATTGGTTTTGCTCATGCTGGGTATTGGGTCCTTTGTCCTGGTGAGTTGTTGTCTGAGAGTGGCTGTTGGTTTGTGTGCTGTTATAAGTCCTAGTGGTTGTAGTAGTCTGGCTGTCAGTTCAGAAATGTTCTTGATGTATGGTAGTGTGGCTAGTCCTATGGGTTGTGGCATGTCCTCATTCCGTTGTCTTTCCCTTAGGCATCTGTTGATGAAATTGCGGGGGTATCCGTTTTTGCAAAAACTGCATACTCAAGCTACTGGACCTGTGCCTCACAACACGCTTCACATTCAACAACCAAATATATGAACAAATCAACGGCACACCCATGGGCTTACCCATCTCTGGACTCATAGCAGAAGCTGTAATGCAAAGATTAAAACAAACAGTCCTACCGCAAATTCAACCCAAACTCTGGATCAGATATGTGGATGACACCTTTATAATCATTAAAAACACAGAAAAAGAGAACACACACCGGATCATCAACGCCACACTCACAGGAATCCGATTCACGAGAGAGGAAGAAAAGGACAACCAACTCCCATTCCTAGATGTGACGGTACAGAGAACACCTAACGGAGAATTCACCACAAAGGTGTACAGGAAAGCCACACACACAGACAAGTCCTGAACTACGAAAGCAACCACCCCAACACACACAAAAGAAGTTGCATCAAGACACTTTTCAAAAGGGCAACAACACACTGCAGTACACCAGAACTGCAAAAAGAGGAAGAAGAATGCCTATACAATGTATTCGCCAAAAACGGATACCCCTGCAATTTCATCAACAGATGCCTAAGGAAAAGACAATGGAAATGAGGACATGCCACAACCCAAAAGACTAGCCACACTACGATACATCAAGAACATTTCTGAACTGACAGCCAGACTACTGCGACCACTAGGACTCGTAATAGCACACAAACCAACAGCCACTCTCAGACAACAACTCACCAGGACAAAGGACCCGATACCCAGCATGAGCAAAACCAATGTAGTATACAAAATCCCATGCAAGGACTGCACAAAACACTACATAGGGCAAACAGGAAGACAGCTAACGATCCATATCCATGAACACCAACTAGCCACGAAACGACACGACCAGCTATCCTTAGTAGCCACACACGCAGATGACAAGCAACATGTGTTCGCCTGGGACAACACTACTATTATAGTACAAGCCAAACAGAGAACAGCCAGGGAATTCCTAGAGACATGGCACTCATTCATAGATTCTATCAACAAACACATTGACCTGGACCCAACATACCGGCCACTGCAGAGGACAGCTGGAACTGACAACCGGAAGCGGCAGAGACAAACCATTATAAATGCCGGAGGAAACAACACAGAAGCGCTTCACAGGAGGCTCCCAAGCACTGAGGATGTCACCTAGACAGGGGACGAAATGTCTGCAATATAAATTCCCAGCTCGGCGAACAGAACCACAACAACGAGCACTTGAGCTTCAAATCTTCTCACAAACCTTAGATTAGATTTCCTACAAAATGGAAACAGGCCCTTCGGCCTAACAAGTCCACACTGACCTCGGAAGAGCAACCCACCCAGACCTATTTCCCTACATTTACCCCTGACTAATGTACCTAACACTATGGGCAATTTAGCATGGCCAATTCACCTAACCTGCACATCTTTGGAGTGTGGGAGGAAACCGGAGCACCCGGAGGAAACCCATGCAGACACAGGAAAAATGTGTCCCACGCAAATTCCACACAGACAGTCGCCCGAGGTGGGAATTGAACCCAGGTCCCTGGCGCTGTGAGGCAGCAGTGCTAAGCACTGAGCCACTGTGCTGCCCCCAGTTGACAGGCATCCAACTGTAAATTGGAAAGTTTTTTTTTCCGTTTTTAACCAGCTGTAAAAATTGGGAGAGGGCTTCCTGGCCACATGGAGATGGGTCCACCACAGATTTCTCAGCCAAATTGAGATCCTAGTGTTCTGCTCTTCCAACCAGCTGAAAAGGGGTTGTTCAGCTCCACTTTTTTTTAACTCCTTCAAAGGCCTAACAAAGATTTTACTGGCCCTAACAAAGATTTTCTTTTCTTTTTGGCACACTTTAATTAACACATAGTTCACTACTTCAAGTGGAGGAGTTAATTACAAGACTTTTTGAATGAAAGAAAGAGATGTTTTGTATACTTATTAATCCAGAGGGAAATCATAAAACATCAAAGACACACACATACCTAGATAAATATTTTGAAATAGGAGAGTGTCTCATAGAGTAAGGAAGACAAAACAAAATGCAATTTAAAAGTCTTTAGAATTCTTGAGTGTTAGATTTTAATCTGATATTATCACTAGTTCTTTAATTGATGTATATGTCCTCAGTAGTAGTGAAATTTTGTTGCTATCTTGGTGAATGCATTTTTTTCCAGTTTGCTCCATTACTGGGCATTGTCTTTTGAGCAGCTAAGAGAAAGTAAAAAGAGGGTGAAACTTTCAAGTTTGCTCTTGCAAATTCATTTCTCTTTATCTGTTCTGCCAATGTAGCTGCTTAAATCATTTATGCATTCCCATGTCTGGTTTATTATTTTTTTCAAGCTGGGTAATTCACAGGGCAGTCTTCTATCCCACAATATGTGAAACTTATCTATAAAGGTATAAATCAGGCAGGAGATACTGATTAGGTTTTCAATTTCTTTTGATAATAATGTTAATATCAACTCAGACTGATTCTTGTTCTTGATGGTTTCATAAGCTGCTGAAACTTGTGGTCAATTGAATGCTGCAGTCATTCTAAGTCATTTAAAAAAAAATTTAATCAAACTTTTTTAACCATGAAGATCCCTGCGTATTGAATCAGATGATGGAAGTTGAAAATTGATTTTCATGTTTTACCACTGTCATAGAGCGGCCCACGTTTCAATGAGGTGAAATTGTTTCGAACAGTTAATCGGTACAAAAAGTTGTAAACTCTTGTAATGGATAAAAAAGTCTACTCTCTCAGCCAAAAGGTTTAGCATCAAGAAATGAACCTTTATTTCAATTATTGCCAAAAATTAAATGGTGAAATGACATTTTCCATTGCTATCTTCAGTGGTCTAATGACATTATAGAAGCAGACAGTTGGGGAAAATAGTGCTTCCTGAAGAATTGGATTTCACATGGGATCAGTTTGGTGAAAATGTCAAAAATGATGAATCAGCAATAATGATTTCTGACATAACTCAAGAAAATGTTGATCTACTGAACAAATATAAATATTGAAGCATTCATTAAAGTAAATGTAGCAAGGTGGATTTAGTGACTTAATAATGCAGCGTCATGTAAGACAGGAATGAAATTCAGTTTGTGGTGTGGCAATACAGACAGTGTGCATACACAGTAAACTTCTAAACTAGTGAAAAGGTGACAAAGCATTCAAACTAATTAGCTTACATACAGGCAATTTTTAACCTAGAACATTTGAAAATAAGTAATCACACTGCAAGCAGGGCAATGTATGGCCTTGTAAATTAAACAGTTGGTGTTCCCTTATATTTGAAGAGGATTAGGAAAATGCAGTGGTATGATGAAAGGCTAAGTACTTGAGAGCCAAAGGAGTAAAGTGTTGTAGACATAAAATCTATTTTTTAGTCAGGTTAAGGGTATGTATTTCCATTGAAATTTTGATTTTTGGTGCTTTACTGGATGGTTTCCTGGTAATTTAGAATACACAATCACTGTTTCTATCAAAGGAAGAGACTTCAATGCAAGGTCAAAAACATATTTTAAAAGAGCATTAACAAAGCCAATGAGATTTTGAGTATTAATCATCAACATGATTTTGGTAATCTAAGGGTGGAGTTAAATTACTAATAAGACTCCAAGTTTCACTGATATTAACATATCATAAAATTATGAAAGGAAGAGGTAAAATGAAATAGAGTGCAAAATGAAGAAATTGTAAACAGGAAAGATTGAAAAAATGTAGCATTTTTACAGCAATAACAATGTACAAGGCTAATTGTCCATGGACATTATTAATGACCAAGGTTAGAGAACACTAAATCTAACATAGATGGCTGAGTGGTGAGTTAGATTACTAAGATTGCAGATGATGCTAAGATTAGTCGGTTGGTTAATAGTGAGGTTGAGTGCCTTGGGCTACAAGAAGATGTAAATGAGATGGTCAAATGGGCTGATAGTGGAAGATGGAATATATTGCTGAAAAGTGTGAGTTGATACACTTTGGAAGGAGTAATTTGACAACAAAGTATTCAATGAATGGCATGACATGAGGATGTTCTGTAGAATGAAGGGACTTTGGATTGTTTGCCAATAGATCTCTGAAACAGGAAGGCCATGCAACTTGGCTGGTGAAAAAGGCAAATGAGACACTTGCCTTTATCAATCAAGGCATAGATTACAAAAGCAGGGAAATCGTGTTGGAGTTGGATATAATTTTGGTGAGACCACAAGTAGCGTACTGTGCATAGTTCTAGTCACCACATTATAGGAAGGATGTGCACAGGAAGGAGTGCAGAGGAGATTCATCAGGATGCTACCTGGGACTGAAAATTTAAGTTATGAGGAAAGGTTGAAAAGGCTTGGGTTATTTTCATTAGAGGAGAGAAGACTGAAGGGTAATCTGATTGAGGTGTACAAGATTAGGAGGGGCATGGACAGAGTGGATAGGAGCAAATATTCCCCTTAGTTGAAGGGTGAGTCATGAGGGGACACAAGTTCAAGGTGAGGGAAAGAAGCTTTGGGAGATGTGAGGAAACATCATTTAACCCGAATAAATACTTAAGGCAAATAACTCTATGCTTTAATGAATTACCAAGTTACTTTCTTTCCTTCTTTGTAAATTTTCCCATGCCCTTCCAAAATATTGTCCAATCATAAATTGCAGACATATGCCAAATATGTTCTTTTGCTTTTCTTAAACAGTTTAAGGTTTAAAAAACTATTAGTAGTTAGAAAACTATTACCAATAGCTTTTGGAATTTAAGGGCTGAACTTTCCAGTTTATAAGCAAAGTGTTTTCTCAAGTAAGATTCGTGGCACTAGGTTCTCCATAGTTCATTGGTGACTTTTTAGATTAGATTCGATTAGATTCTCTACAGTGTGGAAACAGGCCCTTCGGCCCAACAAGTCCACACTGCCCCTCCGAAGAGAAATCCACCCAAACCCATTCCATTACCCTATATTTGCCTCTGACTAACGCACCTAACACTGTGGGCAATTTAGCATGCACAATTCACCTGACCTGCACATCTTTGGATTGTGGGAGGAAACCAGAGCCTCCAGAGGAAACCCACGCAGACACGAGGAGAATGTGCAAACTCCACACAGACAGGTGGGAATTGAACTCAGGACCCTGGTGCTCTGAGGCAGTAGTGCTAACCACTGAGCCACCGTGTCACCTACTCTTCATGTCATTTCCATTTATTTGCATCTTATTAACATCCCAACTCAATTTTGGTGCTGCTTCTAATTCTTCTTCACTGAGAAACGTGATGGTAAATTCCTAGCATGGAAATAACATAGTTGCTGCCCATTTGTGAGATTCTAAACTCACTGTTTAAACCTCGAGGGGGAGATCAGAATCTTTTTCTTGAGGTTGAGATTCTGAATTTTTCATTTTCACCATAGTTTCCCACGTTCCTTGTCATTGTCCCTGCCACTCAAGAAAATTCCATCGTATGACTTTCAATGATATTACGCTTTTCACAAATACAAAGGTGTTTTTTAGCCAAGGGTGTACTTGTGAAGTGTAGCCACAGACACTAATGTGATAACAACCTGATTTTCTATTTTTGAAATAATGATTGAGGGATAAATATTGAGTGGGACATCAGAAACAACTCCCTTGCTCTTCTTTAAAATATTGTCACAGGATCTGTCTTATCCACCAGAGAGGGCAGACAGAGCTTCATCTAATCTCATCTGAAAGGCAATGTTTCCAACAAGGTAACAGTATTTCACGGGAGTATCAGCTTGATTTTTGTTTAAGTGCCAGTGTACGATATGAGCAGACAACCTTGTGATTTACAGGCGAGAGCACTTCTAACCAACACTTCACTAAAAGATCAGGAGACACATATCAGAATATTTTCTTTATGATTACAATAGTGATGATACAAAATTAATTCAGTAGGCAATTAGAATGTTGACCATTCTCTCGGGAGTTTGAGATACCAATTATAGGGAGCAGTGTTTTAGTCATACAGAGCCTTGGTAATGCGGTGCTGCTGTTGACTGTAACATCATAACACCATGAGCTTATGCCTTCAGGAGAAGAAGGAAAGATATCCAGAAAATAGTCTTAATCAAATCTCTTTGGAAACTAGTTGATCTAGGAATTAATTTTGCACAATAACAATCGGCAAATAAAAAAATTATTTTTAGTGTTATGGTGTATAGCCAAGCTGGTGTATAAGAGTGGTCTCTATGGTAACAATAGAAAGCCTCTTTAAACAGTATTAAGGTTAAAGGAGAACTGCACAAGTGACAAAGGTGATCAGTTCATTTTTATTTGGTACTTCTGTTTTATCTTGAGTAGATTCTAAGAAACAAGTAAATGCGTGCACCCCTAGTCTGTGGACTGGTACAAACACATTGAGGTATCCAGGTAATTTGTCAAACTCACCTTTGATAAATTGCAATGTCCAAGTTGTCACTAAATTAAAAATGAATCTGGAGGATTCAGTTATATCCATCACAACCTTTTCTCTTTGCTGCAGAAATATTAAGGTTGATTCTGACTTTGTGTGATAGTGTGAAACGAGTGACAGGAAGAAGCAGACCGCTTCACACTTCTGTCAATTTTATTTCACTGGGTCAATGGAAATAAATATTGGAATAGAAATAAAACAGACTGTGAATTCAATTGCTCTCATTTTACATCATTGGACAAAATCCATTTACCGATCTGATGTATTTGGAAAATAGTCAAATGAGCCAGAGGTGCTCCATTAAAGACATGCATTTTAATCTTATGAATTCAGAAAATATATGAAATGGTCCGAAATGCTATTTTGGAAAAGTAGTTTGCGTGCCTATTTCTATTACTGATGAGGATTTGAGCACCTTTATTGAATTTAATCAATTTTATACAGTTTGCATTGAAACTGCAAAGATGTGATTATTTTCACAGCTTAAATGTAACAGCTGTTACCATAGAAACGGGCACAATTTAGAGCAGAAATTCTTGGTAACAATGATATTTCTAACTTGCCCTTAAATTTCGACATTGAATGGAATCATGCTGGAAATCAAGTGTAGTGGTCCCTTGCTACATTTGGAAGCTTTTTAGGTTATGTGCTTGTCAGGATAATATTCTATCTATGTTCATGTATCAATATAAGAACTAGAAGCAGGAGTAAGTAATTCAGCCCCTTAAGCCTGTTGCGTTATTTGATATGATCATGGCTGATCTCATCTAAGCCCCAACTCCACTTTCCTGCCAATGCTCCATTGTCAATGACTAATTAAGTATATGTCTATCTCCTCCTTAAATTTACTCAGTGCAAATGAACATAGAACTAGGAACAAGCTGTATTTATGTATGCCATGCAGTAATAAGTGATCAGTTTAAATTTATTTAGTGCTCCAATTTTCTCTCCAGTAAATAGAATTGATAGGAGCAGCGCATTCAAAATTCAGATTATTTGAATGACTTATAGCGGTCCAAAGCCTCAAACTGTGATCTATGGCAAAATGAAACAGAAATATAATTGCACATCAATATTACCCATTTTGTTTGATTCTGCACATATATGAAATAATCACCAGATATTTCAGTAGCCTTTCTAAGTCTCTTTTATTAGACTTTGGAAGTAAATGGAAGAAAGCCAAGCCAATTCCCAGCCAATATCTATAAAAAAAGGCATCCAATGTCAATCTAGTAGAGCTGCAAAATAAGGATTTCCTCACTCTGTCAAGAGTAATTTTACTTCCTTTTCGCCAAGGTATCATTGCTGTGTCTGTTTTTAATAGTTCCATGTTCTTCACCAATCTGAAAGCAACTGAATTGGTATTTTGGATGCAAAAATTATATCTGTGAAGTGAGTGCTCATCCAAGGAAATTATTAGCTGATGCTTTTCTTTTCAAAGGATCAAATTTGAAGCCTTCAGCTATTTCCATACACAGATCAAAGTTCTGTGCAAGGAATTACATGATCTTATTAATCACCCGAGTATTGATAGATTTATTGCTGCTTAAACACTTTCTTTTTTAGGGAATCCATTAGCAATGCACAAAGCAGGTATTCTATATTTCTAGATCCTCAGGGCTGAACAATTGAATATCTCTAGCTTGCAAGGAATATTTTTCTCATGTCACCTGAATTCTATCTAATGTTATTTTTGTTCCAACAGGACCATTACAGCTGTTTTGTACTGAAATCATTCTGAAGTAATTTTATCACAGTTTTCCTTCTCTGTCAATTAATTTAACTCTAAATATTATTTTCTCTGCTTTGGGTTTCAGCTTTCAGATTCTGTCAGAACTGAATGCTAATTATTTGCTTTTTACAAGTGAGTCCATAGGGGACAGTCATATGGAATATGTGGGAGTGGGAGAGATGTCTCCTAACCATTGTCACATGGATTACTTCAGTCCCACACCTTAAAATATCAAACTGCCAGCCCAGAGATTTCTGTGATTTACCACTGCCCATTCACAGCAGTCCTTTGGTTAATCAAGTGCAAACACCTTCCTTCCTTCATATATGGTTGAATATCAGATATTGATTCAGTTTTAACCATGACAAACTTTATTTAATAATGATACTTAAAACCCAGTAAATACAATGCAAAGTTAAACTCCAGCTTCCCAATGACTTTCAGAGCTTCACTCAGCATGTCAACATCAATGTAGACTGAATGTTACACTTGTATTTTAATATCAAAATTGTTTATCATAGTATCTTTCCATTTAATACAACTGTCTTAAATGTTCAGATTTTCAATATTTCTATTAGGCAAAAGAATAATGTACTTTTTCATTTTTCTTGGGTATCCCTAGTTTTAATCACTATTATTAGTGGCTGTCCCAAGGTATGAACTCTGCAGTTTTCACCTGAAACCTTTCAGACTATCTGCTTCTCTTTCCTCTATTCAGATGCTTGCTTGAAACAAATCTTAATGCTTGTTTGACCAAATCTTTTGACTCCTTCAGTGGGTTAGTATCAAATGTTGTTCACAACGATTTTGTGAATTCCTTGGAATTATTTACCTGTTCTGTTACTCTCCAAACAAAAACTGGCATAGTTTGATTAGGCTCAATGATCTTGTTGTGATAATAATGAGGTCAGCCAGGTGGACCTCATAGAGTATGGGTTCCCTGATTGAGGCTGTTAATGTGATCCAGTCATGGAGCCTTGGCTGACAGATTTAAACAGGAGTATCAGGGGTTCCATTCACTCTGAGAGCTGGCTCTGAGGGAACTGGATCAGTGTAAAGGACTTTCCAGCTGTAAATCAAGGATGACTTGGTGTTGGGAGTTATTTCAGACCTGTTTCTATGATGCAGATCCTATGTAATTTTTCAATATTAAATGTGTTATATAAGCACAGGATTTTGTTCAATGTTACTGTGTTTGATTATGGGCCAGTTTAGCTTGAAATGTTTATTCATCATTACTCTACATTTGTTTACCCATACATTTAATAAAATGATATGACTGATTTACAGTTTATAAATAAGCAAGTTTTAAATTAAAATCTGATATAGGATGTTTACTTCTGCTTATTTTGTGACTATAACATTGTTAAACAAATTTTGTCTTACAATGAAGACCAACATTTAATTACATTTATGCACCAATGTTAAATAACTATTTGAAGAAAAAAGCTGGAAAAACAATATAAATAATTCATATGTAAAAAGACTAAAATTTGATTTATAATAGCTTTTAATGTTTAGTATGTTCAACAGCTTCACATGATTCTTATCAATATGACTTTCCACTAGATAAGAAATTCTAGCAGGAATTGAAACTCTTATTATGCATTCACAAGTTTCAGCATAGAAGCAAACCACTGGTACTTAATAGAAACTAAGTCAACAAAAGAAAAATTAGAGGAAGACAGTAACCAAAAATTTAGTTAAACTTGGCTTTTAAATATAGCCGTCAAGAAGGGCAATGCAAGACCGCTGGGATTTAGGGTGTGCATTCCACAGATTGAGAATTAGGAACTAAGAGCACAGCTGCTATTGTGTAGGCAAAGGATGGAGTGATTGGCATAGGACTTGAAATCAGGCAAATGGTGAGTTGTAAGCGTCATGAAATGGTGAGATAGACGAGAAACTCAGACGGTTATTCTCAGAACTGAAGTGTGATTTTTCCAACTCCATTTCCTTTCCTCAGTCATATCTTCTGATGAACATTTCAACTCATCAGCTTAATAAAGGTTCATCTTTAAAGGATTTCATTGTGGTATATAAACCATAAGACTATAAGATATAGGAGCAGAATTATGCCATTCAGCCCATCAAATTTCCTCCACCATTCATTCATGACTGATATGTTTCTCAACCTTGTTGTCCTGTCTTCTCACTGTAACCCTTGATCCCTCTACTAATCAAGAACTCAACTATCTCTATCTTAAATACTCTTGGCCTCCGTAGTCTTCTGTGGCAATGAGTTTGAGAAATTCACCACATTCTGGCTGAAGATATTCCTCTTCATCTCAAAAAAAAGATATCCCTTCGCTCTGAGTCTGTGCCCTCAGTTCCAGTCTGTCTTTGTAATGAAACCATGTTCTCCACATCCACTGTATCCAGGTCTCTGAGTATTCTGTAAGTTTCAATGAGATCCCTCCTCATTCTTCTAAACTTCATTGAGTGTAGACCCAGAGTCCTAACCACTTCTCAAATTCCAAACCCTTCATCTCCAGGATTCATGTAGGCCTCTTCTGGACACCCTCCGAGGCCAGAACATCCATGAGCACAAAACTGCTCACAATATTCCAAATGTAGTCTGACCAGAACTTTATACAGCCTCAGCAGTAATCCCTGTTTTTTTTTATTCTAGACCTCTTGAAATGTATTCTAACATTGCATTTGCCCTACTTCTGGTACATCGTGCTGGCAACTCAGCAGAGGGTAAAGGTTTTTATAGAATCAGTAGTGCGGAAACAGACCATTTGGCACAACAAGTCCCTATGAACAGTAACCCACCCACACCCATTCATCTACATTATTATTCTACATTTCCCCTGACTATGCACCTAACCTACACATCCCTTAACACTATGGGCAATTTTTGCATTACCAATTCCCCTAACCTGCATATCTTTGGACTGTGGGAGGAAACCCATGCAGATACAGGGAGAATGTGCAAACTCCACACAGACAGTCACCCAAGGCTGGAATTGAATCCAGGTTCCTGGCGCTGTGAGGCAGCAGTGCTAACCACTAAGCCACCTGTTTCTTTGAGGTGGTTTCCTGCCACCAACCCATCTTTGTCTATACTGTGTCTAAGACCTGTCTAACTATCAGTGGTCAAGATTGACCTCTGGCAAATCTAAACAGAAGAGGCACCTGCTCCTTTTTCTACCCAAAATCTGTGGGCAAAATCGTTTAGAGGCCTGTGTGCCACAAGCTACGGTCATATTTGTGGCAGAAGTGCATGAGGATTCCGATGAGACCTTTGTCGATATCAGAAACAAATTATTTCATTTTCTATGCATTTGGTGAACAGTGTGGTGTTTCTTACTGGGCAGTGATGATTTTTTTGTGTGGCAGTGGGGTGAAAAACAGAGCAGCAAGTCAATAAGTGTAGAGACTGGGGAAGAGTTTGAGACTAAGGCAAACATAACTAAGAGGAAGGGCAGTTAGGGAGACATTGCTGAGCTCAGTGGAATTGGCGATTTGGACTGAATTTACTTCAATGCAAGAAGTTTAACAGGTTAGATGGATGAACTTAGAGCCTGGATTAATGCACGCAATTATGATATTGCTGTCACAAAGACGTGGTTGAAAAAGGGACAGGATTGGCAACATAACATTCCAGGATATCAATGTTTTAGACAAAACAGAGGAGGAAGCAAAAGAGGTGGGGAAGTTGTATTACTGGTTAGGGAGAAAGTGAGGTCTGCAGATGCTGGAGATCAGAGCTGAAAATGTGTTGCTGGAAAAGCGCAGCAGGTCAGGCAGCATCCAGGGAACAGGAGAATCGACGTTTCGGGCATAAGCCCTTCTTCAGGAATGAGGAAAGTTTGTCCAGCAGGCTAAGATAAAAGGTAGGGAGGAGGGACTTAGGGGAGGGGTGTCGGAAATGTGATAGGTGGAAAGAGGTCAAGGTGAGGGTGATGGGTCAGACTGGGGTGGGGGCGGAGAGGTCGGGAAGAAGATTGCAGGTTAGGAAGGCGGTGCTGAATTTGATGGATTAGACTGAGACAAGGTGGGAGGAGGGGAAATGAGGAAACTGGTGAAATCCGAGTTCATCCCTTGTGGTTGGAGGGTTCCTAGGCGGAAGATGAGGCGCTCTTCCTCCAACGGTCGTTTTGTTGTGGTCTGGCGATGGTGGAGTACAAAGACCTGCATATCCTTGGTGGAGTGGGAGGGGGAATTGAAATGTTGAGCCACAGGGTGGTTGGGTTGGTTGGTCCGGGTGTCCCAGAGGTGTTCTCTGAAACGCTCCGCAAGTAGCCGGCCTGTCTCCCCAATATAGAGGAGGCCACATCGGGTGCAGAGGATGCAATAGATGATATGTGTGGAGGTGCAGGTGAATCTGTGGTGGATATGGAAGTTTCCTTTGGGGCCTTGGAGGGAGGTGAGGGGGGAGGTGTGGGCGCAAGTCTTGCACCTCCTGCGGTTGCAGGGGAAGGTGCCGGGAGTGGAGGTTGGGTTGGTGGGGGGTGTGGACCTGACGAGGGAGTCACGGAGGGAGTGGTCTTTACGGAATGCTGATAGGGGAGGGGAGGGCCACCTCCAAACGGACCCCACCACCAAGGATATATTTCCCTCCCCTACACATCATCTATTGCATCCTCTGCACCCGATGTGGCCTCCTCTATATTGGGGAGACAGGCCAGCTACTTGCGGAGCGTTTCAGAGAACACCTCTGGGACACCCGGACCAACCAACCCAACCACCCTGTGGCTCAACATTTCAATTCCCCCTCCCACTCCACCAAGGATATGCAGGTCTTTGGACTCCTCCATCGCCAGACCACAACAAAACGACAGTTGGAGGAAGAGCGCCTCATCTTCCGCCTAGGAACCCTCCAACCACAAGGGATGAACTCGGATTTCACCAGTTTCCTCATTTCCCCTCCCCCCACCTTGTCTCAGTCTAATCCATCAAATTCAGCACCGCCTTCCTAACCTGCAATCTTCTTCCCGACCTCTCCGCCCCCACCCCAGTCTGACCTATCACCCTCACCTTGACCTCTTTCCACCTATCACTTTTCCAACGCCCTTCCCCTAAGTCCCTCCTCCCTACCTTTTATCTAAGCCTGCTGGACAAACTTTCCTCATTCCTGAAGAAGGGCTTATGCCCGAACTGTCGATTCTCCTGTTACTGGTTAGGGAGCCTATTGCAGCTGAGTTGAGGGAGGACACCCTGGAGAGCTCTTGCAGCAAGACATTATGGGTGGTTCTCAGAAATAGGAAGGGTGCAATCACAATGCAGGAATTGTACAACAGACCTACCAGCTACCAGCAGGAGATAAAGGAAGAAATATGTAGTCAGATTCTGGAATGATGCGAAAATAACAAAGCTGTTGTGGTAGGTGATTTTAACTTCCTTTATGTTAACTGGGACTACCTTAGTGACGGGGTTTGAATGGGTGCATTTTGTTAAGTGTGAGCAGGAGGGTTTTATGAAACAGTATGTGGATAGTCCAACAAGGTAGGGGGGCATACTAGACCTGGTATTGGGAAATGAGCCCAGCCAAGTGATCCAAGTATTTTGGGAATGGTGACCATAACTCCATAAATACTTGGATACTAATGGATAAGGACAAGTGTGAACCTCAGATGAAAGTGTTAAATTGGGGGAAGGTCAACTTTAACTGAATTAAGTAAGAATTATATAATGTGGATTGGGAGTGGCTGTTTGAGGGTAAATTCACATTTGACATATGGGAATCTTTTCAAGACCAGTTGATTTTCACAGGCATGTTCCTGTGAAGATGACGGATAGGAATGGCCGGATTCACGAACCTTGGATGACAGGGAAATGATCAGCTCATCAAAAAAAAGGAAGCATATCTCTGCTCTAGGCAATTAATAACAGATGAAGTCTTTGAAGAATACAGAGAAAATAGGAAGGAACTGAAATGGGGAATTAGGAGGGTTAATAGAGGCTATGAAATGTCCTTCGCCAGCAGGATTAAGGAGAATCCCAAGACATTTTGGTTATATATTAGGAGCAAGAGGGTAGCTGAGGAAAGAGTAGGCCCACTGAAGGATAAATGAGTGAGGTTATGTGTGGAACCACATGAAATGGGTGAGATTCTTAATGAGTACTTTACATCAGTTTTTACCAAAGAAAGGGACATGAGGGATGTTGAGGTTACGTAAAGGTGTATGAATACTGTTGGGCAAGTCAACATAATGAAGGAGGAAGTGTTGGATGTCTTGACATGGGTGGCACGGTGGTTCAGTGACTAGCACTGCTCCCTCACAGCACCAGGGACCCAGATTCAATTCCTGTCTTGGGCAACTGTCTGTGTGGAGTTTGCACATTCTCCCTGTGTCTGGGTTTCTGCTGGATGCTCTCATTTCCTCCCACAATCCAAAGATGTGCAGGTCAGGTGAATTGGCCATTCTAAATTGTCCATAGTGTTAAGTGCATTATTCAGGGGTAAGTATAGGGTCTGGGAGGGTTGCTCTTCGGAGGGTCGGTGTGGACTTGTTGGGCCGAGGGGCCTATTTCTATACTGTAGGGAATCTAATGAAAAATAAATGAAGGTAGACAAGTCTCCAGAGCCAGATGGGATCAATCCCAGGATATTGTTGGAGACAAGGAGGTGGAAGTAGCTGAAACCTTAACAGATATCCTCTTTGGCCTCAAGTGAGGTTCAAGAGGACTGGAAAATGGCCAGTGCTGTTCATTTCTTAAAGAAGGCAAACAGCAATAATCTAGGTAATACAAGCCAATGAGCCTGATGTCAGTGGTGGAAAAGCTTTCGAGAAGACACTGAGAGACAGGATTTATTCATATTTGGAAGTAAATGGATTTGTTAGTGATAGGCAGCATGGGTTTATGGGGGAAAGTCATCTTATTAATTTGATTGAGTGTTTTGAGGAGGTGACAAGAATGATTCATGAGGGAAGGGCAGTGATGTTGTCTACATGGACTTTAGCAAGGCATTTGATATGGCAGGCTGGTACAAAAGGTAGAGTCTCATGGAATCCAGGGTGAGCTCGCTTGATGGATTCAAAACTGGCTTGATCATAGAAGACTGAGAGAAGCACATTGTATGCTGTATGGGCAATCTGATCTTCACGAACATAGGTGTCAACATCTGACAGCCTCTAACAACTCTCATGGTACACCTCCAACACACTTCTGCATTTCAATGCTGTACCTTGTGTTGCATCAGTGAGTGTCTTTGTAATGCAGCAGCAAAGCCATTTTATGTTCAGGGACTTGCAACCAGCTCATGGACTGGATCTGGCTACGTCACCAGTCTATTTGCGAGCTGTCTTTCATTTTGAGCCTAGGATACTCGCAGCATCCCTGCTTGTCTTTTTGTGGTTTGTCCGCTCAGCCAGGAATTACTAGGCTCATAGTATTTCTGCATTATCATGCCATTTGGCACAGGTAAGAAGTCATGAAGCTTGTTGTAGTTTATCAGTAGTCCTGAGTCAGTTGGGGGAAACAGCCTTCACTCATGGGTCCCAGCTAGTATGTCAAGGGCATGCTCTGATACCAGTCAGTCAGCTGCTTTGGGCAGTCAGAGTCAGGATGCTCTCCACATAAAAGATAAGGGGCCAAATATTGGACAGCCCACTTCTCATCTTGGCAGAGTGGGTACTGCAGATGCTGGAGATTAGAATCAAGATTAGAGTGGTGTTGGAAAAGTGCAGCAGGTCAGGCAGCATCCGAGGAGCAGGAAAAATCAACATTTCGGGCAAAAACTCTTCAACAGAAATGAAAGACTTTTGCCCGAAACCTCGATTTTTCCTGCTCCTCGGATGCTGCCTGACCTGCTGTGCTTTTTCAGCACCACTCTAATCTTGACACTGCTCATCTTGATTCACTAAGTGGGCTGTTTTCCTCCTGAAATGGGACAGAAGCAAAATTAAGGAGGATGAAAATGGGTGGCACTGTTGTTATTTTGGGGGTAATGTCCTGAGTGAGTGAGTAGGTACACAGAAGGCATACGTAATGATGTTGGTTTTGAGGTGCATGAGAGCGAGCAAAGATGTTGAGGTAATAGTGAGACTGGTAGAATATGACCCTGGCTGGGGGATGGGTACAGTAGCAGAGATAGAGTGTATGTCAGGTATCAGAGAGAAGATGGCGGTACATAAGCTGATGGATTAGAGAAGGTAATTTACCATCTTTATATACTGTGATACATTCCTCAGATGGAGGAGTGTGCTTTAACCCAGGTGAAAATCTTGGACCAGATTGGCATGCTCTAGAGTCATGGTCTTCTCTGCTTGTCTTTGGGGAAAAGGACCTCTTGAGCATCCATCACATATTGTCCAGGCCTCTGTCCCTAAAGTGGCTGCCGAATATCCCTTTTTTGCCATACCTGGCGCAAATATCAGAAACTATGCAGGGCTCCTGACTGACGATACTTGTCCAGGTGCACAACAGCCTTTTAAGGATGGCAAGAGTGCCAGGGATGCTGATCAATTCCAGGTTATCGCAAGTGGCAAGATGTCTCAGGAACACCATGTGGTAAGATGGGGGTAGATGAGAGGGATGCCATAAGGTTTGAGTAAGTATTTATGAGATATGAAGTAAGTTTGATGAGATACAGCTCGGCGGGGTCCTTCATCCCATGGAATACTGCTGATGTAATCTCCTGAATTTAAAGAGCTTTGAAAAATTGATGCATCTGCAATTTGTTCCCCTTTATCTATTTTAATTCTCTCTGTTAGAAGCCATCGGGTCCTGAGATTTGTTTACTTTAAATCCCATTTGCTTTCCCATTGCCAATTCCTCACTTAAAGTTAATCCCACAAAAGCCTTCGCGATTCGTTTATATGTTTCTGGAATTGAACTTTGCCCTTAAAACATGTTTTCATAAAAGTCTTCTTTTCGCTCTTTTCTATTGAAAGCTCTAATCTTGTAGAGTTCCTATGGAATGCATTAATATATTGGTGCACTGAACCGTAATATAGTTCTTCAGTATGGTGAGTTTCTGAATGGAATAGTGCAAGCAGGGAGCAAGATTTCTTGTACGATTGAATAAAAATTACTAATTAGGTGAATCATAATTTCTCATGGTTCTTAAGAAACAGTTTGGAGCAGTACCAGCAAAAGACATGGGAGCATGCAACTCGTCTAAGTAGATTTACACAGAACTTACTGCTGAGTAGGCTTTTCAGACTACCATTCCAGTGATAGTGCTCTACACAAGTGTCTTCGGCTCTAGTTACTTCATCTGATCTTACCAACAAATCTTTCTAGACGTTGCTCCCTCATGTGTTCGCTAGTGCTGCATTGCATGGGATGGTGCAGGAGATTGGACCAAATAACTTTTAAATAACGAAACAAATGCGAGGCATTGAATGCTTCTTTGCCTCTTTTTTATTTATAGAAATTATTCAGGTGTATGATCATATTACTTCTGTGATAAAATTATTTTGACATTTAAGAGTGGGTGACGTTTTGTCAGCGGGAGATCGAAGGTCTGGAGCACTCAAGTGCTCATTTCACAAAAGACCTACAGACTTCAGAGTAAGCACTGTGCAAAACAACGGCCATTACCCAGGGATTGAAACACTCCTGGAAAGCTATAGAATTCAAGTGTATTTTTATTTGAAAAAGAGAAAACTCAGGCCACTTTATCAGCATTAGGAAATACCTAGGCAGGTCACAGTGTTACCTATGCTGGTTAGTGTTGACATTTTATTTTTAATGAAGGCTTTAAAGCTCTTGAGAATATTCTAAATGTCAAAAAAAAAATTCAAATTTTAAATATTTTCTTTTACCCATGATAATTTATGTCTGTTCCATTTTATAAAACATTGTAAATAAAGTTACGCTAATTAGTTTTCTTTCATAATAGATGCATCATAGTTTGATGATTCTTGCTCCTTATTTCTTTTTAACCAGTACGTACCCATAGTGTTTTTTTTTGCTGGTTTGTTCTTTCCCTTTTTGTCCTTTTTATTAAATACAAAACGGATAATTAACATAGCCACAAGAGCTGACAGAAGCTGTTGTTTTATTTTATTGATGCAATGCTGCTGTGATGTGAATCTGTATTATTATTACAATTTTACTTCACTAACTTAAGGCATCTGTATTGTTGATGCCCAGAGGTGATTACAGCATGACAATATGAATACGAAAAATACAGTTCATAATGTGAATTCATTTAATTTTTTTCCAGTTAGTTATTTGTCCGTGTTCAAAGAATTGTGCATATGAAGGGTCTCTTTTTAAATAAAGGCCACTGATCTTCATTTGAAAATCTTAAATGTTAAGGCCCTTCATCTTAGGAACAATTGTGTTTGTAATAAAATGTTTAACTGATTCTTGTTGAGTAAGATCAAAGCTAAAGACCCAAGTGCTATTTTTATAAGTTTTATTTATTTATTATCATGCATTTGTTGCAAAATACAGTAGAAAGTATTATGTAGCATTGTCACTCTCCAGATCCATCTTGAAACGCAGAAAATAAACCAAACTATAAAATATGAATGAGGAAAAATGAAGGAATAAAGAAATTATCCAACTTTACACTCCTTCTTGCTAAGTGTTCCATCATGGGCCATGGGCCTGGTGGCCAGGCATGAGGCCCCTTCTCTACGCTGCCACCGCTGGAATGAAAGTTGCCACTGTTCAGCGCCATCTTGCTTCCATTGATGTCCTTGCCACTATAGGTCCTCACTGGACCTTGGTAATGCAGACACGATTAATGCTGCTGGATACCGCTCTGGCCCAAACTCGACTCTGCCACTCCATGACTCTGCTTTGGTCCCACCTCACCAATGCAGCCATTGCTGATGCCACTGGGTCTCACACTGGGCCAAAACTCACCTCTGTCACTGCCTCCATGAATCTACACTGGATGCAGATGTCACCAGGAACCAAACTCACCTCCACCACAGGAGGTAAGAGTTGGTGCTAGGACTGCCTCAACGATGCAGAAGCCGACAGGAACCCAAACTGGCCTCCATCGTCACCACCATGAGTGCACTGATGAGCCCACTTACCGCTGCCGATACCATCACCATCACTGAGCTCTTCATCTAGAAGTGAGTAAAACAAAATAGAAGAGAAAAAAAGTGAAAGAAGAGGGAACAAAAAGAGAAAAGAAATGAAAAGAGAATTGCATGGCGCAGACAAGCCCAGCACTCAGAAATCCTACTCCACTGCCGTCTTACCAGAAATATTTTAGGAGCTTCTTATGAGAAGATTAAACTTGAGTTTATGTGATCTTGAATTTTTGAGTGTATGTGCATGGGCCAACTTCTGGGTAACCTCAGGAAGCTTAGTGGAGAACAGGGTTTCAATTTTGACCTGTAACCTTACCAGAGTTATTCCTGAGCAAGAGGGTTGGGGAAGGGAGGATGGTAGAAAACTTTGAGTAGGTGTCGAGAAAGGGAACAATCAGGAGGCTTGAAGTGATCAGGTAGAAGAAAATGATCTTGACAGGGGAAGTCAATGGAGTCGGAGAAATAGTTGGGATGGCATCAAGTGGTGGCCTGAAACAGTCTTCAGACATGCAATGAACTTCAATAGGCTCCTGTTCCTCCCAGACCATTTTTGATAAAGTTTCTAAAGCTTAATACCACAAACCCCTTAAGGACCATAAATCATAATACACATAGACCACATTTCCCTGGATGGAAACATATTCAGTGTAGTCATATTTTGAGAAGAGAAAGTCAAATTGTTACTCAGCTCCTCTTTACATTTGTAAATGGTCCAATCCTCCTTCAGTCTAGTTTCTTGGATCTTTGTGTCCCCCTGCGAGTTTGACTGGCGGCCCCATTTTTGGTGCATAATGAGCACATGTCGCTTGTTCACCATTTTGAGTGCCAAGATGGCCATTTTGCTACTGAAAACTGGTACAAAGTCAGCAAAGACTTCGAACTAGTAAAGTTTGGGAGACAATTTAAATCTGAGCATAGTTTCAAGAATTAAATTCATTTAAACATGTTCTAGAAATGAGAAATGGATATCAATTAAAGTGACTACGAAGCTCTTGACTTTTGTGAAAGCTGAGTTATTTTAGTAATATCATTATTGGAATCAAATGTCGAATTCTTACCTGATTTGGCCTGTTTGTGACTCCAAATTGGGCACCCATTAACTACCTTCTCTAATCACTACTCATTTGGACTCACACCACATTTGCAACACAACATGCAACGAGCAATAAGCTACTGTTTCCCAAACATGTCCCAGTGTGACCCAATTTTGATGCTGAGATTTTATATTATCTCAGGTTATAAATTGGGGCATAGTAAAGATGTTGAGGAGCATGAGGAGGGATCAGGCAGGAAGAATTTGATAGCAAGGTAGAAATTCTACAGTTAAAAATAAGCACACTCACCTATTCATAGATTTGCTTTGGCACAATTGGGCCTCAGCAATCAGTTCATTAGCCAATACTCACAATAACAATCCACAAACATTTAAAGGGGCTTTGTAGTTGTCAGAAATCAGATTGTGCTCGGTGGCAGCTATTGCTGCTTCTGACCTCATGACCCTAAAATCACATCTTGTGACTAATTGGATCACAACTCACAGTTTGGGAAGCCAAGTAATAAGCATTCATTTTACCAGAGACACGCACATCCCAAGAATGAATGAAAACAAGTGAAGTGCTGGTATGAGGACGGAATGAAAATGAGTTTGATGAGGAAAAATGAATAGGAGACATCCCTGAAAAGGAATTGCAGCCTTGGCTTGGACAGAGAGTGTTCTGCAATATGGACAAGGATGAACAATGTATTCTTCTGCAGCACTCCCTTTGATGCTGTGACAGTGATGAATGAATCAATGATCTTATAACTGTTTATTATGCTATGGGTCATGGGGAGAAATTTTCAGATGATTTCTCCTGTTTTAAAGAAGTGTTTTGACTCAATTGAGTTTTGTGACTCTAAAACACTGATGAAAGACGTTTTCTTAAAAGTTTAAAGTAAAAGAGAGAATAGATGTTTATTTCACAACAACCAATACCACCCACTCAGATATGTCAGACACACATGCAAATGAAGAAAGTGTTTTCAGCAGAGATAGCATTTCTAAATAGTCCAACGATTTACTGCTAAACTTGGATCTTTTAATAGAGGTTTGAAACATTGCAGGCCTACTAATTCACTTTAGTGCCATGTTAAGAAATAGGAGTGGAAGTGTCTAATGATGAAATTCAATGATTTATTGCTGTCAGTATGTTATTGGCTTTGCATCACTACAGGTACAGCCAAACTGCTATACTGAGGATCTGATTTGGTTCTTCACATTGGTTGGTAAAAAGTCATCCCACGTTTTAGCCTGTTAAGTGGATTTTAAGCAGGATTCTTTCTTTGCTGGATCATATGCCTGTGTATTGCGTCTTCTTGTCCTCCAGACTGAGAGGCTAATATGTGTTGTTAATATTGCTTTTATTACAATCAAACTGATTTTTTACAAGTAACCAGGTATCTGTTTTTCCAGGATCCATACAAATGATCCCTGATGCTTTGAGTGCTGTACAGAATAGGTCTTAAAATTCAGCCATGAATTGCTTTGTGATAGAATTAATTTCTTTATTCTTTTATTCGTTCACGGGATGTAGGTCTAGTTATTTGGGCATTTATTGTCAATCCCTAGTTGCCCTTGGGAAGGTAGTGAATTGCTGTAATCTATGTGCTGTAGGTTGACCTAATTGCCATTAGGATGGGAATTCCAGGATTACTGAAGGAACAATGATATATTTTAAAGTCAGGATGATGAGTTAGCTTGATGAGAACTTGCAGTGGTGGTGCCCTTGTCCCTTTATTTGATGGTAGTTGTGAGTTTAAAAGGTGCTGTCTAGAGATCCTTGCCAAATTCCTGCAGTGCATCTTATAGTTGGTACATTTTGCTGTGACTGTGCATGGATGATGGAAGGAGTGAATGTTTATGAATGTGGTGGCACATAAATAGGCTGCTTTTTTTTTCTGGATGATGCCAAGCTTCATGAGTATTGATGGGGCTGCAATCATCCAGAAAAGTGGGGAGTATTCCATCAAACTCCTGACTTGTGCCTTGTAGATGGTGGAGAGTCAGGAAGTGACTTACTCACTGCAATATTCCTAGCCTTTGACCTGGACTATTAGATATTTTGTTTCTATGGCTAGTCCAGTTCAGCTTTTGCTCAATGGTAACCCCCCAGCCTTCAGGATATTGGCAGAGTGGGGGCGGTTCAGCAAAAGCAATGCCATTGAATGTCAAGGAATGATGATTTGATTTTCTCTTCCCGGACATGGTCATTGTCTGTAAATTATATTGCACAAGTGCTACTTGCCACTTGTCAGCTAAAACCTGGATATTACCTTTAAAACCAGGTTTTAAAGTGTTTGTTTCAGTGTCTGAGGAAGCGCAAATTGAGTGTTGAACATTATGCAATCATCAGCGAACTAATCTTATGATGGAGGGAAGCCTGTTACAGATGAAGCAACAGAAGTTGATGGGCCGCGAACACTATCCTAAGGAAACTCATGCAGAGATGTCTTCGAGCTGAAATGACTGACCTCCAACAACCACAACTCACCTCCTTTCAACCAATGAAGTTGCCATATGAATTCCCATTTTGCTGCAGCTCTTTGATGGCACATTTGGCTAAATGTTGCCTTTGGTTATTTTTATTCACTTATGGGGTATGGGCATCACCAGCAAGACTGGGTACTTATTGCCTATCCCTAATTGTCTTTGAATTGTTTTGCTCCCCATAGCACTTCAGAGAGCGGGCAAAAGCCAACCACTTTGCTGCGAATTTGGAGTTGCTCGTCAGTAAAATCTCATAATGGACATTGATGTCAAGGGCAGTTACGATTGTGTCCCCTACTTTCAGTTCAAACATTTTTTTCTGAATTTAAATCTCTTGTGTACTCTGTTTTACCTTTATACCGATCAGTCTGGACTGTGTATATTTAGCAAATGCTTGTACAGAAGTTAGCGTGGTTATGCTGACATTTACTAATATCCCACTGAGCAAGATAGCTAACCATTCATTTTCAGAGGTCACTACCTTGTTTTTTAATGTTGTAGTGGTTTGCTGGAAGTTATATCATCACATAAACTCAAAGCAACTCAAAGTAAATGGTCATGTTCGTTGTTGTGATCTGTGTGGCACTCAAGTGATGGTCTAATCGACATAACATGTTGGATTTAATGAGTCTAGTTGAAAGGCCAAATTCAGAAAGAGAGGATCAGAGTTAATATTTAATCTTTCATGAGAACTGGAAATTCAATAGGATTTAAGGAAGTGGAAGTGGGGAGGATAGAAAGCAGAGCAAAAGGGAAGACGGAAGAGATTTAATGACAGAGCTGCAGGCTGAAAGAAGTGGCGATGAGGCAAACAAAGAAACAGGGGGAAGAGAAGATGCCGAGAAAACATCTTGCATGCTGCTGAAAAGCAAAAACAAGAGAAAAACTGAAACTTGCAAAGAAAGAGAAATACGATGTGGAGAGAACTTGTTCAACACAGCTTTACATCCAGAAGGCCATTAGTGTCTAATCGAAAGACGAGGTGCTATTCTTCGAATTTGCATTGGCCTTCATTGCAGGGAAACTATTGAGGGAGTATTGTAGAGAATGAAATTGTTGATATATTTTGAACATAGCCCATTTGTATTCATATTAAAATAATATCTTTACACTTCACCAAATCCTCAAGCCTGAACTATAATTTGCTGTATATTGCATCAAGTGAACTCAATCAACATTGTCCAGTTAATGAGTGTAAAGTAGCTATCTTGCAGGGAGACATTAATTTTACGCCTGTAATTAAAACAAGTTTCCAGCTATCTAATACATGAAGCACAGTTTAGGATGCTCCACCCCTCTTCCTGCTTGAAAGAGGATGTTATTGAGATGAATAATGAGGAATGAGAATCCATCAACTAAAGTTATTTATTGAAAATTATACTTTCATGATTTAAGAAAAAAATCTTTAAATTTTTATTTCAGGATCACATGGATTCAAATAAACATGTACAAGAGTTGCGTAAACAGTTGGAAGAATCACAAAAGAATGTTCAGAAGTAAGTAAGAGAATGATATTTGAAAACAACTGATATTTGTATAGTACAGATCACACACACAAAGTCTCTGAGCATTTCACAAGGATAATGTGTAAAGAGCAAAAAAATGAAGGTGCCCAGAGGGCAAGAAAGGAAATAAATGGTATGCAGAGAAACATAGATTTGGAACTGAGCAAGTGGGAAGCAAGGTAGTGATAGAATTTTGGTCACAATTCCGGAAGTCAGTGAAAATGAGTTATAATAGGACTTATGTTTTAATTTTATATGAGGCTGTAACATTCTGAACAATTTGAAGCTTGGGATAATGTAAATGCAGAAGCCAAAAAATATCATAAAAGACTGCCTGATGGGTGATTAAGCACATGCACAAGGTTTCAAAAGAGAAGAAGAGTAGAGAAGAAAATGGTGAATTATCTGGAATTAAATTTAAAAAACACTCTTGTTAGCAGGAGAAGCTGAGCTTAGAATTGGGAAGCACTCTATAGATGTTTCGCCTTGCCTAACATCTCATCATTTAAGTAAACTGTGTTGTGAATGAAGCATTTTACCACTCGCCCTCAGTTTGGATTCTCAGTCTCTCATGGAGCAGCTGTGATGCAGAGATTGACAGTTGAACATGGAATTGGCAGGAACAAAAATTTGGATATGCAAGGAATTTGAGGATGCACATGCAGCGGAGATTGAGTCCTTAATTTGGAGTATATCATGGTCTATTAGTACTTCATATTTGATGCCTTAAATAAGGATAAATGGAATGTGATTGAAAGAAAAAGTTTGTTGTGGAATAGAGAAATTCAGTACTCTGGATTCTCAGGTTGCTCTTTGAGTATTCTTAGGGATGAGTTTGAACTAAATGTGAGCACAAGATCCACTTTCTTGCACAATTTTTTTGATAGTCACTTGGTTGTATAGAAATTGAGTATTGTGAAAAAAAGACATGCTGTCAAAGGTTTTTGTCTTACAATCAACAGGAGAGATGTAGGAATACCAAATTTCTAAGGGAGCAATAATTTATATTGAGCCACAGAGTCATACAGCACAGAAAAGGCCCTTCAGCTCATTGAGTCTCCACCAACAAAAACTACAATAAAAGGTGTGCTAATCCCAATTTCCTGCACTTGTCCCATATCCTTGAATGTTATAACAGTTCAAGTGCTCATCCAAATATTTTTTAAAGGTTGTTAAGTTTCTAGCCTCCACAATGTTTCCAGGCAGTGCATCCCAGATTACCATCATCCTCTGAGTAAAACGGTTTTTCTTCCTATCCTCTCTGAATTTCCTGCCCCTTACCCTAAAACTATGCCCCTTCATGATTGACCCCACAACAAAGGGAAAGAGCACCTCGCTGCTCACCTTGTCCTTTCCCCTCTTAAACTTATACACCTCAATCATGATCCCCCCACTGCACCCAGTCTTTCTCTGCTTGAAAGAAACCAATCCTAGCTTATCGAGTCTATCATAGAGTCATAGAGATGTACAGCATGGAAACAGACCCTTCGGTCCAACACGTCAATGCCGACCAGATATCCCAACCCAATCTAGTCCCACCTGCCAGCACCCGGCCCATATCCCTCCAAACCCTTCCTATTCATATACCCATCCAAATGCCTCTTAAATGTTGCAAATGTACCAGCCTCCACCACATTCTCTGGCAGCTCATTCCATACACATACCACCCTCTGTGTGAAAACGTTGCCACATAGGTTTCTTTTATATCTTTCATCTCTCACCCTAAACCTATGCACTCTAGTTCTGGACTCCCCGATCCCAGGGAAAAGACTTTGTCTATTTCCCTATCCATGCCCTTCATGATTTTGTAAACCTCTATAAGGTCACTCATCAGCCTCCGATGCTCCAGGGAAAACAGCCCCAGCCTGTTCAGCCTCTCCCTATAACTCAAATCCTCCAATTCTGGCAACATCCTTGTAAATCTTTTCTGAACTCTTTCATGTTTCACAACATCTTTCCGATAGGAAGGAGACCAGAATTGCACGCAATGTTCCAACAGTGGCCTGACCAATGTCCTGTACAGCCACAACATGACCTCCCAACTCCTGTACTCAATACTCTGACCAATAAAGGAAAGCATACCAAACACCTTCTTCACTATCCTATCTACCTGTGACTGCACTTTCAAAGAGCAATGAACCTGCACTCCAAGGTCTCTTTGTTCAGCATTAAGTGTATAAGTCCTGCTAAGATTTGCTTTCCCAAAATCCAGCACCTCGCATTTATCTGATTTACACTCCATCTGCCACTTCTCAGCCCACTGGCCCAACTGGTCCAGATCCTGTTGTAATCTGAGGTAACCCTCTTCGTTGTCCACTACACCTCCAACTTTGGTGTTATCTGCAAACTTACTAACTGTACCTCTTATGCTCGCATCCAAATCATTTATGGTAAATGACAAAAAGTAGAGGACCCAGCACCGATCCTTGTGGCACTCCACTGATCACAGATCTCCAGTCTGAAAAACAACCCTCCACCACCACCCTTCTACCTTTGAGCCAGTTCTGTATCCAAATGGCTAGTTCTCCCTGTATTCCGTGAGATCTAAACTTGCTAACCAGTCTCCTATGGGGAACCTTGTCGAACTTACTGAAGTCCATACAAATCACATCTACTGCTCTGCCCTCATCAATCTTCTTTGTCACTTCGTCAGAAAACTCAATCAAATTTGTGAGACATGATTTCTCATGCACATCCCTAATCAGTCCTTGCTTTTCCAAATACATGTACATCCTGTCCCTCAGGATTCCCTCCAACAACTTGCCCACCACCGACGTCCGGCTCACTGGTCTATAATTCCCTGGCTTGTCCTTACCACCCTTTTTAAACAATGGCACCACATTAGCCAACCTACAGTCTTCTGGCACCTCACCTATGACTATCGGTGATACAAGTATCTCAGCATGAGGCCCAGCAACCACATTTCTAGCTTCCCACAGAGTTCTCAGGTACACCTGATCAGATCCTGGGGATTTATCCACCTTTACCCGTCTCAATACATCCAGCACTTTCTCCTCTGTAATATGGACATTTTTCAAGATGTCACCATCTATTTCCCTACAGTCTATATCATCCATTTCCTTTTCCACAGTAAATACTGATGCAAAATACTCATTTAGTATCTCCCCCATTTTCTGCGACTCCATAAAAGGCTGCCTTGCTGATCTTTGAGAGGCCCTATTCTGTCCTTAGTTACCCTTTTGTCCTTAATGTATGTGTAAAAACTCTTTGGATTCTCCTTAATTCTATTTGGCAATGCTATCTCATGTCCCCTTTTTGCCCTCCTGATTTCCTTCTTAAGTATACTCCGACTTCCTTTATACTGTTCTAAGGAGTCACTTGATCTATCCCATCTATACCTTACATATGCTTCCTTCTTTTTCTTAACCAAACCCTCAATTTCTTCAGTCTTCCAGCATTCCCTATACCTACCAGCCTTTCCTTTCATCCTGACAGGAATATACTTTCTCTGGATTCACGTTATTTCATTTCTGAAGGCTTCCCATTTTCCAGCCATCCCTTTACTTGCGAACATCTGCCCCCAATCAGCTTTTGAAAGTTCTTGCCTAATATCGTCAAAATTGGCCTTTCTCAAATTTAGAACTTTAGCTTTTAGATCTGGTCTATCCTTTTCCATCATTATTTTAAATCTAATAGAATTATGGTCGCTGGCCCCAAAGTTCTCCCCCACTGACAACACAGTCACCTGCCCTGCCTTATTTCCCAAGAGTAGGTCAAGTTTTACACCTTCTCTAGTACTGAATCAGAAAATTGTCTTGTACACACTTAACAAATTCCTCTCCATCTAAACCCTTAACACTATGGTAGTCCCAGTCTATGTTTGGAAAGTTAAAATCCCCTACCATCACCACCCTATTATTCTTACAGATAGCTGAGATGTCCTGACAAGTTTGTTTCTCAATTTCCCTCTGACTATTAGGAGGTCTGTAATACAATCCCAGTAAGGTTATCATCCCTTTCTTATTTCTCAGTTCTCCTTATAGTTCAATTGTTCCATTCATGGCAACATCATGGTGAACGTCCTCTGTACCTGTTCTAGTGCTATCACATCCTTCCTCTCGTGAGGTGACCAGAGCTGCACAGGGTATTCCAGCTGTGGCCTAACCAACTTTCTGCTCAGCTCCCGCATTACCTCCTTGCTTCTGTATTGTATCCATGACCAATGAAAGCAAGTATCCCATACACTTTTTAACTATCTTATTCAAACGCTCCTTTGACTTCAGGGATTTGTGAATAATTACCCCAAGATCCCTCTGTTCTTCTAATTATTCCCTCATCTTGTTTCTTCTTCCAAAATGCATCACCTCGCACTTATCAGAGTTCAATACCTTTTATCACTGCTCTGCCCATCTGATCAACCCATTGATATTTTCTTGCAAGCACACCCATCATCTTCCCTGTTAACCACCCTACCAATCTTGGTGTCATCTGCAAACTTGCTTAAGATTCCACCACATTTTCATCTATATCATTTATGTATATTATGACCAATAAGGTCCCAGTACTGATCTTTGTGGTACATCGCAGTACACTAGCCTCCAGTCACTCAATCAACCTTTTACCACAACCCCTTTTGTCCCCTTACAAAGCCAATTTCTAGGCCATCTCACCAAGTTTCCCTGAATTCCACCTGCGTTAACCTTTTCAATCAGTATTACAAATGGGACCTTGTCAAACGCTTTGCTAAAATCCAGGTAAAATACTTCCACTGAACTTCCCTCAACCCTCAATACCCCACAGTTTTGATCACGTTTTTGAAATATTCTAACAGATTTGTTTGGCATGACCTCCCTCTGATAAAGCTATGCTGACTACTCCTAATTCATTCATGCTTTTACAAATGGATATTAATTCTCTCTCCTTCAGAAGTTTCTCCAACAGTTTCCCAATCTTGGGTGAGAAGCAAAGGACTGATGAGTTGGCAGGTAGATGTTGTTTGATACATTACCATGGAGAATGCAGCAAGTTACAATGACTGTGAAGCTTTTGTTTAAATTCGAAAAAGGCAAATGCATCAGGGAGAGTGTTTCCCAAGCTTTTGTTTAATTGAGAAGGCACCAAGTCTGCACACTGTTTCATGGCATGGGCTGGGTTATTAGGTTAACAAAGGTTATTACAGAGGTATGAAGAAAGTGTTGTTTGAAATAGCTTGGGGAAAAAAAAGACGAAAGAGAAGGTCAGTAGATGAGCAGTGGCAGACATTTGAATTGATATTTCATAATGCTTAGCAAAACTTTATTCCAGTTTAAAATAAGAACTCAAACAAAAGAATGAACCAATAGTTATCAAGGGCACATAGGGATTGTATCCAATCAAAATTAAGGAGAAAATTGATTCTGAATGTAAATTGGCAAGAAATAGAAGGAAATAAAAACCTTCTTCAGATAAAGGACATAGAAACGTAGAAAATAGGAGCAGGTGTAGGCCATTTAGCCCTTTGAACCTGCTCCCCATTTGTTATGATCATGGTTGATCATCTAGCTCAATAGTCTGTTCCTCCTTTTCTCCCATAACCCTTGGTCTCTTTAGCCCCAAATGTTATTTCCAACTCCTTCTTGCAAACATACAATGTTTTGGCCTCGACTGATTCAGTGTAGTGAATTCCACAGGTTCACCACTGTCTGGGTGAAGGAATTCATTGTCATCTCAGCCCTAAACAGTCTACCCCGTATCTTTAGAGTGTGATCCCAGGTTCTGGGCTCCTCATCATTGGAACATCGTTCCTCTCTCCAGTCCTGTTAGAGTTTACCAGTTTCTATGAGATACCTCCTCAGTCCAGCAAATATAACCCTTACCAATTCAACCTCTTTTTTGTGCATCAATCCTGCCATCCCAGGAATCAATTTGGTAAAACCTCATTGCATCCCCTTTTTATCATGAATATCTTTCCTCAAACAGGGAGACCAAAACAGAACTCAATATTTCTGGATTTGGTCTCACCAAGGCCCTGTATAATTGCAGCAAGACATCCTGCTTCTGTACTCAAATCCTCTCTTTAAAAATGCCAACATACCATTTGCCTTCTTGACCACCAATCACATTTGTATCAGAGTCAAAAAGTGTGGTGCTGGAAAAGCATCCAAGAAGGAGGCAAGTTGACGTTCTGAGCATAAGCTCTTCATCAGGAATGTAGGGGGTGGAGAGGCAAAGGGGTCGAGAGATAAATGGGATGAGGGTGAGGCTGGGGGAAGGTAGCTAGGAAAGCAATAGGTAGATTGGGATGGGGGTGATGGTGATAGGTCGGGGTGGAGGGTGGACCATATAGGTGGGAAAGAAAGTGGACAAAGGACATTTCAAGAGGGGGTGTTGATTTGAAGGGTTGGATCTGGGATAAGGTAGGGGAAGGGAGATGAGGACATTGGTGAAATCAACATTGATTCCGTGTGGTTGGGGGGTTCCAAGGCGGAAGATGAGGTGTTCGACCTCCAGTTGTTGGGTGGCTAGGATTTGGCATTGGAGGAGGTCCCGGACTTGCATGTCGTTGGCGGACTGGGAGGGGGATTTGAAGTGGTCAGCCACGGGATGGTGGGGTTATTTGGTGTGTGTATCCCAGAGATGTTCTCTGAAACATTCTGCAAGTTGGCATCCTGTCTCCGCAGAGTAGAGGAGACCACATCAAAAGCAATGGATATGATAATTGAGGTGTTTGGATGTACAGGAAAATCTCTGCCAGATGTGGAAGGATCCTTTGAGACCTTGGATGGAGGTGAGGAAGGAGGTGTGGACGCATGTTTTACACCTCTTGTAGTGGCAAGGGACAGTGCCGGAGTGGAGGGTGAGTTGGTGGGGGATGTGGATCTAACAAGGGAGTCATGGACGGAATAGTCTCTGTGAAAGGCTGAAAGAGGTGGGGAGGCAAGTATATCTCTAGTGGTGGGGTCTGACTGTAGGTGGTGGAAATGGCATAAGATGATGCGATGTATACAGAGATTAGTGGGGTGGAAGGTGAGGACCGGGAGGTCTGTCCTTGTTGCGGTTGGAGGGGTGGGGTTCAAGGACAGAGGTGTAAGAAGTGAAGGAGTTGTACTGGAGGGTATTGTTTAGAACATGGGGAGGTAAATTGTGGTCCTTGAAGAAGGAGGCCATCTGGGATGTTCTAGGGTTGAAATGATCCTCTTGGGAGAGGATGCGGCAGAGGCGGAGGAATTGGGAGCAAGGGATAGCATTCTTACGGGTGTGGGGGGGTGTGTGTGGTGCGTTGAGGTAGTCTAGGTAACTGTGAGGGTTGGTGGGTTTGAAGTGGATGTCCATGTTGAGTCGGTTGCCGGAAATGGAGATGGAGAGGTCCAGGAAGGCGGGAGGGGGAGGGGGGTGTCCGAGATGGTGAACTTGATGTCAGGGTGGGAGGTGTCTGTGAAGTTGATGAACTGTTCAACCTCCTCATGGGAGCATTTCGTGGCGCCGACAGAGTCATCAACGTAGCGGAGGAAAAGGTAGGGAATGGTGCCTGTGTGACTGTGGAAGATGGACTGTTCCATGTACCCGATGAAGATGCAGGCATAGCTGGGACCCATGTGGATGCCCATGGCTACCATTTGGTACAAAGCATCTGCAGTCCTCACTTTCTCCCTGCTGCATTTGTATGCATACCTTTACCGACTGGTCTCCAAGGACACCCAAGTCTCACTACATATTTCCCTCTCTCAATTTATAGCTGTTCCGATAATAATTCACCTTCGTGCTTTTGCTCCCAAAATGGTTCAACTCACAATTATCCACAATATATTGCATCTGCCATGCATTTATTCACTCTCTAAGTTTGTCCCAATCAGTCTGAAATATCTTTGCATCTTCCTCACAGCCCATCTTCTAATCCAGCATTATACTGTCTGCAAGTTTCGAAATATAATACTTAGTTCCCTCATCCAAATCATTCATATATTGTGTATAGCTGAGGAGCTAGCACTGATCCCTATGCTTGCCATTCAGAAAAAGATCTGTTTATTCCCATTTTTTTGTTTTCTATTTGCCAGTTTTCTAACCATTACACCCAAACGCATGTTCTTTAAATATACATACTAATATTTTATATGGGACTTTTGTCGAAAGCTTTGTGAAAGTTGAAGTAAACATTGCTTGTCACATCCTTGAAGAATTCCATTAGATTTGTCAAGCATAATTTCCCTTTTGCAACCAAAGTAAAAATATTAAG
The DNA here is from genome assembly GCF_037043375.1 of Chiloscyllium plagiosum. NCBI lineage: Eukaryota > Metazoa > Chordata > Chondrichthyes > Orectolobiformes > Hemiscylliidae > Chiloscyllium > Chiloscyllium plagiosum. The sequence goes on along the minus strand of NW_028270145.1, from coordinate 78,501,230 downwards.
TTTCTCACTCCACAAATGCTGCCAGTATTGCTGAGTTTTCCAGCATTCTCTCTGTTTGTTTCAGTCCTCCCATCATTAATCTGCACTGATTTTACATCAATGTGCCCTCAGTAATTTGTTGAAAATGTGGTGCTGGAAAAGCACAGCAGGTCAGGCAGCTTCTGAGGACCAGGAGAGTTGATGTTTCGGGCAAAAGCCCTTCATCAGGAATGAGGCTGTGAGCTGAGGGGGTGGAGAGATAAATGGGAGGGGGTTGGGGCTGGGGAGAAGATAGCTGAGATGTGATAGTTAGATGGAGCTGGGGCTAATGGTGATAGGTCAAAGAAGAGAGTGGAGTGGATAGGTGGGAAGGAAGATGGACAGGTAGGACAGGTCATGAGGGTGATGCTGAGTTGGAAGGTTGGATCTGGGATAAGGCGGAGGGAGGAAAATGAAGAAACTGATCAAATCCACATTGATGCCATGGGGTTGGAGGGTCCCGAAGCAGAAGATGAGGTGTTTTTCCTCCAGGTGTGGGGTGGTTAGGGAGTGGTGATGGAGGAGGCCCAGGACCTGCATTCCTTGGCAGAGTGGGAAGGGTAGTTGAAGTGGGGTTGGTTGGTGCAGGTGTCCTGGAGATGTTCTCTGAAATGCTCTGCGAGTCAGCATCCTGTCTCCCCAGTGTTGAGGAGACGCATCGGGAACAACGGATACAGTAAATGACATGTGTGGAAGTGCAGGCGAAACTTTGATGGATGTGGAAGGCTCCTTTGGGGAGTTGAGGGGGGAGGTGTGAGTGAAGGCTTTGCAATTCTTATGGCAGGGCAAGGTGCTGGGAGAGGAGGATGAGTTGGTGTGGGGGGGTGCATGAACCTGACAAGGTAGTCGTGGAGGGAATGGTCTTTGCGGAAAGTGGATAGGAGTGGGGAGAGAAATTTATCTCTGGTGGTAGAGTCCGTTTGTATGTAGCGGAAATGGCAGAGGTTGATGCGATGTATACGGAAATTGGTGGGGTGGAAGGTGAGGACCAGAGGAGTTCTGTCCTTGTTGCAGTTGGAGGGGTGGGGTTCGAGGGCAGAGGTGCAGGAAGTGGGTGAGATGCGCTGGAGGGCATCATCGACTACTTGGGAGGGGAAATTGCTGTCTTTGAAGAAAGAAGCCATCTGGTGTGTTCTGTAGTGGAACTGGTCCTCCTGAGCGCAGATGCAGCAGAGGCGAAGGAAGTGGGAATAAAGGATAGCATTTTTACAGGAAGCAGGGTGGGAGGAAGAGTAGTCCAGGTAGCTGTGGGAGTCAGTGGGTTTGTCGAAGGTATCAGTATTGAGTTAGTCAATGCTGATGGAGATGGAGAGGCCCAGGAAGGGGAGGGAGGTATGAGAGATAGTCCAGGTGAATTTTAGGTTGGGTGGAATGCGTTGGTGAAGTTGATGAACTGTTCAATCTCCTCGTGGGAGCAAGAGGTGGTGCCGATGCAGTCATCAATGTCGCAGAGGAAGAGGTCGGGAATGGTGCCGGTGTAACTATGGAAGATGGACTCTTCCACATAACTGACAAAGAGACAGGCATAGCTGAGGTCCATGCTGGTGCCCATGGCTACCCCTTTCGTCAGGAGGAAGTAGCAGGATTCAAAGGAGAAATTGTTGAGGGTGAAGACCAGTTCAGCCAAATGAATGAGTGTGTCAGTGGAAGGGTACTGGTGGGGATGTCAGGAGAGGAAGAAACGGAAAGCTTGGAGGCCTTCATCATGGTGGATGGAGGTGTATAGGGACTGGCTGTCCATGGTGAAGTTGAGGCATGGGGGGGCCAGGGAAACAAAGGTCTTGGATGAGGTAGAGGGCATGGGTGGTGTTCCGAACATATGTGGGATATTCTTGGATCAGGGTGGATAGGACAGAATTGAGGTATGTGGAGATGAGTTTGGTCTACCTATGGCACTCTCAGCTACCTTCCCCCAGCCCCAGCCCCCTCCCATTTATCTCACTACCCCCTCAGCTCACAGCCTCATTCCTGATGAATGGCTCTTGCTCAAAATGTCAACTCTCCTGCTGCTCAGATGCTGCCTGACCTGCTGTGCTTTCCCAGCACCACACTCTCAACTCCACAGCATCTGCAGTCCTCACTTTCGCCCAATTTGCTGAAAATATCTATCATGAACTTTGGCTTAATGTTGTATGAATTTGAGCATCTGGAATAATTGAAGGTATAAAGCTATAATTTTTAATTGAAATTAGATTTTCTTAACAAATGATCATTATGTAATGTATGTGATTATAATTTTATTTCTCATTGGCAATGAATGCATGTTTTTTCAGCCACAAACACAGCTCATAGTTCATTTTTGTTGTTTGATCTTATTTTGAATAATGTTCAGACATTTGAAGCCTGTAAATCAGTTATCATGGAATGAAGGGACAATTCATTTCAGATAGAATTATATGATAAGGCAAAATATTGCCACAATATATGAGAAATAAAAGGTGACAGTAACCTTGGTAAAGCAGTTACATATGAAACAATTCTAATTTATTTCTTCCACGTTGAGTAATGAAATGTCACCATTCACATCTTAACTTTTAATAAAGACAAATCAATCTCAAAAAGCTTTCGATGTTACATAATCGAGTGTTGGTTATTAAAACAACCCACTGAGGAATACATGCTTTACAAGTATATCAAAATTCTTAATACAGGGGTTTAAGCAACATATCATTGTTTAAATGTGAGCTGACAATATTCTGTAGAATAAAAACAGCATGTAATATAAATTATAACCACATATCTTTAAGAACAAAATCTCTTTTGGATATTTTGAGGCTTTTAAAATATTAGAAACATTTTGTTGTTGACTTTAATTAATGGCTTTTTTTGGAACAGGTTTTAGTTGAGCTCTGACTTTTACAGCTTTGGTCTTTTATTGCAATAATATTTTAACAAGAATAGTTTTATTTTCATTCCAGGAACAAAGGTTGTTTCATGCAATTTTCTCTTTTGGTTTACTTGTTCACATCCCTATACTTAAAAGAATAGGGTCCCTTTCAGCACAGCAATGTAAAACTGCTTACAAACCATTAACAAACATAAAAAGATATATGGCTGAAGGCCTCTAAGGAACATTGCAAAACACTACATATACAGGGGTGCTACTAGAATGTCTGTAGCCAGACAGATGTCCTGATAAATCAGCCCACAGTATTTCTCAGGCTTTATTATTCTGAGGATTTGTGGTTGGCTGATGATTGTAACCATTGGGTCATTGGTCATTGAACCTGACATTGAACGATAGGGTTGAGTTTGCTTTGAGCAAGCTAATAAAATCAAGAACACAAATCTTGAATGGTTAGCTTTGCAGGCATAATAGAAACCCATGTGGGTTTATAACAAGCACACAGAGCTAGCTATACCTCAAAATGAAGTCATAGTACAGGTAGAAAATGTTTATCTGATGCCACATTTCACTTAAAGAATGTCAAGTTTATTTTTTGAGAACGTAGGTACGTTCTTTTTTTCCCCGTGAAGTTACATCTGTTACGCAACATTGAAATTTACCATAGAATCCACAAGTAGGAGGGCTAATTATTTTATAGTATGTTTTTAGGACTTCGTTCAAATGGTTGGTCTGAATGAGTCTAGCCTTCAACTTGTGTCGTACATTGTAAGTATAGGTAATCGTTCACTTATTCAAAACCCATGTTACTTTAGCAGTACTAAGAATTTCTGATGTATTCCCATATTGATGAGATGAGAAAAGCCCAAGGGAACACAAAACATTTGCAGAATCTGAGCTACAGTGATCCAGTTTTTTCAACTATAACCCTTGGAAGTCTACATTTGTTTAGATCTAAATGTTCCCATGCCTTGATTTAAATAGGCACAGTACTCTGTGAGATTTCGGCTTTGTGGAGTTAAAGAATATTTTAATAATTGATTTAGGTGAATAGTTGCCTTTTAAAATGTTGTGAATGTATTATTTAATAGTCTATAGTTATTTTGACACCTAATTTTGGGGAAGTAATTTTTAGTTGATGAAATAAGCGCAGGTAAATACAAATTTTAAATGTACCAGTACATTTTTTTTCAGAAAAATGGTACTTAACGTGGTGAATGGCGCAAATAAAATTCATACATTACTGTTTAACAAATTATAAATGACTTTCAACATTTGTTCTCATTCATGTTATCTATCTTTTGTCTTAGAGCAGCTCACTTCCTTTCTATGTACGTCTTTAGCAGCATTCTCATTTTAAAAACCATCTGCTATAGTGCAACTTCTAGAAAATGTCTTCTTTAAAACAAGTTGTGTTCCATCAGAAAGCTTTACAAAAAGGTTTCTATTGAATTTAGAGTAAAGAGCTCTTAAAGAGAAATACTGATTGTGGTTCCAACTGATTATAGTCGAACTAAAATGAACTGTGACTATCTTGAAATATAGAATTTTATTTAATTGACCCATTAAAGGAATTTTAAAATGTTAATATATTCTAATTGTTGGACTTAAACATAGTAATACCTCACAACATCATAATGTGCTTTATCAAGTACAATGATGTGAAAAGACCACAAGATTGTTGATGTGAAATTGAATGAAATGTAGAGGGAGTTTATATGTTCAATTGTATTTTCATGGAGTTTTTTTTAATGTTGTCACAGAGATTGAGATATTTTCTTTAAAATAGAATGAATGTTCCACACTATTAGGTAATGCAATATTTTGAAGCAGGTAGACCGATCCCCAGTAGAGAAAGGACAATGTATGGGTCAAGATCATCCAACATTAAATTCTGACATTGATATAGAAGTGAATCAGAATTTCATTTAGAACAAAAAGGATGTAATGTATTAAATTGGAAGGCGGCCAGAAACCCAACAGAATAGTCTGCATGTAAATACGAGGCTGGAGACAGCATGTCGTGGCCTGGGCAGGAGAAGCAAGGCTGGCAAAGCCCAAACCTCCTTGCAGAGCCTGAGGGACATTGCTGCTCCTCCTAATCCACAAGACTATCACAGCAAATGTTACGCTTTCTTGGAATTTTCTCACAAATGTCTTCCATGTGAGTGTTCTTAGCAAAGTTAGAGCAAATGATGGAAATGTCTTGGGAAAACTGTACAATGCTTCATGCATTTCATTTGCCACACCTTTCTCATTAATCAGGGGATGTGGGGTGGGGAAACAGGCAAATTCAGTCCCACGTATTTTAAATAATAAATATTTATTTGGTGCATGGAAAAAATGGTCAATTAATATTTTATTCCCTAAAACTAACTTCAGACATGTACATCTTAAGACATGATTGATCTTCAGAGAAGTCACAACCTTCTTTTTCTTTCCTTGCTGAACCTTGGGAGGAGCACCGTCTTTGCTTCTCATTGAAGAAAATGAATCTACATGTAGCAGTCAAAGATTTCTCTGTGCAGAGGTGCTGGATGCTGGAGCATTTCCTGTGAGGTGCTGCCACTGATAGACTGTTATATATTCAAATCAGAGAAATACAATGGATATTGGTTCATGAGCATGAGTTTCTTATTGGTTATGGGAAAACCTTTTTTATCTCTTTTATCATTTTTATACACATTATTCATAGAAGTGGAATCTAGACCAGCTCCTTTTAAACTTCCCATTATTCTTACCACATAGCTAGCATCTTGTTTATCTATTGTCAACCTCTGTACTTTATTGTCAGACTAAGTTCTGATAGACCAAGTCAGCTTAACAATTGTGCATACTCTTGTTTGTCTAAAACATGAATAGTTATTTTGAAATGCAATAAGAAAATTCAAGTTATTCATGCTTATTGGATAGATTTTTAAAAATAATTTATTTGCCTCCTCAAAGAATTCCAGTGGACTTATGAGGCATGACCTATTGCTTCAAAAATACGCTGACTATCCCCTTATCGGTAATATACGCTTTAGATTAACACTAATTATATTCCATAATGGGCTCTCAGGCATTTCCTCCCCTACAGCTTTGTTGGAATAACTGGTCTGTAATTCCCTAATTCATCTCTCATTTTGTTCTTAAATGTTGGGTCTACATTTCTTTCAAATCGCCAATGTTTCTGCTGTATTCATAGATTTGCTAATGAAATAAAATGAAGAGTTTTCCTTATTTGGAAAACACTAAACCATTGTCATGAAAACAATGTTGACCAGAAAACCCAAATTTATTTTCTACGATGTCTCCATATTGTCCAAGTTCTCTGCCATATGTGATGTCTGTCTCCAGAGTGTTCAGCCTAGGTTTAGTACAGAGTTGCCTTCGGAAAACATCCTTAAAAAAACACACGCACATGCAACTATCCTGTCATCTGTTTCACTTTCAGCCTTTTGCCATTCTCTAGCCATCTGGCCAATATTATCAGTTTGTTCAGTGCCATGAGAGCTTTATGGTATGAACCTGGACCCACTAAGAAACTCTTAAGAAAGCAACATGTTTATCCCATTACAGTAGATTGAATTGAATTGAATTGAATTGGGGCCTCAGACTTGAAAGCAATTTTCAGCAACCAGTGTTTGTTCCATTTGTCAGTGGCTTTCCTGGTCATGCTTCAACAGAAACAGCAACAGTAGAGCTGAATGACAACACCACAACAAAACAAAAACAGATTTATAGCTAATATATCTGTTCAGTACAGAAATTTGAATCTCCAGGCATTGCACAAAAATGTAAAGAAAAATGGATGCAAGAAAAAGACAATATTGATGAGAGTGACAAAAAGAAACATGCTCGCTCTTGAGGATAGTCTTCAATGAGTTGAAATGGATAGAATGTTTTGGAATGATATCCAGTTTTGGGGTCTAGGTGGCTGCGGATGAACAGTCTTGAGGTGAATCTCTACGCTTTGGAAGCAAGTCATTCAGCCCATTCACAGAGCACTATAATCCTGCATTTCCCATGGTCAATCCACCCAGCCTGCACATCCCTGGACACGATGGGCAATTTGACATGGCCAATCCACCTAACCTGCACATCTTTGGACTGTGAAAGGAAACCAGAACACTTGATGGGAATCCACACAGACACAGGGAGAATATGTAAACTCTCACAGTCATCCCAGGCTGGAATTGAACCTTGGTCCCTGATGGTAAGAAGCAACCATGCTAACCACTGAGTCACCATGCCAAACAATACCATCTTACAGCAAGTTGCAGCATGGTTTAGAAGTCGACTGAAATACAAGAAATTGTAGGTAGATAAGTAGGGTAGATTTAGATGGGCATCTCACGGATTGGAGAAAAGTTGAAAGTGATGTTTCCCAGGAATTGATGTTGGGATTCTTGCTTTTTCTGATTTAAATAAACAATTTCAAATCGTGTGTTGAGGGCAAAATCTCTAAATTTGCAGATAATACTATGGTAGAAAGAATAGGCAACTGTGAGGATTATGCTGAGTGACTTCAGAGGGACATTGGCAAGTTGGCAAAATGGGCAGATGCCTGGCAAATTAATTTCAGTGCAACTGAAGGAAGCTATGATGGAATGTTGGTACTTCCAACTTTATAAGCTGGTCACGATGGTCTTTCAACTGGCAACAGACGGAGTGTCTGGTGCGATTACACAAGATTACAGAGAATGTCAAAATATGCATATTCTGGAAAATCTTTTCACACTAATGAAACACAAGGGTTATGTTCTACTTATGAACGAGAGTCCACAAGATTTTCCATCATTGGTTAGTGTTCCAGATGTACTGTCAGATCACTAACAGTAAATGTAGAAGTCCCTCTTTTTTTTTCATTCAGAATGCTCTGCAGTACCAATGGAAACGATCTCTCAGTTTCTGACTGCACATCTTCCCGTATAGCAATTGATCACTGAAGAGATTTTTGGTAGTCATCCATCATACTTGCAGGAGTCTTGTGAAGAAATGAATCTACACTTTGCAGTTTCCTGCTAATTTACTGCTTTCTTCATCCTAAACTTGAGAACAAAAAGCTAGAACTTCACAATGTCACAATGCTGTTATTGCAGTTTAATAGTGTTTCTTCAATGTGAGTACAGAAATATGAAGATAAGACATATAAGTCCTTGGCTGGAAAGATGGTACAAGAGGGAAGCTTCAGACTTAGAATCATGGAATTTTATGGTAAGAACAAGGGTAATTGACCCATTGTTTCTGTGTTGGCTCCCAAAAGACCTATCCAGCTAGTCCCGTTCCTTAGCCCTACCTCTGTATTCCTCCATATTAATCACATCTGAATATTTATCCAGCTTCTTTTGAAACCTTCTGTTGAATCTGCATCCACAATTTTCCCAGGCAGTGCATTCCTAATCTATCCGAGTAAAGAAGTTCCTTCTCATCTCATTCCAACCTCTCTTGCAGGCAATCTTGAAATTGTAATCATTAGTTACTGATATGCCAGCTTTGGAAACTGAATAGCCTTCTTTACCCGGTCAAAATTGAACACCTCAATAGCACTTCCTCTTAATCTTCTCTGCTCCAAGGAGAGTAAGTCAATATTCTTTAATCTTGTGGGTGCAGTTATGACGTTTAAAAGACATTTGGATAAATACATGATTAGGAAAGGTTTGTAGGATGGTGGGCCAAATGCAGACAGGTGGAACTAGTTTAGTTTTGGAACATGGTCGACATGGATGAGTTTGGACCAAAGGGTCTGTTTCAATACTGTATAACTATGACTGCATGACTGTATAACCAATAAAATGTTTCATGTCCAGGTCTTCTTCTTGTTCAATTTTCTGGATTCTCCTTTGTTCTGGAGATGATCTGTATGATTGATTTTTAAAAGATGATCATGCATTGCTAAACTGCTGAATGTGGCCCAGTTTGCCACAGTAAAGGAATTGAATAAATGTGCTGTACAATCTTGCTTCTTGTGATGTGTCTTTGCACCACAACATTGCCACTTCAGAACGAAAGTTCCCACCTTTTCCACTTTTTTGTCAGGCTTCTTGTTAGGTGAGGCAGACATCTTTGGGTTTAGTGAATTTACAGTCTCAAAATAAGCCTCAGAATTATATCAAATATCTTCCCAAGATTGCACTTTGTGCTTGGCCTGGCCTTTTCCAATGAATTGCCTGCTGTAGCATCAGGCCTAATGCAATAAAGTAGGGAGGATGCCATCAAGAGTTTGAACAAACATATCCATTACCATTGTATGACCACATGAAATAGCTGTCTTATGTAAATCCTCAAGGGACTGGGCATGGTTGATAACAAGCGGTATGAGAATTTGACATTTTGCCAGGTGCAAATTTTCAGAAAGTGTTGCAGACACAGAGAGGTATGAGAAGGCCTCACCATCATTCCAAATCTTGCACCTGCAGGTTTACTTACTCTGACTTAGATCTTTTGAAAAAGAACATGGGGTCTTATGATCCTCAAGAATAGTTTATTACTAAAACATTTGAACAAAGCACGATAGTCACTTAAGAAGTCAACACAGACACAGATCAGCCATCTTCCGGGACCAAGAAAGAGTTGATTTCAAAACAGAATTCCTCTTAAGACACTCCATACCATTAAGAAATTATCCTGGATAATCTTTGTCACAACTTGCCTTTTGGCTGTTCAACGTTGCCTTGTACTTATCCAGATTCTTCTCAGATAAACACTGCCTAACTTAGACTTTTGTTTTCACCCTAAACACCATGTTCTGAAATATTCTCATGTGGGGTCTTCGTGTATGCTCAGGACAGACTTTGTAGGTTAATTTTAAACAATGATTATTAACATACTGAACATGATGGCAAAATTACCTGTGCTGTGCTGTTCAGATTCCAAGTTTTAGCAGAATACTACCATGTAACTACTGAGGTCACAGCTACAATATAGCCTACCCCTCACCTCGTTAAACAATAGTAGTGATCTGAATGCTTTTCTGTTTATTAATTACTGTTTTAAACTGAGAATGACTGACACCCTTTGATGTTCAATCTTAACTTTATTCCGTTACCCACCAGAAGTGGTTCTTGACACCAAAACAACCCGGCTCCTGTCTTCCACCTCTGTGGTGAAAATCCAGCCTCATGCATTTCAAATTTGTTGGACAGGAACAATAAAGGAGAAACACTGGAGTTTTTTTTCTGACATGTAGACTCCAGTCCAGTCATGTGGACTGCATCATAGCTCACCCCACCTTCTCAAGGCCAATAAATGCTGTCCAGCCAGTGAAGCCCCCTTCCCACGAATGTCTAAAAAAAGGGAGAGATTGAAATGGAGTGAAGAGTCTGTAAGCTGCACATGAGCACATTTATAATATTTTTAATGTAATCTCAGGACAGTGAGCGGAATAGAAACAGAAATGAATGATGCAAGGAGCATGTGTAATGTTACATTTATGACTTTGAACAGAATACAAAATCTTTTCTTGAAAAGAAGACAAGAAATGGAATTGATTGTAAGTTCTTAACAAGGAAGTATAATGACATTTTTGAAAGTAGTGACTTTCAAATGTTAAAGAAGCAGTTTTCTTTTACAGCAAGCTTGGGGGCCTGTGGTTGATAATAAGGATCTTAGATGGGAAGGATGAGGGTTTGATGTCCATTTCAACGAAGAGTGTAGAAAGCAGAGAAAGTGAATGGATGAAGACTGGAAATTCAGGAGGATGGAAACACATAGAAAGATTAGAGCATGACCTTGATATTAAGGTAAAAAGAAATGCATTTGTTCTTTGTATTTGGTGTTTGGGGTGGTCGTGGAGCTTGTCATGGATGAACCTCAAACAGAACGATTACCAATGTAGAAACAAGGTGAAAATATTTACTGTAATAACAGTGTAAGAAGTGACGATGAAAAGGAATTAATGGGTGGTGATTTTCTATGAATGGTGACTATTAAGTTACTGGATTGTCATAAGAACCTGTCTGGTTCATTAAGGTCTTCAGAAAAAAGAAGTCTGCTTTTCTTAGCAAGTCAAGAAGCATCTGTGGCGAGAGACACAGAATGAACATTTCAAATCCAGATAATCTTTGGAACTGAAGAGATTGGGAAATGATGGTATTTATGCTGTTGACAAAGGGGAAACATGAATAAATGGACCAAATGTTGAGGTACCAAGAGCAAAAGATCATGCAAGTACTAATGTTGATAAATGAGGTATTGAGATGTAAAGTAGGTCTGAATGGTAAATTTAAGAGGACAAAATAGACCAAATCTGTTGAAAGCAATGCAAACATGGCACAAAAAATGTGGGAGGATTGGGGGCTAATGAAAATAGAAGAACATGTTCATGCTGTCAAGTGTTGAATTGGAGGACAGGACTCAACATTGAGTTCAACAACTTCAGAGCATGAACACTGTCCTCCATTTTGATTAACCCCCAACTCCACGTGCCCTGCCCATGTCTTACCAACAAGAGCAGTTGAGAATGACCACTGACTTCTCACCGAGCCTTATGATATTCATATTGCATGAATAAATAGGAAAAGTCTGCTAGTGAATAGCCTGATTGACGATTGCCTGAGCATTGTCATGCTTGTACTGTACTATGACTGTACTAGTGACAGTAGTAATCTGTTTCATAAAAAAAGTCTAGCATCTAAATGGGATGAGGGAACTAAATTTACAGTAAATGTGGCAGAGATTATAGAAGCTATCACTGTCCTCATGGGGAATAGGAAGATGAAGGGAAAAGCCACACTCTGTAAGGGATTGAAAAGTGAATTTCTTCCAGATGGACACATAATGAAAAGTCTTTTTTTCAGGAGGAGCACTGAATGATGAAGGAACTTGGTAAAGGCAGAAGAATGAAAATAAGCAAGTGATCAGACAGCTGTGTTAGTGATAGACAAGTATGTAAATCAGGTCTTTAATATGCAGAATGTTTTACAGGAAGTTTTGAAGATGTGGAATTAAATGAAGATACAAGTTGAGAATAAAACATTGTTCCATTCAGAAGCTGATGCTAACAGGGAGGAGATTTCATTGAGCAAGTAGTTTGGAGGACAGAGTAAAAACATAATTTGGAGTGGAAGGGGATTTTTGCTGGAATTTATAGTATGATATTGCTATGAAATTAGTTTTGTGTAATCACCAGCTCTCTGGAAAATTGTTTAAATAAATGAAGGGCTGAGACTGTATCCATATGTACAGACTTTTGAAATTAGAGTAGAAACAATCAGGAGAGAAGTGCATAAATTACATATGCATGGAACTGATTGAATGTCAGAGGTTTGCTTTTTGTAGAGGGTCATGGATGTTTAAGAAAAGTTGCTCATTTATGCAGTGAATGCACATTCTGTACAGTAATTTGAGAGGCACACAAGTTTCTAGATGAGGCTGATATCACATTGCCGAAGAAATAGTTGGGCATTGAATGTACTATAAGATGATCACTATAGTTATCTGAAGCTTAATTTAGAGATTACAGCATGTTTCCTCTGTTTTCTTCTTTCTTTCATCTCTCTCAGAAGTTTGTGTTGCTGTATGTTGGAGGATAATATGGTAGTCTGCGCTAGAGTACCTAGTTGCACATGACTGTGTGGGATATCCTCATTGGATCACTTTCTAATTTTATTTTGTATTTACAGCATTAGGGACAAATTAATTGGATAAAAGCAAAAGAGTGACAGCCCTTGACATCAAAGTCCCATTCGACTGAATGTGGCATCAAGCAGCCCCAGCAAAACTGGAATCAAGAGGTATCAGGGAAAAACTCTTCACTGGTTCAGACCTATCTGGCAAACATAAAGATGTTTATAGTTTTTTGGAAATCCAATTAATTCATTAATGAAGGAGAGTCACACTAAACTGAAAACATTAATTCTGTTTTCCTCTCTCTCTCCACGGATGTGGCCAGTCCTGCTGAGTACCTCCAGCACTTTTTTCAGTATATTCTTTTCATTCACCTGCGGGACATGGGCTTTGCTGGCTGGCCTCAGATGCTCTTGAGAAGGTGGTAGTGAGCTGGCTCTTGAACTACTGGGAGTGCTGCTGAAAAAAGAGACTTTGGAGTGCAGGTTTATTGCTCCTTGAAAGTGGAGTCGCAGGTAGATAGGATAGTGAAGAAGGCATTTGGTATGCTTTCCTTTATTGGTCAGAGTATTGAGTATTGTGTTGGGAGGTCATGTTGCAGTTGTACAGGTCATTGGTTAGGTCACTGTTGGAATATTGCATGCAATTCTGCTCTCCTTCCTATATTGGAAAGATCTACAAAGATGTTGCCAGGGTTGGGGGATTTGAGCTACAGGGAGAGCTTGAATAGGTTGGGGCTGTTTTCCTTGGAGCTTCAGAGGCTGAGGGGTGACATTATAGAGGTTTATAAAATCATGAGGGAAATGGTTAGGATAAATAGACAAAAGTGGGTGAATCCAGGACTAGAGGTCATAGGTTTAGGGTGAGAGGGGAAAGATGTAAAAGAGACCTAAGGGGCAACTTTTTCATTCAGAGGATGGTACATGTATGGAACAAGGAAGTGGTGGAGGCTAGTACAATTGTAACATTTAAAAGGCATCTGGACGGGTATATGAATAGAAAGGGTTTGGAGGGATATAGGCCAGGTGTTGGCAGGTAGGGCAAGATTGGGTTGGGATATCTGGTCAGCATGGACGAGTTGGACTGAAGGGTCTGTTTCTCTATGACTCTCTATGCTGTAGGTTGACCCAAATTGTCCTGAGGGAGGGAATGTCAGGATGATTTACACAATGACAGTGAAAGAATGTAATATATTAGATTCCCTACTATATGGAAACAGGCCCTTCAGCCCAACAAGTCCACACTGACCCTTCAAAGTGTAACCCACTCAGACCCATTCCCCCACCCTATATTTACCCCTGACTAATGCGCCTAAAACTATGGGCATTTAGCATAGCTAATTCACCTGACCTGCACATCTTTTGGATTGTGGGAGGAAACCAGAGAACCCAGAGGAAACCCATGGGGAGAATGTGCAAACTCCACATAGACAGTTGCTCGAGCTGGGAATCGAACATGTGTCCCTGGCACTGAGGCAGCAGTGCTAGCCACTGAGCCACCATGCCGCCTGTGTTCCAAGTCAGGATGGTGAGTGGCTTGGAAGGGAATTTGCACGGGGATAATGTTCCCACGTTTCTGCTGCCCTTACCCTTCTAGGTGGACAGATAGATTTGGAAGATGCTGTCTAAGAATCTTTGGTGAATTTCTGCAGTGCATCTTGTAGGTAGTACACACTGCTGCCAGTGAGTGTCAGTAGTGTCAGTAGTGGGGGGAGTGAATGCTTATGGATGTGATATGAAAGTGGCTGCTTTGTTCTGGATGTTAAGCTTTTTGAGTGTTGTTGGAGTTGCAGGCAAGTGGGGAGTATTCCATCACACTCCTGACTTGTGCCTTGTAGATGTTGGACAGGCTTTGGGAGTCAGGAGGTGAGTTACTCACCGCAGTATTCCTAACCTCTGACCTGCTCTTCTCGCCACTATATTTATATGGCGAGTCCATTTGAGTTTCTCTTCAATGGTAACTGTGAATGTCAATAGTCGGAATTCACTGATGGTAATACCATTGAATGTCAAGAGGCTGTAGTTAGATTGTCTCTAATTGGAGAAGGTCATTGTATGGCACACATGTTACTTGTCACTTGTCAGCCCAAAGCTGGGTAATGTCCAGATCTTGTAACATTTGAACATGGAGTGCTTCTGAGGAGTCACAAATGGTGCTGAACACTGTGCAATCAGCGAGCATCTCCACTTCAGATCTTATGATGGGGGAAATGTCATTGATAACGCAGCTGAAGATGGTTGGGTTGAGGACAATGAGGAACTCCTGCAAAGATGTCCTGGAGCTGAGATGACTGACCTCCAACTACCACAATCGTCTTCCTATATGTAGGTACAACTCCAACTTAGTGGAGTGTTTGCCCCCATACCCCCGACACATTGATTCCAGTTTTGCCAGGAGTCCTTGACGCCACATTTGGTCGAATGTGGCCCTGATGTCAAGGTCTGTCACTCTCACCTCACCTCTGGAATTCAGCTCTTTTGTCCATGTTTGAACCAAGCTTGTAATAAGGTTGTGAGCCGTGTGGTCCTAGTGAACCTCACGCTGGGCATCACTGAGCAGATTATTGCTGAGTAGGTGCTGCTTGATTGCATTGTTGTTGACACCTTCCATCACCTTAGTGATGATCAAGAGTAGACTGCCTGGGTTGGATTTATCCTGCTTTTCATGTACAGTACGTACCTGAGAATTTTTCCACATTGTTGGGTAGATGCCAGTGTTACAACTGTGCTGGAATAGCTTGGCCAGATGGGGCAGCAAATTCTGGAGAAGAAGGCTCCAATACTATTGCCACAATATTGTCAGGGCCCATAGCCTTTGCAGTACCCAGTTCCTCCAACCATGTCTTGATGTCACATGGAGTGAATCGAATTGGTTGAAGACTGGCAACAGTGATGCTGGGGACTACTCAAGGAGGTCAAGATGGATTATCCACTTGGCACTTTGTAAACATTTGTGTTTACCAGCATGCCATTATTAACTAATCTTTCCTTCTTTATATGTCATTTCCCATACTCCCACATGTCAGATGGAAACTACACATGAACAATACTGACATGAAAATCTGAGTGGATATCTGGCCACTCTAGGTCATATAAGTGATAGAAGAGAAGATCTGAAGAGCTGGGAGAGTGGTAGTAGTCTTCTCAGGAGGAAGATGAAGATGTTGAACTAGAGGAATTTCCCCTTCAGTGTGAAAGACTATTGTAACATCATGCACAGGAAATACAAACAGGATTTAGTTGATACCCGATTCCTGTAGATTGAGGTGAGTGCAGTGGTCACTCATTGATTATAAACTTGCAGCTGATCGAAAGGCAAACAGCCCTGTTTGTTCCCAGAGGCAAATGTACCTTCCATTTGTTTGTTTTTTTCCTTTGTTTTTGCTGTTGCTGAATAAAGGTGAAGGTTGTCAACCAGTTGAAGTGTTTTCATTATGCGGCGGTCGCACATGGAATTATGAAAAGATGTTAAACTACCCTGGGCACTTGAGAAAGATAGTATTCCCTTAGGCAGGGTTTGAGGATGTGATGAGGTTAAGGGTGGGTAAGCTGTGCAGCTTGGTTCTTAAATAGTGATAGATTTATAAGTGTACAGTTGCATTTGCAATGAGTTGAAGATGTGCTATTTATGTACATTGAGAACTGTTTCTTTTTTGTTCCCCTTCCATGATGGGGATAGTAGAAGATAACTCTTGGCTGGCATTGCTTGACCTGTTGAGGCAATAAAAATGGTGTCAGTGCCAGGAATTCCGGGAGCTGGCAGCAGGGGTGAATACTCTGTCACTGGGAAAAGGAAGGATATGAGGAGTGAGCTGTCATAAAGGCATGGTGCATAAGTATAGTGGGGTAACAAAGTTAAAAATCACACAACACCAGGTTATAGTCCAACAGGTTTAATTGGAAGCGACGCTCCTTCATCAGGCGGTAGTGGAGGGCTCAATCGTAACACGGAATTTTTAGCAAAAATTTACAGTGTGATGTACCTGAAATTATATATTGAAAAATTGATTGTCTGTGAAGCCTTTCATCTGTTAGAATACAGTGATAGTTTCACTTCTTTTATGTGTAAATCACAAAACCTTTCTTTAAAAAAGTTGCATTCTCGGGTTAGCTGTTAACAATGGTGATAGCTTGACAATATGTTGAAGGTGTTAGCCCCCTGTGTTCTCTGTCTATGCCATGATGCTTAGATTGATTCTAATCTAAAAAGTGAGATAACGGAGTTTTACATAAATTCATGCAGTTTTTGAGCTCAGAGTTCTCCATGAATGCATGCATTTTTTGAGCAAAGTACAATGTAACCCTGCAAGTACAAATTCACCCCACAAAATATATGTGTGCATGTGGGTCTTTGTCTGTCTGTGTGTGTGTCTGTCTGTCTGTCTGGGTTGGGGGTTGTGAGTGTGAGAAAGTGTATGTGTATGTGTGTGTGTGTAGTGAGTGCAGAGTGTCTTAAGTCTATAAGGGGGTGCATGTGTGAGTGTGGGAATGTGTATGTTTGTAAGGGTGTGTGTGGGTGTCTGTGTGCACATCTGTGTGTACGTGTGTCTGTGTGTACATGTGTCTGTGTGTATGTGAGAGTGTGTGTGTAGGAGTATCTGTGTGTGTGTATAGTGCAATGGTGGTCACCTGTAATGTGACATGAACCCAAGGTCCCG
The DNA here is from genome assembly GCF_037043375.1 of Chiloscyllium plagiosum. Classification (NCBI taxonomy): domain Eukaryota; kingdom Metazoa; phylum Chordata; class Chondrichthyes; order Orectolobiformes; family Hemiscylliidae; genus Chiloscyllium; species Chiloscyllium plagiosum. Next base: position 78,484,161 of record NW_028270145.1, on the reverse strand, counting down.
GTTGAGGCCCTTCCAATGGGCACCGAACTTAGCTATCAGCCTCTGCTCGGCTACTTTTCTCTGCTGCCTGTCCCGAAGTCCACCTTGGAGGATGGTCACCCGAAGGTCCGAGGCTGAATGTCCTGGACCACTGAAGTGTTCCCCAACTGGGAGGGAACCCTCCTGTCTGTTGATTGTTGTGCAGTGCCCATTCATCCATTGCATCTCCAAATCAAATAGTGGGGTAAGTTTTGGAAAAAATAAGGTGACAAATATCCTTAGAGTTCAGACAGGAACTTCCTCGAAAATCATTAAAATGAACATTTAGTCAATTTCTGATTGAATTCAGCTTTTAAGTTAATGTTTCAAATCAATGACATTTTATCAGAAATGGCAAACAGAACCTAATTTTGATGAATGATCATTGACCTGAAAAGTTAAATGTTTCTCTCTCCTGGGATGCTGCCAGACCTGCTGAGCATCAGTATTTAACAGTCTCAGCATGATGTTGAACTCTTCTTCCATCATCTTCACCTCCGCGCCCATTTCTTTGGACAAGATCCTTTCTCCGTCCCAACAGGTCTCTTCACCCAGCTCCAACACTCAGCCTCCATCTGGACCCATCCCTCTGGCCTTTTACCTGCACTCGACCTGCACATTGAGAACTGTCGTCGTGACATTGGCCTTGTTATCACACAGTCTGCCATTTCACACTACCTACTGTTAGCCACTAACAGTCTTCTTTAACAGCTATTCATCCTCCCAGCCAGATCGTTATTGATCCTTTGTCTGTCGAACTGTTCTTCTTTCTTTGGGCTCCATCCCCACGTACCATTTATCCCTTACTTCCTCCCTCCATCCCATCTTCTGCATATAAACCAACATTTTCCAAGCTACCATCAGTTCTGAGGAAGAGTCACTGGACTAGAATCATTAACTTTGATTTCTCTTCACAAATGCTGCCAGACCTGCTGAGCTTTTCCAGCAACTTCTGTTTTTGTATGTTTTTAACTCAAAATTATAGTATCTACAGTACTTTGCTTTTGTATGAGTGAAGATGTTTCTAGACATTCCAAAGCCCGATTGGAAAAAAAATGTCAATGTTAAGCATTCTGCCCAAATTGTCAGCATGATATTTTGATGGAGGGTTCCCACCGAATGCTTCAATTGACTTCTCCCCAGAGGTTCAGTGGATATTTCAGAGGTTAGGTGAAAACTTCACACACCTGCCATTGTACGTGCCTGAAATTCTGATGATATACACCAGAACCCATAATTTACAAAGCTGATGATATGTTAGTTGCAGGCACTTCAGGAGATTTTCAGAGTGTTTGGGAAAACATGATAGCACATGTTTAGAATGCAGCATGAAACAGAATATAATGGAGCTCGAAGTTCTCTCCATCTCAAATATGTGAGGTAAAGTTACATCGAACAATGAACCTTAAATGACATTAGATATTTAATTAAAATCTTTTTCAGGGAGAGTATATGACTTGATTGACATATGAATAATTATTATTGGATACTGGTTAGAAAGCACCATATTTTATTAATTTACTGTGCTTTAGCAAAACTCAGACTTGGGAGAGAAATAGATAAAAATGACCCAAATGTGCCCCCAGCTTCAGTTTTTTGTTCATTACTTTGCTTACAAATATATCAATAAAGGAAGGGGTTGGGAGAAAGCAGCTAGGTGGTTGTGAGGTTATCTTATCATGGACAGGTTCGGATAAGTTCATGAATAGGAAAAATTTGGAGAGATATGGGCCAAGCTAGGCAGGTGGGACTAGTTTAATTTGGGAACACCAGAGGGTCTGTTTTCGTGCTGTATGACTCTATCACTCTATGACAAGACTCAGATTTTTAAAGAAGAGTGATATCAGACACAAAATATTTTCTCTCCATTTGCAATCGGACCTGCTGAGTTTTCCAAACACTTTCTGTTATTATTTTAGGTTGCCAGCTTTACAATGTTTTGCATTTACTTTAAGGCTTCGCTGTGATGTTTCAGATGGACAAAATAACTTCAAGAATCACTGAACAGAAAAACTGTCAAAGTTGAAACCAGTCAGCAAGCCTGACATTCTCAGCGGAATAATAAAACTCAGTCAGTTAATGTTCTAATCTTGAAGAAGGCTGCTTTACCTATCTTTACCTGCTTTACCTAGGCATTCCTGATGAAGGGCTTATGCCCGAAATGTTGATTCTCCTGCTCCTCGGATGCTGCCTGCCCTGCTGTGCTTTTCCAGCACTATACTCTCGACTCTGATCTCCAGCATCTGCAGTCATCACTTTCTACTGCTTTACCTATCTGTAGAGGTTGCTACAACTAATAGACCTGTATTGCATGATAAGATAGAAAAGTGTACAAGAAAATATTAAAATAAAATATATTAACACATTAATAAGCCAGAAAATGTATGTGTTCTTGGCAAATGTGTTTCAATATAGATAAGTGTGAGATGGTACGTTATGGTAAAAAGATTATTGAAGCCATGTACTGCCTGGATAATAAGCGTAAAATTAATAGTCCAGCAAAGTGATGGAGTGTTCAAGATGAACAAAACACTAAAGGATAACAAGGCTGTTTTGAAAATAGATCAAATACTAGCAGATTTTAAAAAAGATAAAAATGAAATTTTATCTTAAACTTGTATAGAATCTTTGATCATGTGAAATATTGTGCACACTTTAACTAAACTATTTGTTCATGGAATGTGACCAGCTTCTTGCCCAAATGTTCTGTCAGCCTTATTCCCTGCTTTTTGCCCCATGGTGACAGATGCTAACGCCATTCGAAAACTGGAAACTGGGTACCTATTAGGTGAAAGTGAGGACTGCAGATGCTGGAGATCAGAGTCGAGATTAGAGTGGTGCTGGAAAAAACACAGCAGGTCAGGCTGTGTCATTCCTGAAGGGCTTTTGCCTGAAACGTCGATTTTCCTGCTCCTCGGATGCTACTTGATCTGCTGTGCTTTTCCAGCGCCACACTAATCTGAACTGGGTACCTATTGCCTGGTGATTATTGCTAGTGATGAGAATTTTGGCTTCCATGCCTATTATTTTGTCTTCAGTGAAACCTGATAATTCAGCTCCATGTTCTTCCCTTTAAATAAACGCAATTTAACTTATTGATTGCTGTTACCTATAACAAAAAGAAATGAAGTGGAGAGAAATGAAGTTAAATATAATGAAAGAAATGCTCCTTGATAATTTGATGGTGACATATTCGAAATTCCTCCCAGTTGCTGTCAGCTAATCTGCAAAAAGAGACATATTAATGATGTGTTTACATGTGACGTCAGTTTGAGTTGTCCTGTTATACACATTGATAATGCCACACAGAACAAGAAAGGAAAAAAATAAAAACAGAAAGTGCTGGAAATATTCAGCAGGTCTGGCAACATCTATGGAAACCGAGTTAACATTTTGAGTTGAAAGTAACTCTTTCATTTAATTCTGAAGAACATTTTCTATATTTATTTCTTATTTCCATCAAGCATTGTATTTTTCCTTTACCTTAGCAAGCTAAAAGGAGTTAATTGATTCTGGGGTTTCTCAGTGGTTAGCATTGCTACTTCACATTGGTAGGGATTTAGGTAGATTAGCCATGGGAAATGCAGGGGTAGAGCGGAGGAGCCTAGGTCTGGGTGGGATGCATTTCAGAGGGTTGGTGTTGACTTGATGGGTTGAATGGTCTGCTTCCATACTATATGATTCAAATGCTACTTACTCAATCAAATTTGTGAGTGAAGATCTCCCTTGCATAAATCCATGTTGACTATCCCTAATATGTTCATTCTTTTCCAAATGTGAGTAAATCGTGTTGCTAAGAATCTTCTCCAACAATTTCCTTCAACTGATGTAAGACTCACTGGCGTATAATTTCCTGCATTATCCATGTTTGCCCTTCTTAAACAAAGGAGCAACATTGGCTATTCGTGTGGGTCCTTGTTTGTGGCTAATGAGGTTACAAAGATAAAGTTATGGGATATGTTGACCCATATATGGGTGGGCACAAACTAACTGCATAATTACCATCATTTGCTTCTAGACATAAGGAGACTGGAAAACCAATGTCATTGAGGCCAGGCAGTGCAATGAATTATTTCACTAATACTTGTAACTCAAAAACTTGACTGGGTCAATGGTGTACCACTGTGGTGAGATGATGTTTCATCCCCCACTCTGCACTTTCAGTGGGATAGGTGGAAAATTATAAATCAGATGTAAATCTTCAGTTTCCAGGGTGAATTGGAATTTCACATCCAAGATATATCACTCCACATTATTTCTGTACAATACTAATTTAGTCCACTTTTACAGTACCACTGCAGTATTTGTATGAAGCAGTCATTGAAATTTTCTTAAAGTTGTTCTCTGTCATTACTTTATCTTACTGAAAGTGGATGCAATCTATCCATATTTACCTATTGCAAATTTAAATCTTTTTTATCTGCTCAACCTTCTCACTCCTCGTCGGAAAAAAAGCTTTTCTTTCACAAATCCTTCTTTATACCATCACCTCTGCTGATATATCAGTGAATCCATGTTGTATGCACCTTATTTTGTTTCTTTTTTTCTTTTTTTTTCTCTTCTTTCTTTTAACCCCCACACTACCACCTAACTGCGGTAGTGCTTATTTTTTCCCCAGCACCCATGGTGTGTGTGTGTGTGTGCAGGTGTGAGACACAAGGTGCACGAATCTTTATTCAATTTCCACCACCAGGAAGATAGGAAAACACCCGAGTGGCCAGTGACAAGCAGTGCCCTTCACAAAAGGCAATGCTGTGTGATCATGTATGCATCTTATATTGTACAAGTGGCAATTAATTCAATTTACACACAATATTCACAATCCATTGTGTAGATGACAGTGCAAGTTTTTATCTTAAAACATTAAAGCTGCTCTAATTATATCTGAAGCTCAGATGAAAGGCAATTTACAACAATTTATGTTGTCAGAATAATATAGGTACCACAGCTGTATGCGTTCTTAAAGGGAAAGGTAGCATCATCGATACTTGATTTTGTGTTTTTTTAAGAAAATGAATTCATATATAAATTCAGTTGAAATGAATACTGTTATTGTAAATTAATATTTATGAAGTCTTGAATTCAGAATGGCCCAGAAATGATTCCTGACCAACATGAAATAAAAACTAATCCACATCAGTATAAAAGACAATGGGCAGGATGGTGAGTATTAAATTCACTTAACTCCATCGCCTGCAATGATAGTGAACAGTATATACCATTTTTTTGTGGATGGGAATGATTTTTGTTTGTGTCCTGTGGTAAAAATGATGGCTGTGCCATAGTGGAATTAATTATAAAAGTTTGCATTACTCTTGCGCACACGTAACCAATTAAGACACTATAAAATTCTAGATGCTAAAGGCAGTAACTATTTTGGGATTTAGTCAATAAACATATTTTCAGCAAATCTTTTATCAATTTAGTTGCATAGATAAAGCTTACTTTGAAATGAGAAGTGGAGAGTGTAGCTGTAATACAAATTTCTTGACTTGAAGTAGTTGCAAACTTTATTTATCTCTGATTTATTTATGTTTTTAATAGCTGAGAAGAAACATAAACCAAAATAAAACTACAACAATGAAATCTTTCAGTTATCCATCACAGTTATTGAGATAGAATTGGTGGTATATGATTATCTTTTGTATCATGTAGAGGTCTGCAATTTCCCAGTGAACAGGTTTTAAGGTCACAATGTTATAGGGAATTAATGCCAAATTAGATCATTTCAGCTTTTATAAAAAAACATGTTATTCAATTTGGGTGGGTTTTCAAAGCACTGGAGATGAGGGGCTGGGGAATGGGTGGGCCCAACAAATTGGTCAGAATAAAAGAAATAATGTAGCTAAGGTCAGACTGAATGAGGAAAAATAAAGGAAAATATAAAATGGGAATCATTAGCACACAGCCAACTCTAGTTGGGAAATTACTAGCAAATGTAACCTTTCCTATGGTTTTAAAATAAGAGCAAGGATAATATTTTGCTTCGTTCTTTTTTAATATTTGGAAAGCTGGGAATATTTGGCTCACTTTAACACTAAAGTTTATGTTCTAGCTGTAAACAGACCTATGGAGATAAGGTAGAAATTGGACTGAGGTCTGATGTTTGAGGCTCATACCCTGCAAAGACACTTGAAAAAGATTGACTTGAAATCAGATGGGATGTTTTAAGGTTTATCAAATGGTCACAGAAAACAGGAATAGGTAAATTCGAGGCTTAAGCATGGTTTAAGCCGCCTTAAAATGACCAGAAAAATAAGCATATTTCCCATGAACTTTATCAAACTCTCACTCTCAAAATGATCACTGCCAATTGGAAAGCAAAGGTTAACATGGATAGACGTCGACTGCATTTCACTTTTCTAGATTTTTAAATATTTTACAACAATACAGTGCATGACTAGTTGCATGTGTATTCACATGTTGCTGAATAGCTTAATCTATAATTTACACACTTTGTGCTTTACTGAACACATAAACAGGCTGAGCAAATAAGGCAACAGATGAAGATTTGTGCAGCGCAGAGTTGAAATAATACTGATACTTTACGAAGAAAACAAAATGTGACATGGTGGAATCATGGAAAACAATAATGACTATTTTTTATTGATTACTGCCCGGGGTAGAATTTGTACTTGGTCAGAATGGTGCACAAAGTGATTGCTGGTCACCTGATACAACAATTTGATTCATATAAATTACCCTGGAGATACACATTTAGCTGCATCATGCTTCATGCTACAAATTGCTAATCCGATTAGAGTAATTGTTCATTTAGTTCATTAGTAACAAATGTTTGGCGATGGGGAATGGTTGTTGTCTTTAAAATGGATGGTATATGGAGCTTTTTAATTCCACTTCCCAAAGTGCCTTTCCATTCACAATAACCCGGTTTTCAGCAGACAAAAGAAACATAACCCTTCCCCCTGCACCAACTTCCCTAACCCCTGCTGCAGGCACAGATTTGTCAGAGCCATTCAGTTGAGACTGATTATGATGGCAGCAGATGGGCTTCACTCGACAGCAGATCCACGGTAGTTTCTTAGGGACAAGAATTAATAGGCCCAGTTGTAGGATCGCACACAGAGCATCAGCAGTACGCTCTTGATCTGCTGTAAGCTCCGCTCCCCGAGGAAACTGCCACCTTCAAAGCCAGCGGCCGTCCCTAAACACATGTTAAGTGCCCCTCTCCCTGAGAAATCAGTGAAGCACAACAAAGCAAAGGGAGAGATTGTTTTCACTGCTGTGGCAGGGTTTGGACTGCAAACTGGAGAGAAAGTTTATCAACTCTGGATCTTTGTTTGGTGCTGTTTGATTGCTTTGAGGATTACTCTGTTATGTGAAAGACCTCTGCTCTAAGGATGTTTTCTCATAGTCTGGGTAAGAAGCATAAACCTTGCAATATATTCTGGCACTATTGAATTTATGGTAAATGTTTAACAAGCTGTGTTTGTGTGGCATTTTACTGCAAGGTCTATGTTGAGGACAACTTAAGTTCTCAGTGGAAAAATCAGCTATGCTGTTATGCTGCACTGGATCAGAAAATCGAAGGCAGTACTTTCTTAAGATTGCATAATATAACTATCCTTCATTATTGAACTATACGAAATTGTGTGGATGTTGAGATTTTTGTTCTTCCTGGAAGGTAAACTGAGCTTTGCTTATATTAATGAATGTACATTTTTTAACTTAACTTGCAAGGTACGTATGATTTGATGACATGCAGCATTTTAAGTAGAATGTAACTGTTGTCACTATTTCTAAGAACGTCTGTCTGTGAAGCAGACGATAGGGCCAGCGAAAGACTCATTATTTGGCTGGAAAACACAATTGTGTGCCCAGTTGCTACTGGCAACTGCATGTGCTGAGTCGCTATCCAGCTGTAAGCTGCTTAATTCTGTACGATAGAAGAGAAATATGATCATTTTAGAGTATGAAAGCAGATATTGAAGCATTATTTCGCAGTCTGATTAAGGTTTTGTTTTGTGGATTAATCCAGTAACATCCCTCATGATCTTGTCTATTGAAGCGCATTCTGCATTAAATAATTGCACGGTTTAATTCCATTCCCCCTGCACGTACACTGCATCTGATAATCACAGCTATCCTCCTGACTTTGCTTTAATTCTTGATCATTGCAAGGAACTGTCCCGCAAGAGCTCTTCAGAAACACATGTGGAAAATGATGGATCTTAATAATGCTGAAATTCATTTTGGTGGACCTAGCATCTTTGTAGCATATAAATGAAACATGTGTGTGCCACACTTTTTTTTGCTGGGAATCTCTCGTGGGACTTCTCCAGTGGTGAATACCATAAGGCACCGTGGGAACTATTTTCGACACAGGACTCTTCCCTGTGTCCAGTATATCAACAATTATTACATTGTGTATAGAGAAATCTGTGTGTTGGCCTTGTACAATAATTTCAACTTCAGTTAGTAGATATTTGAAGAATGTAGATGATAACATTTTATGTTTTTTGAAATGTCTGGGATGACTCTTTTAAATGCTAATTTAGATAGGAAACATTTGACAACTTATCTAAATGTTGGAAGTAGTCCAGTGAAGGATGAATGTTTTAAATAATTAAGATAATGTATGCAAAAGGACATTTTCATGTTATCACCACACAACTATTTTGGCTGCATATATTTGGGTGGTTAAATTGGGAGCCTAAATGAACAGAAATATGTTCATTACTATGTGGCTGAAAGGTTTTAGTTTAACATTTAATTGTTCATTCTTTGGAATTTCTGTGGTGTCATCTTTATTTAAACATATAATGATACACCTATTGTAGATCTGATATTACTGACAAAATGTTCATGTACTTTCTCTCAACTCTCAGTTCTGATACTTCAATGGTCTTCAATGTTTGCATGATTACATTTTTAGAATCTCTTCATAAATTTTGTTTTTAAATTTGAACACTTTTGCTGAATGGTCTTCAAGATTGTAAAGTACTTCAAATGGCAACGTTACATGTTATGTCAAAAGTTTTAAATTAGGTAGTTTCTAATTTCAACCACATTTTTTTACACTGCAGTACAAGCTCGGTTTTACTTTTTGCTAATTAATGTCGTGATTACTTTCAAGTGAAGTGTACGATTGCAACTTCCATGCAGTTTACAGATTTGATGATGCTTTGTGTCAGAAAATTTGCTTGATATGAAAGGTCACGGCAGGTTGCATGCAAAATAAATATTGCAAAATGATCTCATATTGTTCAGAACTTGAAAATGAATGTTGTTTTTTGGGATTAATATGCTTGTCAGCAAAGCATAACACATGAGTAACTTTTTTTAATATGCTGGACTTGGACCGAAGCCAATTGGCCCCAGAAAAAAGTTTCCATGTGCTGCTACTGCACTTAGGCGAAACAAACTGCTGTTGCAGCAATATTTTTGTTTACCCACACACAGCAAGTAGTGGTTTAGGATTTCGTATCTTCTACTCTGCAGTAGTCTGTTACATTTTTTTAAACTAATGTAATTTGTTTTTCTTTATAAAGTTGCTACATGGACATATGAGGAGTCTGATTTGGAAAGAAGTCGCTCAGATTTAAGTTAAAATGTAAACTAATATTTTCCACCTCCAGTTGTATTACACCATTATTTGCTGAAATGTTACGATAGTACTGTTGATTCACCAATCTGCCTTTGATAAACTGATTATAATGCAAGATAAAAACAAAGGTTGTCAGCTGTTGTGATCTGCTCGGAAAGGTATGCTTTGTCCAGGCAAAGCCCACTAAAGACACTCGTTTACATCAATTATTGAACATCTCAAAGCTGGCTGTTGCTATCAACTGACTGAAAGTCATTTCTTTCCTGATCAGTTTTGGTCATGCAAATACGTTGATTTTGAAGGAATTATTAAGGCTAAAATTGTCAGTTAACCACTCAGCAATATGTTTTAATTGCAGATATATTTCATATGAAAGTTCATTTATTAAGCCAAATTGGCAATGAAGTTATATGTAGAAAATGCTGCACACAATGAATTAATACATAACCAATTAATAATACAAAAGAATGAATATAATGAGAAAGATTTTATTCAGATTTGTATTTTAAAATCAAGTCTTATTTAATGAAACACTTTTTCTTTATCTGGAAGATTACACTAATACTGGATCATCAGCATTACTTCAGTGTCTGACTACCTTATAAGCGTCTGACAATACATTAGAAGCTAAGCAAACTGACTTTCAGGTTAAATACCATTGCTATAACAATTTCTATACTAGAAATGTCTCTCAAAATGTTGGGAAATTCACCAGGCTCTTTTCATTTCAAATCCCTTTTGTTTTGGAAACAAGCCAAATTAGTATTACGTAGTTGTTTTGACTTTAATTAAAATTCAGCACCAATGTTGTTTTTTCTTAGCTTCATCCATTGCACTGCAGTAAAATATGTAGGATTTGTGAGCACTCCTCAAAGATATTTCAGACAGCTTTCTTTGTACAGCGCATACCTGTGCAGTTTTCCACATGTTTCAGTATATGCTAGTGTTGTAGAATATTGCCTTTCCTTTGGTGTTGCTGGGCCAACATCCTGGAATTCCCTCCCTAATAGCATTATGGTTGTACCTACACAAATGGACTGCAAAGGTCAAAGAAGGCAACTCACCTTCAGCTGATAACTTAAAGGGGATTTTAATAGTAATTAAAGGATATATTGCAATCTGGTCACCATATTTTAGAATATCATTTTGTATTTTTGTGTAGATATATTTACTCAATACTAGCAAGTATTTAGAACCATTCAGTTTTTCCTGTTTAAAAATTCTGTACTTTTGAGTAGACATGTTTGTTAAAGTAATCATTTTGTAACAAATTTGCTTTCCTAGTGCCTTCATTTAATTACACTACTGAGCCAAATATATTTTATTTGCCTCAGGCACCCCATGAAGATCATTTCATTTTAAACTTTACTACAAAAGTTTTTTGCCCTTGTAATATTATATTGATATTTAATAGGAGCTTTTGTTTTTTTCCATGCAACAACTTTTGTAGTTGTTACACACCAATCGCCGAAGAGCTCCCTTTTTTTGTTACAGAAAGTCACAGCATGTATGCCTGGGGAAGGAGCATAACAGAACAACCATTCACTGTTTTCCCAATGGTGTCACATGCCCCAGTATTTGGCAAACAGGAATGGTTTTCCAAATGGATTTTCTAAAGAACTGAACCTTTTTTAATATAATTGAAAAACCTATTGTTACTTTGGAAACATAAACTTATTTTGTTACAGCACACATATGTTAACTTATTCATCTTAAAAGTGCTGTTTACTGATTATGCAATGAGAAAGCTTACCTTTGTCAGTTTAGATTTACTTAGAAACCCAAGACAGTACTTTGCTTTGCTTACTTATCTAGTTGTTACTTTACAGTATTCAGCACATTATTATTTTTGTTTCTAGTTCAGGATGTGTGGCTTCTCTGATGTAATGTTCCCATAATTGTACCTGAAAATACTGTCTTATTTTCAAATCTGTGGTTATGTTTTGAGGAGTTACAAAACAAGACAAATGGTTGCTGCTGAATTTGATGAGAGATTAAAATTAGCAGTAGCATTCCTTTATTCTTCACTGCAAGGATCTTTTAAAGCTACATTCATGACTTCCTGACACTATTCAAAATGGCTGGCTCAGTGCTGGAAGGCAAGTGGAACATATAGTCTAAAAATTAAGTATTTTAGCACAAAATAAACAGTTTTTTGCACATAAAGAAAAATCAGTGTTAGCAATGGTAGTTTGCATTGCATGAAAATGTAAAATAATGCACCATTTTCTGTTCAGTATGCTGTTCCTATTAATTCCATTCACTGTGTTGAATAGCTGTCATTCAATACTATGTTTCTGAGCTTGAAAAGAGACTGAAACATTGTAGTTGTTATTAACTATGACACTAATCAATGCCTATAGTCTTACCACTATTTGATTCGGTGCAATAAGTGGTCCTGCTGTTGCAGCTTCTTCACAGTCTCAATGGATGAAAATCTCACTGGACGTCTATCCATTTTGACAACAATTCCTTATCCCTCCCCTTTTATAAAGATCTATAGAGATGCAGTGGGCCTGAGCTTGGTGTCTTCAGTTAATCATCTAATTTGTCAAAATATGCTGCTGCTCCTTCACTCTGTAGCAGCCTTGCAGTTCTGGTTACAATGAGGAGGTAAACAATAATGCCATTAGTTAGTAATTGATGTTTTAATGCTTTTGGGTGTATGAATATGGGTTCATAGTAAGTGACAGAGTAACTATTCACATTAAACTGCATCTCCTGCCTAATATTGGGAGTTCTCTTTCAAACTAGCTCATATTATTGGTGTAGCAAATGTGCAATATACATATGCACAACCATATACGTTTCTTTGACTTTTTCTTTGCTTATCAATGAGCAAAGAAAGTCAATGTTACATTGTAAAATGGGAGATAGGAAAATATTTTCTCTTGTGTGCGTCTCTACAATATTTTATAAAGTTATCAAATATGTCAGATTGTCAATTTATTTCAATGCGTACAATTGTTAAATAGTTATTGAAGCTGAGATTATATGCACTGTTGCAATGATAAGGATGAAGTTATCAATCTTCAAAATTTTCAAGTGTTTCCATTTACATTATGCAATCTGTAGAATGTATTGAGATTTAATTCTCAAGTAGAATTACATAAACTCTCCAGCATATGTTTCTCTTTATGGAAACTGATATCTTGTTTTATAAAGCATGTGAAATCCACATAATAAATGCTATCTTAAGACATGGAACCTTATGTTCCAAGAGTGTGAAAATCAGTTGTGTGACTTGAGTTTTATCTTCTATGTAAATCTGCTTTTATTTCGTAGTGTTGTGAAGAGGGATTCATTGTCATAGCCACATTTGATTTGAGATATTACAGATCTGTTGAATAAACTCAATTTTCTCCAAAATATCCAGTAATTTATCCATTGATTGTGAAGAATCCCATTTTACGAAGTAGGAGCAACAGCCCTTCTACAGATTACATATGAACAATAGTCCAAAGACCCACTCAGGTTTATTAACTCTATTTAAGAACATTCAGTGTAGCTGGTTTAGTGAGTACGTGTACTCTCACTTGCCACTAAATTTCAGCACAATGTAATAGCTAGGGCCAGATTTCCCTTTCCACTGTGTTGGCAGTAAAAGCTGACATCCATTGTGTTGTCAACCTGCAGCCAAATTGAATTGTAGCTTCAGTGAAAGGACCATTTAGTGTGATGTAGTTTCCCTTCTGGTGCCTTTAGTCTGCAGAGCCAGTGCCTTACATTTTCTAAGTGTGCAGTGGGCCTCAGTTAAAACAATTGGAAAAATCAGTTGCAGATGCAATATCTGCAGGTGATGTTACATCTGCTGCAACACAGATGTAATGCAATAATGATTTTACATTATCATGCTAATTGATATATTTGAACTGATAATCATGCATATCTCAATATCTGAATGCAATTTATGATGCAGACACCATAGCTGTGTTACCAATTATATCACTGTGGCCACATTTTTGAGGATAACAGCTTTTCTTTAAACGTTAATTGCTTCATTAACATGTCAGTAGCATCTGCATTGTTCAGCTTTGTATTGAATGGATCATAGAAACTTTCACTGATGCTAATGTTTGCACATCAGGAGAAATTCCAGTTTAGCAAAGTCTGGCAACTTGGCAGATTTATAAGCAATCTGACATAAAAATTACACTGCCCTTTACAAAATCACACTGCCCTTTAGTATGGAGAACTCTAGCCCCTGTTGAGCTGAAATTTAGAAGGACAGAATAGAAGTACTTCAGGAATACAAAATTGGGTATTGCTACTTTTGTATGATTTTCTGAAACCTACATGATACTTTTAGTCCTGCAATCTCACCATGTATTTTATCAAGAACAATATAATTCCTTCTTGTTAAAGGAACCATGCTTCCTGTTCAATAAACAAAGTAGTCTTTGATAAATGGGCTCTGGTGTGAAAATCTGTAGGGCTTTATCTAGGCTTCCATTAGGAAATTAACATAATGCTCTCCAAAGATTGTGCCATGTTCTTCTGACAGCTCATGCAAGGAGCATGTAACTAGGAAGGCATAGTTAGGACATTAGGACTCCCATGCTGAGACTTCCCACTAACATTGCTTATTTGGCAACACATTGTAATTCAGAGTCTGGCATACCTGATATGTCAAGTGAGTTAGTTGGTGGACTCTACAGGGGAATCCACAGCACATTTATTCATACATTCATGAATGCTACTTTTAGTATTAGTATTTAATGGAAACGGTCAGATATTACTTATGGACTATTTAACCAAAAGTACATCTTTCTGTTTCTTTTGGGTGCCACTTTCTCTTTCACTCTGTCTCTCTCTTGTGTGTATGTATATGTACATATTTCACTCACGCTCACTCTTTCTTTCTCTCTCAATCACTCAAGTGTTATGGTGCAAAAAGAGACCATTTGGCCTATTGTGTCTGCATCAGCTCCCCAAATGAGCATCATGTCTTTATGCAGGGATATGAAGGAAGGACAGGAGATTGGCACTTTTGCTTCTGTGCACATAATCAGTCAAAATCCTCCTTGAAGGCTTCAAATGAATCTCCCTTTTCCACATTTCCTGGCAGTGAATCCCAGATCTGAATCACTTGCTGTGTTTCTTAAGAACAAAGTATTTCCTCACCTAACATTTGCTCTTGCAAATCCCATCAGATCTGCGCCTGCTTGTTCTCAATCCTTTTACCAGCTGCAATAGTTTCTCCCTATCCAGTTTCCTCATGATGATAATTTCTATCAAATCTCCTTTTAGTCGCCTTCTCTTCAAAGAGAAAAGTCCCAACTGCTCTGATATATTTCTTCATGAAATTACTAAACTCAAGAACTATGCTCATAAATGTATTCTGCTCTCTCTCTAATGTGTTTATGTCCTTATAATATGTTGCCCATAACTTAGATAATTCTCTAGCCAAGGCCTATACATGTTCAGCATCACCTCCTTGCTGTTGTACTCCATGTTTCTATTAACAAAGACCAGATACTACATGCTTTATTAACTGCGTTCTCCACCTGTTCTCACACCATCTGTGCAGATACTTACCCAGGTTCCTCTGCATTTGCACCCCTTTTAAAATTGTCTTCCTTAAAAGCATGGAAATATAGTCACAGGAATAGGACTTTGGATGCCTTGATGAAGGGCTCCTGCCTGAAACGTCAGTTTTCCTGCTCCTCGGATGCTGCCTGACCTGCTGTGCTTTTCCAGCACCACTCTAATGTTGACTCTAAACTGCAGCATCTGCAGTCCTCACTTTCGCCCATTGGATGCCTTGAGCCTGCTCCACCATTCATTATGATTATGGTTGATCATTGAACTCAATGCCTTAATCCTGTCTTCCCCCCACCCCCCACACACATCCCTTGATTCTTTTAGCCACAAGCTATATCTGCCTCCTTCTTAAAAATAAATTGTTTTTGGCCTCAACCACTTTCTGTAGTGAATTCCACAGGTTTGCTACTTTCTGGGTGAAGATATTTCTCCTTATCCTGGTCCTTAAAGGTTTTATCCCCTTATCCTTAAACTGGTGCTGGACTCACCATTGTTGTGAGCATTTAATCTGTCTAATCCTGTTAGAATTTTATAGGCTTGTAATCAAGTCCATCCCTCCTCCCCTCGTCCGTCTAAACTCCTGTGAATACAATCCTAACCAACTCGATCTCTCCTCATACATCAGTCCTATCATCCTAGGAATCAATGTGCTGCTCTCCTCTATTACAAGAACAGTTTCCTCGGATAAGGAAACCAAAACTGCATAACATTTCAGATGTGGTCTCACCACTGCCTTATATAATTGCAGCAAAACATCTTTGTTCCTTTCCTCAAATCATACAGTTTGCCTTATTTGACTGCCTGCTGCACCTGCGTATGCGTTTGCAGTGACTGATGCACAAAGACACCCAGGTCACCCTTTTCTCATTTACAGCCATTCAAATAATCACCTTCCTATTTTTGTTATATTGCTTGTCCACGTTCATCCTACCAAAATGCATCACCTCACTTTTCTGCACAGAATATGATTTGCCACCTATCTGCCCATTTCACCAACTTTTCAATGTCCTTTTCAAGTTATTCACAGTTCTGAGTTTCCTATCATCCACAAATTTTTAAATTGGACCTGTACTCCATGGTCTAGATCTTTGTGTATCAGGAAAAGATGATTGTCCCAAAGTTGTCTTCAAGGGAAACTCCTTGACAAACCTTTGTCTTGCTCAAAAATAGATCCAATGGCCATTACACTTTTTCCTATCTCTCAGCCTGTTTGATTTGATGTATTTATTGTTGTGTGTATTTTGTCACAAAATACAGTGAAAAGTGTTGTGTAGTGTCGCCACTCTCCAGTGCCATCTTAAACCACAGAATAATAAATGAAAGCATAGAATATAAGGGCAGAAAAATGAAGGAAAAGTGTCCAACTTTTATAGTCCTTCTTGTTAAATGCTCCACCATGGGCCTGGTAGTCAGGTATGAGTCCCCTTCTCTGCGCTGCCATCACTGGAACAAAGGTCACCACTCAGGCGCCATCTTGCCTCCACTGATACCCTCACCACTATGAATCCTGTCTGGACCTCACCAATGTAGACACCATTGATGCTGCCAGGTACTGCACTTACCCAAACCTCAAGTTGCTGCCATGGGTCTATTTCAGGCCCAGTTCACCCTTGCAGCCACTGCTGATACCGCCAGGTCTCGTACTGGACCCAAACTCACCACTGCCTCTGCCGCCTCTGTGGATCTGCACTGGATGCAGACACAGCTGGAAACCCAGTCTTGCCTCTGCTGCAGCAGCCATGAGTCAACATTAGGACCACCTTGTCAATGACAATTCGCTGAGAATCCAAACTCTCCTCGGCCACTGCCACAAATCTGCTCTGGGCTCATAATTTAGATCCCTTTTTTAATGTCCTGATCCATAACTGTTCTCAAGTGTGTTAGCACTATATCAAGTGCCTTTTGGAAGTCCACGCACGCCCCATTAACAGCATTTGGTCACACTCTGTCATTTGTCCAAATCATCTCACATATTGAACAAAAGTGGTCGTCGCCAAAACACTGAATGAACACTCCTACCCACTTCCAACTACTTTGTTTTTAACTCTCTGGGCTACATTTCTTGACAGATATTCATGATGATCCCATCTGGAGTAACGGTTCTCCGGCCATTTGTTTTTTTTGATACTGTTTCCAGGTGGCCTCAGTATGAATGTTTGTTTGAATTCTCAACTCACTAATAATTAGTTCAGTAGTGGAGCTTAGCCTTTGCTTTTTATTTTGATGTTGATATGTTTATTTGGATTAGTTTAGAAGCAGTAAAGTGGAATATATTTTTGAAAATTCTTTTATTGAAACTAGTAGTGTTTGACAGACTCATTGAGTTGTTATCTCAACAGTTTTATTTTAAATTTCTAAATGGATTATTTTACATAACTTTTAAGACTCACTATTGTTTTCGTATAGCATATGGGTTTTATACATAAAGCACACTGAGTGAATGGATAGTGAGTGTATGGCTAAGTTTTGTAAAATATACCCTTCAACCGAAACTTGGGAACATTTTCAAATTTATGACTGCTCTGAGATGCCAAGAACCATGAACTAGAAGCTGACTAGATTAAAACTGTGGATGGTGGTGGCGAACAGTATGACATGCCCATCGTTGCACTGGAAACTGCTCGATCACAAGTTCAGGACATGGACTTGCCATTTGAACCTTTAATCTGTGCCAGAAAAAATTGCAATGATGGATCTGAGGTTGAAAATCCATGAGGATGTCCTCTTCCATTCTTAAAAACCTCTGAATCCAATCTTTGCAGTTCAGCCTTCAACACACTTATTTCCTTGAGACTGATTACTAAACGTAGTGGTCTCGGACTTAGCCCCACTCATCGAGTCATAGAGTCATAGAGATGTACAACATGGAAACATACCCTTCGGTCCAACCCGTCCATGCCGACCAGATACCCCAACCCAATCTAGCCCCACCTGCCAGCACCCGGCCCATATTCCTCCAAACCCTTCCTATTCATATACCCATCCAAATGCCTCTTAAATGTTGCAATTGTACCAGCCTCCACCACATCCTCTGGCAGCTCATTGCATACACCTACCACCCTCTGCGTGAAAACATTGCTCTTTAGGTCACTTTTATATCTTTCCCCTCTCACCCTAAACTGATGCCCTCTAGTTCTGGACTCCCCGACCCCAGGGAAAAGACTTTGTCTATTTATCCTATCCATGCCCCTCATAATTTTGTAAACTTCTATCAGGTCACCCCTCAGCCTCCGACACTCCAGGGAAAACAGTCGCAGCCTGTTCAGCCTCTCCCTGTAGCTCAAATCCTCCAACCTTGGCAACATCTTTGTAAATCTTTTCTGAACCTTTCAAGTTTCACAACATCTTTCCGATAGGAAAGAGACCTGAATTGCACGCAATATTCCAACAGTGGCCTAACCAATGTCCTGTGCAGCCGCAACATGACCTCCCAACTCCTGTACTCGATACTCTGACCAATAAAGGAAGCCACACCAAACACCTTCTTCACTATCCTTTCTACCTGCGACTCCACTTTCAAGGAGCCATGAACCTGCACTCCAAGGTCTCTTTGTTCAGCAAGACTCCCTAGGACCTCACCATTAAGTGTATATGTCCTACTCAGATTTGTTTTCCCAAAATGCAGCACCTCGCATTTATCGGAATTAAACTCCATCTGCCACTTAGCCCATCTGGTCCAGATCCTGTTGTAATCTGAGGTAACCCTCTTCGCTGTCTACTACACCTCCAATTTTGGTGTCATCTGCAAACTTACTAACTATACCTCTTATGCTCGCATCCAAATCATTTATGGTAAATGACAAAAAGTAGAGGAACCAGCACCGATCTTTGTGGCACTCCACTGGTCACAGGCCTCCAGTCTGAAAAACAACCCTCACTACCACCCTCTGTCTTCTACCTTGATCCAGTTCTGTATCCAAATGGCTAGTTCTCCCTGTATTCCATGAGATCTAACCTTGCTAATCAGTCTCCTATGGGAAACCTTATCGAACGCCTTACTGAAGTCCATATAGATCACATCTACTGCTCTGCCCTCATCAATCTTCTTTGTTACTAAACTCAATCAAGTTTGTGAGACATGATTTATCACGCACACTCTCTACAACTGGATCCTCCTTTTCCTGACCCACAAGCCACAATCAGTGAAGATTGGGAACAATATTTCATCCTCCCTAACACTCAACACTGGAGCCCCCCAGGGTTGTGTACTCAGCCCCCTACTGTACTCACTGTATACCCAAACATTTGGCGTCGCCAATTATCAGACTAATGCCATTTACAAGTTCACTGATGACACCACCATAGTCAGTCGAATCTCAAATGGCGATAAAACAGACTACAGACGGAAGGTGGAAGACCTAGAAAAATGGTGCACTGGCTCTCAATGCCGGCAAAACCAAGGAGCTTATTACTGACTTTCAGTGGGATGTTACTGATGCCCCCCTACACCTTTAACAGCACAAAGGTGGAATGAGTGGACAGTGTCAAGCTCTTGAGTGGTCATCCATATCAAGCTTTCTTGGACTCTTCATGTGGATGCACTGGTTACAAAGGCTCAACAACGTGTCTTCTTCCTCAGGAAATTTGGCATGATGGTGAATACCCTTGCCAACTTTTATAGGTGCGCCATCGAGCTCATTCTGTCTGTATGTATCACTACCTGGTATGGCAACTATACCATTCAAGATCGGAGACGGTTACAGAGAGTGGTGAACTTGGCCCGGACAATCACAAAGGCCAGCCTCCCATCTATAGAATCCATCTACCAGGCTCACTGCAAAGGAAAGGCTGCCAGCATTCTCAAACATCCATCCCACCCTGGCAATGTTTTTTTACAACCCCTATCATCGGGGAGAACGTATAGAAGCCTGAACATACACACCGGCCGGTTTTGAAACAGTTTCTACCCGACTGTTGTTCGAATACTGAATGGACTCTCAAACTCTTAACATTCGCCTGTACCTGTGTTTATGTTTTTGCTGCTGTTTACCTATTATTTACTTATCTATGCCACTTAGCTCTGTGACCGGCTTGTATTGCTCGCAAGACAAAGCTTTTCACTTTACCTCGGTACACGTGACAATTCAATTCAATTCAATTTAAACAGGTACAATACACTTCTTTGAATTTAATACCATTTATTCTGCTCATCGTACATTGTTACTGACATTCTGAGTCCATGCACACCACACTAGATGCATTTCCCCTCATAGTCATACTTTCTGAAGCAAGATCATCTTTGCAGAAATCTATGCTGATGCTTATAGTTATTGTCTATTCTCAGTATTTAGTTATTTCTTCCTTTAATTATAAATTCTAAAGTATTCTCATCATAGATGTTAATTTAGCTGACTTAAATGATCTGTCTTGGCTCTACCTTTAATTATTGTAATTGGAAATAAATAAGTAAATGCCCATGAACCTATTGTTTGCCAGAATGGAAATAGTCTAAAAGGATTTTGAAAATATTGCCAATTTTGATTACTATAGAAAGGCAAAAGTAACACAGTCCTATACTTCAATAAGAGTAAAGGTTATGGAATTCAATGAAGAGTGGTTTAAAGACTAACAGAGACTGAATTTAAATGCTTCTAAGAATGGGAGATGAGATCCTCATGGATTTTCTGTTTTAAAAAGTGATTTTGTTTTTAAGAGAAAGGTTATCTCTCTCTTCTACCTTTCCTCCACCCCACCCACCATTTGAAAAATCTGAAGTGCATCCCCTTGTGCAGCATCAATTATTCTTTGACAATCAGTTTCAATATTGAGGAAATACAAACATGCTGTGAATAATAAATATGTTGGTCCATTAGTGTAGCTGGAATGCAACATAAGAACATAGGCATATAGGAACAGGAGTAGGACAAGCTTGATGGGCTGAATAGCCCCCCATGTAATACAATCGTGGTTGATCTAACACTTGAATGCTTTTTACTCACCTCATCCCCATAACCCTGTATGCTACTAGTAATAACAAGTCATTCAATCTCCATCTTAAATACACTCGAAGACTGATCCTTCACACTCTTTTTGGTAGAGAGTTCCAACCCTTTGAGGAAATTAAGAAAATCTCCTAATTTTGGAGCTAAATGGCATCCCTTTTTTAAAAAAATTGTGTATCCTAGTTCTAGACTCCCTAACCAGAGAAAACAGCTTATTTGTATTCATCTTGTCTATATCCTTTAGGAATTTTGCAAGTTTCAATGAGGTTATGTAACATACTTCTAAATTTCAGTTGGCTAATTCTAACACCATAGGATAGTCCAGTTATCCTAGGAACAAGTCTGGTGAACCTTTGCTGCACTCTCGGAGGCTGGTACAATTGCAACATTTAAGAGGCATTTGGATCGGTATATGAATAGGAAGGGTTTGGAGGGATATGGGCTGGGTGCTGGCAGGTGGGACTAGACTGGGTTGGGATATCTGGTCACCATGGACGGGTTGGACCAAAGGGTCTGTTTCCATGCTGTACATCTCTATGACTCTGACTCTGCAGCAATAATGAATTTCCTGAGATAAGGAGATCCCCAGTGACCACAGTATTCCAGGTGCAGTCTAACCAAACTCCTCTACAACTGAAGCAAGACTTCACTACTTTTGTACTCAAATCCACTTACAATAAAGACTACCAGTCCATTTGCCATCCTAACAGCTTGCTGCACTTGTATGCTAACCTTCAGTGACTAGTTGACAAGGACATTTAGGTCCCTTTCATCTCTGTACTTGCCAGCCTCTCGCCATTTAAGAAATACTTTGGACATTTATTTAGTTATGCACAACAGAATGGTTTAATATGTACAGGGAGCCAAATATCCAATTCTTCATTGGTATATGTGGAGTGTTGGTCCATGCCAATGTGGCAGCAGGATGGTTGTAGTTCTGGTGTCAGAAATACCCTTTCTTCCCCCACCTTCTTTCTAGCATTTAAGCATAATAACTAAACAGCAAAGGATGTTGAATCTGACTAGTCTGCAAGAATCTCAAAGTTATAACAGTAAAGCACTAGACTTCTGAAGGATGCTTTCAAAACAGAAGGTCAATAAGATTGGAGCAGAAATAGGCCATTCAGCCCATCAAGACTGCTCTGCCATTCAATGAGATCCTGCGCATCTGATAATCATCAACTTTACTTTCCTGCCTTTACTCCAAAACCCTTGATTCCTTACTGTTTTAAAAATCTGTTTATTGGAGGATCTGTTTTTAATTTAGCTCCTGACTGTTCAAATTCCATCAGCAGAACCTTTTTAGACTTACAAATATTGTCGGTACCAACATGAACAACAACAATTGGATCCCTCTCCTTTCTTTTTAGGTTCTTCTCCAGCCTCAATGTCTTAAACCTGGCACCGAGCAGGCAACACAGCCTTTAAGAGTCTCTGACTCATGGCTGGAGAGGACAGCATCTGTCCCCTTATTTATACTGTACCCAACTCCTTCAAGAATTTTATTTTTCATCTTTGGTCATTGCTCAATGGGAATGTTTTGAAAACAGTTGAACCCAGGCAGATGCATTAATGAATTATAGCTGAGGCATGTTTCTCCTTTTAAACAGTTTCAAGAATGCTTACAATGAGATACAAAAGGCATCTATTGTTTTAGCTCTTTGGCAATTTTGAGATTATTTCTAAACTCTTCAGTGAACATGTTATGCACAGTCAACTTTGTGGTAGTGCCATACATTGAAAAGAGATGCAAAATGTTATAGCAGCTTTTAAAGTGTTTACGAGAAAAAAATATCCTCGCTGATCCAGAAAATGGAATATTTCCTGTCCCTATATCTTTTCACTTGCAGTAGCTGCTAAAAGGAGTAAACACCACCTCTACCTGTCATCAAAACAAACTTGTTAAAGTCTCAGTTCGTTATTTCAGGTAGTTCAACAGTTTCAAGTATAGGTTCGTATTGGCAGGTGAGAAACTAGATAAGTTTGAAGTGTTGTCATTCTCTTGAAATATGAAGAGCTCAGCCTTTCTAATCTGGATGTTGCTATTGCAATCTGCAATATTTGAGGATCATAATTCAATGTATTCACATTGCTTTTTTGCTGAATGTGGAGACCAACATCTCGACATTTCTGCTTTTTGATATACCCTCTGAGAAGGCTGGTAAAACCTGAAGATTGTTCAATCAACATCCCAGTCTCAAAAGAGATCTATTTTTCCCTTAAAAATACTGCTAATGTGCATCATTACTAATGAGATGATGGTGGATCTTTCTGCTTACTCCCATCAAGGCAAATTATAACACTTCCCCTGACAGATATGGATGAAACACTGCAGAAAATGGTTGATTAGATTAGATTACATTACAGTGTGGAACAGGCCCTTCGGCCCAGCAAGTCCACACCGACCTGCCAAAGCGCAACCCACCCATACCCTTACATTTACCCCTTACCTAACACTATGGGCAATTTAGCATGGCCAATTCACCTGACCTGCACATCTTTGGACTGTGGGAGGAAACCGGAGCACCCGGAAGAAACCCACACAGACACTGGGAGAATGTGCAGACTCCACACAGTCAGTCGCCTGAGGCGGGAATTGAACCCGGGTCTCAGGCGCTGCGAGGCAACAGTGCTAACCACTGTGCCACCGTGCCGCCCACTGCCACCGTGCCGCCCACGGGGGATGGGGATGAAAATTTTGAAAACATAAGGAGATGCTAAGTTTGAATAAACATGAAGAAAAAACTGGTGGAAGAAGAAAAAGGTCATCCAAATAAAAGGGGAAAGAAATGGACTGTGATATTGATAAATATGCCATGGTAGAAGTTGGAAAGAATATTAAAGTTCAAGCGAGGATAAGAAAAGAAGTTAGCATTCCACAGTTCTATAGACTTTTATCTGTGAATGTTTAATAGATATATATATATATATATCTCAATTAAACATTCAAATCAAACTTGTAAATATGGACATTTGTTTAATTTTGAAGATAAATGCTACATTTTCTATAAAGGAGTATTAGCTTCAATTTGGATAGACTTGGCATGTAATTAACTCAGTTATAACTCTCCTTTCAGACCATGAATATTTGTGCTGTAAAAGCACTGTGCTCAGTATGGAAATAGAGTATTTTCAGCACGTGGCAAAATGTTAAGCTTATAAGGTTTTAAACTGAACAGTATTTGAAGCCTAGTTCAGAACATCACTCTTTACATCAGGATAATTTGTCACAAAAATAGAAATCGCTAGAAAGGCTCAGCAGGCCTGGCAGCATCTGTGGAGAGAAAACAGTTAACGTTTCAGGTCGAGTGCCCCCTCCTCACAACAGATGCTGCCAGACCTGCTGAGCTTTTTCAATAATTTCTATTTATGTTTCTGATTTACAGCATCTGCAGTTCTTTTGGTTTTTATTTAGGATAGTTTGTCACTTGATTGGTAAGGGATTTCCAAATATGTACTTTCACTACTCCTGATAACTTCAGTTGCTTCCATTACACACAGGAATAGATTTAAAAAAATCCATCTTCCTCTTCCTTGTGACCACACAAAACACATTATTTTCATTAAATTGTATTACTATGTTATCGAACACCAAGATCTGCCCCATGTCAAACAGACAGCTTACCTATTGATTGCGATAGATTAACATTCAGATGTCTATTCAAATAATAGACATCACAGTAACCCTAAGGTAACTCTAAACCTGTCCATCTACAATAACTCTGAGAGATTTGCCTCTCGAAGAAATCTGAGAGCTTTGTGCTTGGTGTCATGATTTCAGTGTTGTCTGAACAGAATGATGGAATCTGAATTCTATCAGAATAAATGTGAGCAGTTATTTTAGTTTCTAATGCCTCAATACAAAGGGATCCAATGGTTTTATCTCAAACTGTCAAAGTTGATTAAAAATGAAAATCGTCATAAGCCAAACCTTCGTGTACCACATTGGAAGCCAATTATAAGGATGTTTTAAAAAAAAACTGTGCTGTATTATAGGTGCAAAGGATGCTTTGGCAAAGTGCAATTCTGGTCCTAGCAAGAAATATTTCAAAAATGGCATTGCAAAAAAAATTGTCATCAAGCTCCAGAAATCGCTCTGCTGATATTAGATAACTTTGTGCCATGCTGCAGTTCTATTTTCTACTCATGAATCCCTGCCAGTACGTTATTTATATTAAAAAAAATCCTTGAGCTTGTTTATGTGCAGGAGTTGTGGGTAGGGTTTGGCTGGTGTGGAGTTATGTAAATGCATAGCAAGCCCTTTTGCTTGGCTGATCTCAGAATTACTGCAAACAATTGAGGAAATCTGCATGCATCTGAACAACTCAAGTATGGCAAAAATTAATTTTGTAAATGTCTGCAGATGAGCAATGGTGCAGTTCTCACCCTTGTGTTGTAATTGTGCCAAACTTTCCAGGAAATTCCAGGCCAATTAAGTAAGTAGTTTGGAAAGCTATTGTTGAATTCATAAGGACAGTTGCATTAACGTATAAAGTCCTGCAGAAGAAATACAGTGCTGTGTGTCAACAAATGCCTCTTAACAAATAAGTTATTATTAAAATTAATCATTCATCTTTTGTCAGCGCAGCAACTAAATGTTGCTTTAGTAATTATTGACCAGTTGAAACTTTGGAAAAGGACAGATTTGAGATAGTGGATGCTGTTTTGCTTAGATTTGTTTATTCAAACTGTGCTGGACATAATAAGATGTATAACATTTAGACTGTCTTCTTTACTGCGAGGTAAAATGGAATATATTATAGAGCAGGATTTAACCTCCTAAGAAGGCTTCAGGAGATGAGCCCATTTTTGACTCAGTTATGACAAGGCAGAGACCTAAGTAAAAGCTTATGGAAAGTGCAATCCAAAATTCAATACCTGAACGCAAAGGAGGTGGTTGTGCTGCACATAAACAGAGAGATATTTTAGGAAGAAGCGATGTGAAGAAAAGGAATGTGTTTCTGTATTAATGATCAAGCGGACAGCTAATGGAGAAACTAACAGATCAGATGAAAGGAAAAGGATGGGTCGATCCAAGTATTAGGCAAAAGTGAGGACGGCAGATGCTTGAAACCAGAGTTTAGATCAGAGTGATGCTGGAAAAGCACAGCAGGTCAGGCAGCACCCGAGGAGCAGGAAAATCGATGTTTCGAGCCATTTCTGATGAAGGGCTTTTGCCCAAAATGTCAATTTTCCTGCTCCTCGGATGCTGCCTGACCTGTTGTGCTTTTCCTGCACCACTCCGATCCAAATACTAGTTTGTCATACAGCAAAATATAGTTTTGGGGTAAATGAAATACCAGTCAGGAATGTTTCCCTCTATCCCACTCTGCAGCATTGTTTGATAGGTTGAAGCTGCAGAATACCTATGTGGATATTCAGGTAATTTTCAAGCCAATTCTTAGTTCACAGGTGGTAGATAATTTGGGAAGTGCCAGAATTTCAAATACTGTTGATTTTCTTTGTCAGCATGGCTTTCTGTATCAAAGAATAAGTTTGCCAGTGTGATACGGTTTGTGTGCTGTCCTATATCTTCGTTTATGTGTCACACACACACCCACCCAGGTAGCTTTAAGTTTATCACAACACTAATTCACATTGCTATAATATCTTAAATTTGCACATAGTCTGGGCTTTGTAGTTACTGATGTTACTGAATATACACAACTGTGCACTGTACATTGACTCTTTTACACGGAGTCCCTGCTTGAAGATGAAGCAGGTACCTTTATTTTACACTGGAATATTAGTTTTGGCAGTTTTACTAGACTGACTCCAATTCTGTTTCAATAATATACTGTCTCTTTGTTTGGTTCTTAATACATGTGCTAAAATTAAGAGCAGCGTGGAGAGAGTCTTATTTATCAATATATTGACAGTCCAACTTAAATTTAAACAATGGCTTTGGAGAAAGAAGGGACACTTTTTTAAAAATGGAAATAGCTTTGACCAAAGTCCCTATATTGAAAGAATGGAGTTTGCAATCAGCACCTTAGTCTTCTAGTTAAATGAAGGAGCGGAATAAAATAATAAAATAATTTTAAAAAAATTCATTAGGCTGCTGCAAAGGTTACATTTTATGAAAAGCAAAGGTGCAGAATTTTAAAAATGTGTTGCTTTTTGTTAACAACTTCACAATGGATTTGTTTTCTGCTTAATAGGTGATTTTATGTTGCGATAATTAACTAATTCAGTTATATCTGAATAAGTAACATTTTGACTGAGTTCTGATTTTCACTGAGAATCATTGTACCTTGGTCGCAAGCTGAACTGAGCACAACCATCAAAATCATTTTCTCAATAGCAGGAAAACAATGCAGCTATGAAAACAATATTATTTCTTACTCGATTGTGCAGCTTTTATTACTTTTACATTCATAAAACCATTGTATTTAATTGCTGTGTGCACCTGTTCAGTTTTAATAGTTTTGGAAATATCCATCAGCAGATCTTCAGCTGTTAAAGCTGAGTGGATGTTACACTTGGTGCATCATTTACTCCATTTTCATCGAGACATCATGCAGTTGCCCTCTTTGGGATGCAAAGACTCTGTAAAGTTAAAAGTTGGGACATTTTGTGAAAGTGTACTTAGTAAAATTGAATATTTATCTATGATTCAAAGCTTTTCGACCAATTTTACACAAGCTATTATTATAGCTGAGAAATATAAATGCACACAGTTTAAATTCTGTATGTTTCCTAAATACTCCTAATAATGAACACCAACTAGCCATGAAACAACACGACCAGCTATCCTTAGTAGCCACACACTCAGATGATAAGCAACATGAGTTCAACTGGGATAACACTACTATTATAGGACAAGCCAAACAGAGAACAGCCAGGGAATTCCTAGAGTCATGGCACTCATCCACAGATTCAATCAATAAGCACATCGACCTGGACCCAATATACCGACCACTGCAACGGACAGCTGAAACTGACAACCGGAAGCGGCAGGTACAAATCACTATAAATGCCAGAGGAAACGTCACAGAAGCGCTTCACAGGAGGCTCCCAAGCACTGAGGATGTCACCTAGACAGGGGATGAAACATCTGCAACACAAATTCCCAGCTCGGCAAACAGAACCACAACAACTCCTAATAATGTCACAAAAATAAAATAGTGTAGATACTAGAAATGTGAAATAAAAAGAAAAAATACTGGAGGAACTCAGACCTGGCAGCATATTTAGAGAGAGAAAAACAATTAACATTTTGAAATAACTGGATAGAGGCTGTTAACCTACCACCAAGTCGCTCTTTATCGAAATGTACACAGTACATAGGCTCTGACCAGCCAGCTCAAAACCAGTCCCGAGATTGAAGAGACCTTCTGAATCTCCTGCTTTTTTTTTAAGCAGTGCTGTTCACAAGAGCTTTTTTTTTCTTTTTCTCTTTTTTTTTAACCCCCTCACACGACCGCCGAACTGCGGTAGTGCTTATTTTTTTCCCCAGCACCCATGGTGTGTGTGTGCAGGTGTGAGACACAGTGAAAGACACAAAGTGCATGAATCTTTATTCAATTTCCACCACCAGGAAGATAGGAAAAACACTCGGGTGGCCAGTGACAAACACTGCCCTTCACATCAAAGGGCAGTGCTGTGTGAAATCTCCTGCTTTTTTTTTTCTTTCTCTTCAATTTCAGGAAGCTTTTTTTTCTTCTTTTTTTTTTCCTTTTCTTTTAACCCCCACACTACCACCTAAGTGCGGTAGTGCTTATTTTTTCCCCAGCACCCATGGTGTGTGTGTGCAGGTGTGAGACACAGTGAAAGACACAAAGTGCACCAATCTTTATTCAATTTCCACCACCAGGAAGATAGGAAAACACCCGGGTGGCCAGTGACAAGCACTGCCCTTCACATCAAAGGGCAGTGCTGTGTGAATCTCCTGCTTATTTTTTTTTCTCTTTTTCTTTTGTTTTCTTTATTTACCACAGCTGCTTATTTTTTTTTAAAACCCCCACACTACCACCTAAGTGTGGTAGTGCTTATTCTTTTTCCCCAGCACCCATGGTGTGTGTGTGCAGGTGTGAGACACAGTGAAAGACACAAAGTGCACGAATATTTATTCAATTTCCACCACCAGGAAGATAGGAAAACACCCGAGTGGCCAGTGACAAACACTGCCCTTCACATCAAAGGGCAGTGCTGTGTGAAATCTCCTGCTTATATCTACCAGCCAGGTCTCCCTGATTGGTCCAGGTTAACAGCCGCAATCAAGGATCTCATTGTCAAAGATCCACTTGGTTCAAGTTCCAATCACTGTACATTGTAAGTCTGACATGATTTGTCTGAAGAACTGAGTTGTGTAGTCAGGCAGCAATTGTGCAGCCGTTGGCCTTCCTTTGGAATCATGATTCAAGGGGCAGTATTCTCATCTAACAAGAGCTAGCCAGATAGAGGCCACCAACTCTTTCTCTCAGTAATCTCATTAAGGAGGATGTGGCTGCTGCTGGAAGGATGGCCCCAGATTCCAGGATCGCCAGGCACTCGGGCCTCAAGTAAGGACTATGAGGGGGGGAAGGATGTTTCAGAAGCAAGGATGATGTGTTGACTCTTATCTGGCTCTCTTTTCCTTGTGTGCACACTCTCGATCATGCACTGATATGTCTTTCTTTCAAGAAAGCCCTCCACTGAGGCGATAAATGGCCTGCACCGTTTGACTTATTGTATACACTGCATGGCAAGTGTTCCACTTGTGGATGGGTTAATTCCAGCAGCAGCTGGATGAGGCCCTTAAGTTCTTAATTAGCCACTTAAGACTCAGTTGCGGTGGGAAGATCGACCATAGAAGTTGCTCACGATTTGGTTCTGGTGGAGTGAAGGTACTGAGATTGAAATGTAACACTACTCTGCCTACTTAAATGAACCTTCCTGTTTCTAAGCTTGTCATGAGCAAGTACAGAAGATTCTGCTGCAAGAGGTTACTTTCTTTGGGCAATCCAGAATGGGGGAACAGCATCACAAAATTAACGGTAGGCTAATTAGGAGTAAAATCCATGAACACATTTTATTTGATACAAAAGATAGTGAGAGCCTTGAATTCTCTGTCCCCATAGACTGACAGATACTGGTTTAATTAATGTTCAAGACTGAGTTTTTTTTGTTGGGCAAGCTGAGGAAGGGACTTTGGGATTCAGGTGACCCATAATCTAATGGAATAGTGCAACATGTCTCAGGGACTAATTTGAACCTTCCTTCCCACTGCACATATGTATTTATACTGGACATGTAGGTACAGTGCTCTCTATCTCTGCAGGTCTATCCCTGTGATTCTCGTTCTTTCTCTCTTTCCCTCCCCCACCACCTTGTCTGAAAGTTTAATAAGCCATTGGAGAAATGGTTGAGAACCAAAATATATTGACAAATTTCACAAGTCACCACTGAAACAGTGGTCATGGTCCAGGGTGAAAACTTAAAGCCTCCTTTTAAATTTTTATTCTTCTGATCTGTTGTAGACCTTTCCCCTTTTTTTAAAAAAAAAGATACCTGTGTTGTATTGTTAAATTTGTTGTATTATGTTTTGTGGTTAGTAAATAGTAAAATTCCCTCTTTCCCTCAAGAAAACCTTGTACTTGGCTTCTTCATTTTGATTGAGTGAAATATGTTCCATTTTGAAGCTGCACATGAAAAACAATTTAAATCATTGCTGCTAATAGAAGGTGGAGTTAAAAAGACTCTCCCCAACTGGTTGTAACATTAAATAGTAGGAACCGCAAATTAAATTTCACATGAATAATTTCTCAGATTAGTGAATTTGTATGCACCAGTACCATTGTTTGATTGTATACTCCTTTTATGGTGGGGGAGACAGGTAATGCTGAAATAAATTGCTGGGGTTTTTAAGATGAAATATTGAACAGGTGAGTTACTTGCTAATACTTCTAAAAAATGCTAATACTTAGAAACAACAGCAAACTATTGGTTCTATCATAATCAGCAAAACCAAGCATTCAGGTGTTTAGCATCACTGACAAACCAGACATGTCATTAATTGCCAGTATCAGAGACATGTCAAGTGATCCAGGAACAACCAGCTGTGGGTGAAAGCCACTTGGAGCAGCCAGCACTGAGAAAATGGTGGAATGAACAATGAGCCAATTAGCATCAAAATGGAACTCTTTAAAACAGAGAGCTGGCTTATGGTCTGCAGCACAGACCCCACCACTTAGATCGCCTGTGTTTATGGAGGACAGCTGCCTACATTGGACTTGTACTGCTAACTAGTTATCAGCACCAGCAGAATGATTTTTTTTGCCTCTGCTGTTTGCACCTGGTTTAAAGTGTAATTATGATTAAGTCTTTTCATGGTTCTCGGTGACCCTTTCACAAGTACATTATTTAAGGATGAGAGATGAAGTGACTGTAAATGGAACTGCTTGTACTCATTGAAATTTGCAACAAAGCCTCGCTGCCACCAGTGCGTCCCGGTACCTCTAGAGCTACTGGGAGCCCTTCCTGCTGGCTGTTT
This sequence comes from Chiloscyllium plagiosum, assembly GCF_037043375.1. Lineage (NCBI taxonomy): Eukaryota > Metazoa > Chordata > Chondrichthyes > Orectolobiformes > Hemiscylliidae > Chiloscyllium > Chiloscyllium plagiosum. Next base: position 78,452,615 of record NW_028270145.1, on the reverse strand, counting down.
GAGCATCTCGTTTTCGCAATGGAAGGTACACCTCTCTCTGCCTGAGTCCCTATTCCTGACAGCCAGGATCTCAGCCTTAAAGTATTAGAGGATCCTAGCCCTGATGCATGTCTACCTGTTTTGGAAGGAAGCATTATAAAAGTGCTCTTTTTAAATCTCTTGGAAATCATATCCACCATGGAGAACAGGAAAATCACACAATCCCCAATGAACCTGACAGCGATGAGGAGAATAACATAGTGGCTGGCCCAAATGGATTAAACTTGTGTCGAGGTTTATCAATTTCTAATAAAGATCTATCAAAGAAATGCTGTTGTTAGATATGTTATTTCTTTACTCGGAGAGTAGTAAGGGTATGGAATGCTTTGCCTGCAATGGTAGTAGATTCACCAACTTAAAGTACATTTAAGTCATCATTGGACAAGCATATGGACGTACATGGAATAGTGTAGGTTAGATGGACTTCAGATTGGTATGACAGGTCGGCACAACATTGAGGGTCAAAGGGCCTGTACAGCGCTGTAATGTTCAATGTTCTCTGTTTTGCTTCTGTTTCTTTGGGTTTGAAAATGGGTGCAGCAATAACAGATTTAATGCATGCTCTTTGTGTGAGTTTGAACTACTGCTTGATCTATCAGAATCTTTCTTTCTTTCCAATGGTCTCAAACAGGTATTAGGGCTGTTACAACAATGGTAAACATGGATTATCAATTATAATTTGATTTTAATATCTGAGTCTTTCATGGATTCATGATTTTTAAGCAAACAAATATTGACTGAAAAAATGACTAGATTACTCTGATCACTTGACTACAGATTCGGGCAGATTCTGGGAGCCCTTATGGAATGCACTAATACATTTCTCATACACGCAGTCATTGTTAAGGCACTTGTGCCCTTATGCACACAGAAGTAAAAGGTCATAAGGGGATCATGTCCAGAATAGAAAGCAGAGTTGAGATAAGCGAGGGGGGAGGGAGCATTTTCAGAATGGCAACCTGCAACCTTCAGAGTGTTGCAGGGATCAATGCTCAGGTTTAATCGTTTACACAATATGCAAATGTCCAGAATAAGGACAGTGAATGTTCTATCGGCAAGTTTGCATATGACAGAAAAATAGGTGTGGTGGTGTAGACTGGTTAAGCAAGTGGCAGCTTAAATATAATATGGGAAAATGTGAGGCTATGTACTTTGACCGGATGAATAGAGGAACTGAATGTTATTTAAGTGGAGAAAAACTGTAAAATGATGCAGCGTATAGGAGTTTAGAAGTGCTTCCGCATAAATCAAAGGCTAACATACAAGTTCAGCAGGTAATGGGGAAGGCAAATGGAATATTGATCTTTATTTTAAATGGAAAGCGATATTAAAAAAAAGTCTTGCTAAATCTATACGCAGTACCAGTCAGACCAATGGTCTGTCTTATGCTGGAATACTTTGAACAGTTTTGGGCCCTGTATTGAAGGAAAGATACACAACCATTAGAGACAGTCCAAATGTGACAATACTATGGCTTTAAGAGCAAACAGCTTATGAGGCCTTGGGTTTTTTTTTAAAGAAGATGGAACAATAGAAGCAGCATGAATGGGTGGAGTCAGGCTCCCACAGAACCAGGTTTTAGTTTAGCTTTCAGTAGTTGCTGAGATTTTTGAAGCTGGTTGGTAAAGCTGCTACATCTTTCTGTCTGTTACAGCTAAAGGCATGGGTTCACCCTCAATGGCAGAATCTCATTTAAGAATTTTTTTTTACCGAATTTGCCTTTGCCAAGGTGTGTTTGTGGGATGTTACTATATTGAAACAATTTCTGTTTAGTAGTTAAATAATCAATTGCTTTGTTAAGTTTTCCAGTAGAGTCAACTTATTACAATTCTTTTTTCTTCTGTTCATATTTTTAACTGTAGGGTAAGAATAAAATGTATTTTGCTTAAAGCCAGCTAGTGTGACCTATCGAATTACATCTGGAATGTAGCATCTTACATTTTGCTTTTAATTAAGATAAAATTTAGCGTGTGGGCTGTCCTTTTTATTACATTTACAGTGCTTTTGGTCTGGTCCCTAACACATGGAAGGTTCACGCGCTGATATCATGTATGCTGGGACTATCTGAGAAGTTCAGTAGGTTAGAACAATACTCAACAGGGTTTAGAAAAATGAGAGTTGACCTTGAAATATATAATATTCTGAGCAGACTTGGCTGCATGTACATAAGTTGTGTCCCCTTGTGGGAGAGTCTAGGACCAAAATACCTTATCTCAGAATAAAGGTTCATTCATTTAAGAAACAGGTGTGTAATTTCTTCTCTGAAGGTCATGAATCTGTGGAATTCTTTACTGCAGAAGGCTGCTGAGTCTGGCTTACCAAGTATATTCAAAGCTGGGATAAACAAATCTTTAATCAGAAAGGGAATCAAGGTTTAAGGGGGAAAGGAAGAAAAGTTGTGTTGGAGTTTATTAGATGAACCATGATCTCAATCGATGATGAAGCAGACTGTTTGGTGGAATGGCCTGTTTCTGCTCCTCCATCTTGTGGTTATATGATTTAACATGAAGATTTTCAGTGTAAATAAATATTAAATGAAGCTTGTTAACATTTCCCATGGAGTCTGACTGATTTTTCTTGTCCTTGGAGATAATTTCAGTTTCAGTTCTGACCGTCCTCAGTCTAATTCATATCAATTTCCCTTTCCTAAAACTGTTACGATCAGTGAAAGTCTCAGATATTAAATCAGCTGATGAAATTCTCAGTATATAAATTCTCAGCTGGTGGTATTTTATATCATAACGATGTTCTCTATAAAACTCTTTACTGACGAGGAGTTCTCTTCTCTATTGTCTGAGCGGTATGTGCTTTGTGCACTAATGGTAACCAGTTTTACTTTTTCAGATTGAATTAAATGGATGTTCATGAGATTGTTGTCAGCTCAGACCTGCTAGCCAAGGGAGGTGAACCAGATAATGTTTTGGGATACTTTATTTTCTAGCTCCTTTCCTATAGCATACAGGAGGTGGCAGAGTACCCCTTGTCCTTCATTCTAGTGAAACTATGGACTAAGTCACTTGAGAAGGCTGTACAGTTCTTGGTGAATTTACACTTGCTGCTGTGTTGCTTGTCCATCACTGATGCACGGATGACAGATGATACAAAGATGAACATGACTTGCATGTAAGTTATATGATGGAGAATTGTGCATTCTTAACCTCATATCTTGGACCAGTGGCAAGGTGAGGCTGGATGACTGAAGATAGCCTGGATGCCGTGGAAGACCAGAATAGCTTCTGTTTCTTATCATGCTCTATAACATAGTGCTGACTCTCCTTCAAGATCATTAGACATTAGATTGGACTCATCCACACAGTCTACTGGCATCAATTTTGCATGCGAGGATAGACATATTCCTAAGTCAGTAGGGTTAGCAGACCCAATGGCTGCATTTGTCAGGTTTGGTCCATTTGTGTATCAGTTTGTCACAGTGTGTTGCATGCTAACAATTGCTTGGAACCACAGGTAACTGCAGAGTGAAGTTGAGGACCAGTACATTGTAAACCACTCCAAGAGATGCTGTGAGCCTGCTTTGTGAGAGATACTGCCCCTCCCGTTACACCCCAATAGTATACAATTTGTGGCTTAGTATAAATGATACCACAGAAACTTCCTGACTTGAGGATGACTGGGTGACTTATGGGGATATAGTGTAATCCATTCTAAAGGCCCTTGGCCAAACCTCTCCAGCATCAAAACTGATTTGATTTGACTCATTGTTGTCGCATGTACCTAAGTACAGTCAATTTTTTTTTGTTTTGCCTGCATTATAGGCAGATCGTAACATGCAATGGCATACGGGTCAGAGGGCATTTAGAAAGTGTGAGGCAGACAAGGTTACAGCTGACAAAAGCAAGATCACCATTAGTTTTGCATTTAGGGAGGTCCATTCAGCTGTCTAATAACAGCGAGGAAGAAGCTGTTCTTGAACCTGTTGGCTCGTGTGTTTAAGCTTTTGTATTTGCTGCCTGACAGAAGAAATTGAAAGAGTATAACCAGGGTGGGAGGGGTCTTTGCTTCAAAAAGGCAGCCAACATCATCACTGAAAAGTGTTGGTGGAGTCCATGGATGGGAGCTTGGCTTGTGAGATGACCTTGGCTTTGTTCACAAGTTTCTTACGGTCCTGCACAGAGAAGTTGCTGAACTAAGCTGTGATGTACCCAGATAGAATGTTTTATATGGTGCATCTGGGTCAGTGACATCAGTGAGGTAATTCTGAAGCTACTGGAAGGAGAATCATTGTCCCTGCCTGGCTTACCTCAATGATAAATCATTATAATCCAAGCATGGTCCCTCACAAGACATCTAAAGCACAGTCCAATGCAAACTCCAGAGATACAAGGCCCTTAGTTGAATCACAAAACTGATATATTTCAGTCAATGCAAACCACAAAACTGAAGTAGATTCTATGATGCTCTGAAATCTGCCACATGCCCCATTTAACTTGTTCATTACTGATCCTTGGTGTCAATGAGTTAACAACTGCATTTGGAACAGTGTGAGGAATGTTGGGCCCTGTATTCTAAAGAAGGATGTGCTGGCTTTGGAGAGGGTCCAGAGGAGGTGAACAAAAATGATCCAGGGAGGAAGAGCTTGTCATAGGAGGAGCAGTTGAGGACTTTGATCTGTACTTAGAGTTTAGAAGGATGAGTGAGGTGGGGTGGAGTTCTCATTAAGCTTAGAGAATACTGTGAGGCCTGGATAGAGTGGACATGGAGACATCCGTCAGGAGGCAAAGAAAGAGAGAGTCATATCTGCCTACCAAGCAGAGAGTCTATACAGCAATAATCCTCCATGCTCTGCTATCCATGTGCAAAACCTGAACTGCATATTAGATCATGTCGAGAAGCACAACTATTTTCACTTGAGTTGCCTTCTGAAGATCAGATGGTAGGACAAAATACCAGACAATTATTCACTCGAGCTGGCATCCCAAGCATTTACGCCACAAATCAGATTCGCAACTGAATTGGGCTGGTCATGCAGCCAGGATGCCTGACACTGTTATACCAAAGAAAAGTTTCCATGATGGAAGTGAATCTGGTTGTGCTCCTATTGTGGTCAAATGAAGCACAATAAGTGCACTGTGAAGACTTCACTTCCGAATTCCAATATCAAACCTCTTTTCCTGGGAGAAACTCACTCATGGACTGCATCTCATGCAAACAAATGAAAAATGTCACACTTTCTTCAAAAGCAATCACGAAGCAGAGAGAAAATATGAGGAGTTGAGATCCTGAACCAGAAACTCAACCAAAACTGAATCAGCTGTGATATCCTGTCTGTTTTGCAACAGAACCTTCTGGGTGCAGGCAGCCTTTAGAAGTCACCTACATAGACACTGGTGTCCAACGAATCTTCCCAATGGTGAACATGGCCATCTTTGTCTTGAAAGACCAGAAGTGAGAGTGTTCTGTTATACCTCATGGTCAGTATGTTAGTATAGCTTAGAAAAAATGTTATGATGACAACATTATAGCATCTTGACCTAAGGGTGTGAAGATTTCATAGTCAACCTTCACTCTCATCACTTGAAACATGGTTTGCTGCTGTGTGTAACTTAGCAGCTTATTGTAAGGCCAGATGCTGATGTACTGGTGAATGTAGTGTTTGTATGCAGTAGTGAGCTGTAATGAATGTTCACTTCTTCAATACCATGGTATTGAGCAAAAGCACTGCCACATCAGGTAAAATATCTGAATAAAAGCTAAAGTACGGCAGATGCTGGAGATCTGAAATAAAAGTGTACTTCAGAAGTTCAGTAGGTAAGGCTGCATTTGTGGAAAAGTTAATATACAGAGTCCGATATGATTCTCTTTTGTAAGATCCACTGCTTGAAGCAAAATCACACCATAAGCATGATTGAAGTAAAATAAGAACAAAAGAAAGGGTCACCAGACCTGAAACATTTAACTCTGGTTTTTCTCCACACATGCTGTGAGACCTGCTGAGTTTCTCGAGCTGTTTGTGTTTCTGTGTGAGGGAGGAATAACCTGGATTTCCTTTCTTTAGAAAAGAGAAAGCTGAGAGATAGGTAACCTTAGAGAACTTCTAGTACAGGAGTACAATAAAGTAGGGGAGAACATAACCAAAAACCTAAATATCAATCACTGATACATGTACTAGAGATTTCAAGAGTAGTAAGAATGTGGAATGTACTACTGGAATGATTGGTTGACACAGATAACACACATTTAAGAGGAATCTGGATAAACATGTGAGGGAGAAAGGAATAGAAAGGTATATTGACTCTGAGATGTGGAGTATGGGAGAAGGCTCATGTGAAACATAAGCTGAATAGCCAGTTCAGTATTGTAGACTTAATGGACACTTCTGTATGTCAATAACTTACTACACAACTTGCCAAAACTATGATAATAGTGGGGTTTGTTACAATTTGATCAAACTTTCAATTATTATTTAAATCACTACCTTATCATTTTGATGCTTGACAATATTAAAAGAAACTAAAATATGGAGATCCCATCTATCGCAATGTTAGTTAGAGTATTTCTTCATTTCTGCTTCACAAGAAAATGATTGAAATATTTCATAAAGAAATGCAATAGACATCACAGTGACTTTCAATACTAGCCCTCCACTACCTCTGGATCCTGTCCTTTTTCAAACTGATTAGAGATCAGCATCATTTCCACCATCTCCATCAGCCTTTCCTATGAAGTGAAGGGAGTTTGAGCTAAGTTAACTTATTCCAGTTCTTTGGCATGTTATCAACATAAAATTGTGCCTCCTATGGTACTTAGTGACAGTTAAATTTGTAAGTAACACTTTGAAAGATTACATGGATGGGCACTTGATGTTGCCAATGGGAAGTTCACAGTTATAGATTATACACATGCTGGTCTAAGCTTGGATCTTGGAAGCTTTTTTTGAGCTGGGTTTTAATCTTGACTGAAAATAGTGGGGCTTTAAACAATGAATCGAGAAGGCTGCTTCACTCCAAATGATAACAGGCAAATTTAAATCAGCTCATGTAAAGCTGGAAAATATACTTTGCAATCATCACTGTTGGAGCTGAAAGGGCAATATGCTCCTGAGGAGTGCCAGTTCATTTACCTTTCAATAAAATTGTTTTACTGACATAACAGCACTGAAACAAACCGCATGCTACTTCACACTAGATAGGTAGAACTCATGCTTTATGGAAAATATTACTGTAATAAATTTTTAGCACCTTGACATAAAAGTAAATAAGCTACATTAACTTTATCCTTGCTGTCAGAATCACTTAATATTTTTAACATCAGTCAGCCATTTCTTCCAGTATTGGTTGCTACTCCCCTGCTGAAATTAATCAACATTGGGTGAAAACATGAAACCTGACTGACATTTTTATTATTCATCCAGGTTAGATCACACAGGCATTATTAACTCAGTTCTTGGTGACTGTCATTTTGAGAATTTGTTCAATTTGTTGAGTTAAAATATAATTTCCTAGCTTGTAATTATAATGTATTCAAATTTGAATATGATCAATAATGCCATGGAAACATGGAAAATGTTCCAATCTCTAATGCTGACATCTATCCTTTTTGAATGCAAATTTCTTTCCTCCCAACTTATAAAGGAAAATGGAAACTATAAGACAGAATTTTGTGCCTTCCCTTGTGTGGAGGGGGCTTTTAATCAAATAGTTGGTAAAGGCCAACTTCCCACTTTCACCCCAGTGATTGTACTGCAGCAGTGTATGAAACTGCAGTACACTGTCTCCATGGCTATTAAGGACAATCACTAAATCATCATAGCTGGCAATGCCCACATCCTGTGAACTTTTTTTAAATACACGTCTGTGGCAGGAAGGCTTATAGACAGCTGTCTTTCCTGCCATCAGTTGAGGCTCTTGAGTGGGAAATCAGTGCCTTTGAAGGGCCTCCTCTTAGTCCTGTTGATATAAACCCAGTGACTGGGGGTGGGAATCATCAAGCGGGGATCATGAAAGCACACCCTTGTAGGGATGGCTGTTGGGGCCTCCAGAGGAAGATCCCTCACTTAAGGCACAGAGTGCCTGACTGAGGGATTTGGTATCAGAATATATGACCCATTGTGAGCCACACCCCTGCATTTACTACACGACCTTCATGACCACTTTCATGACCTCACGCTCAGTTATCTCTGTCCTAGGATTCGGCATGGTTATCAGGCCTTTGGTGGGTGTCGTACCAGTAGCACTCAGCGTCTCCTCAGTGCTGTTGCCCGAAGAGGCATCCAATTCTGAGTTAAGTGCCTGAGTGGAACAGTACAGCTATCCTATCTAAAATAGGTGATGCAGGCGGCACCTGAGTCTCTCACTGCCTCCACCAGCTTCTACTGAATGTGTCTCAAATTGCAAAGCAAACCTCTTCTTACTTGTGGGCATTACATTTAATTCATAATGTGGAATTTAACTCCTGAGGTTTGATACACATCCACGTTATGATGATCCCGACAGATGGGAACACCAAACAATTCAGATTCCATTGTAAAATCCAGTTTGAGAGACCATAAGTTGTTGTTTTGGCAATTTGATTGCTGTGATCCTCTGGCACAAAAGGCTGCCAATGTTCTTTATTAATGAAAGAATATCACTATTTATTACACACTCAAGGGAAACACATTTTTTCACTACACATGAAGTATTTGAAATGGTAACATTAATTTCCACCCTAATAACAAGCTTATAGGTACTCAAACTTCAACTGAGGCTCACCTTGTTTCAACTATAAAGTTCCTTATTCATTGAACATGGCTGTACTTGGTTTCTTTCTGGCAAACCTTTTAATTAACTTGACGTTATCATCATGAGATAACAACTCTTCATAACAACTTATTAAAATGCAAACACGGGTCACTTGTTGCTTTATGTTTCTGAAACACATGCATTCAGCAAACTTGTAGGATGCTTTCCTCTCTGACACCTTAAAGCCTGTTGTCTTTCCATATCCCTGTCTTGCTGTGTTATAGGATGCCTTGTTCGACAACCAACTCAATTTTTCTCTCCTCTGCTTTTGTTTTCTAAAGGTCTGAACTCTACACATCCAAGGTTTTGCTTTCAAAATCCTCATTTAAAAACATATGAACAGATTTACAAACGACCCTTTACCACTCTCCAAACTCGAAAATGAATCTGCACCTGTGGTGGTCTTAATACAAAATATTGATCAAACTTATAGCTATATGATTCTGTCTACTATTGAATTCAAACTTTCAAAGAGTAATAAATACATCATGAACCTTCATCATGTTAATTAATGGCAAGTTTCAGGAATTAATTATTAATTCTATCGCAGCACAATTGTTACACAGTGACATTGTCATCAATAACCATAAGAAAAAAATCTATTACATCAGTATTCCAACCACCTTCATGGTTCAATTTATTCTTTAGTTTTATTTGCCAGAAAAATTTTTAATTTTAAAAATTGTAATAGTTTAATTACTGTCTATACAATTGCAGGTATTAACAAAATGAGTTCATTGTGAAGATTTTTTAAAATCAAATTAGTTCATGGAGACATACAGTTTTTTAAATCAAATTATTTATGGAGACATACAGCAAGAAAACCCTTTGGTACAACTTGTCCATGCTGACCAGATATCCTAAATTAAACTGGTCCCATTTGACAGCACTTGTCCATGTCCCTCGAAATCCTTCCTATTCATGTACCCACCCAGATGCCTTTTTAAATGTTGTAATTGTACCAGCCTCCACCACTTCCTCTGGCAGCTCATTCCATACACACACTGCCCTCTGCATGAAAAAGTTGCCCCTAAGGTCCCTTTTAAATATTTCCCCTCTCACCCTAAGCCTGTGCCCTCTAGTTATGAACTCCTCCACCCCAGGAAAAATACCTTGTCTATTTAGCAGGAGAATCAACGTTTCAGGCAGAAGCCCTTCATCAGGAAAGCTGAAGGGCTTTTGCCTGAATCATCGATTCTCATGCTCCTTGGATGCTGCTTGACCTGCTGTGCTTTTCCAGCACAACTCTAATCTCCAGCATCTGCCATCTTTACTTTCATCTTGTCTATTTACTCTATCCATGCCCCTCATGATTTTGTAAACCTCTATAAGGTCACCACTCAGTATCTGACGCTCCAGGGAAAACAGCCCCAGCCAATTCAGCCTTTACGTCTAAGTCTGAAACACTAATAGTCCTAGAATCTGACTGTCAGGAAGCAGAAGTCTTACAGTGTGAATATTTGTGCAAAGTTTCTTGTTCTGAAAGTAGTACGAAAGGATCTGGAAGTAATGGACATAGTAATAAGCATGTAAATAGAATTAGGCTCTAGGCTGATCAAATTGTGAGTAGTTGTGGGATGACTGTGATGTAGGAGTAGTGTAAACAGAAGTGCAGATATGGAAATAATGTCAAGAGTCTTGCAGTTGAGCAGACTAGGATGGAGGACTGTGTGGCTGTGCAGGCCAAAATTGGATCATTGTTAGAGAAATCCTGAGATCTTGGAGTAAGTGGCAATTTGGAAAGTGGTTTAGAGTGTGTGAGAGTGTTGGATCATGTCTGTAACTATTGGGAAGGTGCCTGAGATGTGAAAAAGTTCTGGATGCTAGATCTGGCATCATTATAACGAGGAGTGGGGACTTCTAGGAAAAATGTATTTTTTACCTTCATTATTCTCTTGACCAAAAAACTGAAATAATGATTTCTCTATGTTGATCTGTGAATCCAGTGTTAAATGGTTAAAGTACTTAGTATAGTTGACAGTGTATTTGCTGAGATGAACATTGCGCAAGTGCTGAAGCTCACCTACTTTTGGTGATGCGTAGGCCTTACATACCCTGGATCATTACGTTCTTTAAACTATTAATTTGCAAGTTTGCTGTCATGAATGTGGCAAAGGTGAGGAAGATGTTGGGAAAAGGCATGCCTTATTGGTTTGGCAGCAAGATGAGGGACTGTTGGTGATTGCCGCAGGTAGATGGAGACACAAAGGGAAAAGGAAGCTGACAAATGTAAATGAACAGTAATAGTATATCTATCCTTGGGGTTTCAGTCAAAAATAATAGTGCTGGGCTGAGTGAAACAACATGTAAATTTAAAGCATTAATTTTTGGAGAACAAAGGCAAGTGTTACTATGATGAAACAAAAACAGAAATTGCAGGAAGAATTGAACTGTTCTGAAGAAGGGTCACTGGGCCTGAAACGTTAACTCTGTTTTCTGTCCACAGATGCTGCCAGACCTGCTGAGTTTTTCCTGCAATTTCTGATTTTGTTTCTGATTTTCAGTATCTGCAGTTCTTTAGTTTTTTTGGTAATGTGAAACATTCTGTTAACACAACTATTACAGCTATGTCACCGGTAAATATACATTTTAAGCATGACATGTAGGTATAATAGGAAAAGTATGGAAAGAAAATATTTCAGTGATTATTAGAGATTGCCCGCTTTTGCAGGGGAAAAAAAACTTGTTGGCATACAATCAAATATGATAGCTCAGAATGAATTTAAAAATTCTGTGTGTTTATGAACTGGCTGAAGAGCTGAGGTTATAGCTTAGTAGTAAGTCCAATAACTTTGAATGAAGAATTTTTTTTCAGAGCATAGGTGCTAATGTCATTAGTCTAATCTAAATCTTGACCAGTCCTGGAGCTGAGAGTAGAGTAATTAATTGCAATGTGCCATTCATTCTATTGGAAGGCTATATTGAATGAATGTATTATTTTCCAGTGCTTTTTACAATCAAATTGTGTCAGCTTTTTTGCCATTGAACCAGGACCAGTAAATCTGGTTAAATTGAAATATTAAATTGGTCTCATTTTGATTGCAGAATGGTTTCATGAAACTAAGCTGAATTTTTTTTCAGATCGCAACATGATTTAATGTATCATTAGTTTTCCACAATTGTGTTTTGGTTTAAGTCATACCTAAAACTGTGACAAATAACTCCTTTGAATACCATAGCTCAGTCCACTGGAACTTAGTGGAAAGCTACTACATTTATGAGTTAGTCATTGAAGTCTGTGTGCTGTAGATCTAACTGGGGAATTGCTGTGTTACTGCAACAAATGGGAAAGTTGCAAAGAGCACCTACAGCACCAAAGAAATCTGACCATCTCTTCATGTTTGTTTTCTTTGTAGAGAGAAATTGGCAGTGGCCCGGTTACAACGGGTAATTGCAAGAAGTGAAAGTCAAGGCACAATGGTATGGTATAAATGTCCCTTATTTATTTCTCTTGCTCACATGTTTAATGTCAGTACTAATGGTTTGTAGTGAGCAAAATATTCTATGTTGAAGACACCGTTGTTTTGTTACATTAAAATCCTTTACGTTATGGCTAGATCTGTTGGGCTGGAATGTTTTTTAGAATTTAGAATTCCTACAGTGTGGAAACAGGCCCTTCAGCTCAACAAGTCATGCTGTATAACTCTACAAGTCCACACCGACCCTCTGAAGAGTAATCCACCCAAACCCATTCCACTACCATATATTTATGCCTGACTAGTAACTTATACTATGAACAATTTAGCATGGCAATTCACCTAACCTGCACATCTTTGGATTGCAGGAGGAAACCCACATAGACACAGGGAGAATGTGCAAACTCCACATAGACAGACGCCTGAGGTGGGAATTGAACCCAGGTCCCTGGTACTGTAAGTTAGCAGTGCTAACCACTGAGCCACCATGCCACCCTGTTAAATGTTAAATCAATAACAAAATGGTTTTGGGAAGATAGTCAAATGACAGCAGATCGTTAAGGATAGCATTTACAGATTGTAAGGGAGAATTTTGCTAGTTATTTTCAGCATGGTTTGCATGTAGTTAAAAGTAATGGAAATACAAAAGCGCTCAAAACTCATACTGCTTCACTTCAATTCCAGAATGTAAGTTCTAGATGGTTGTGATTCAGTGGTGCAACCATTTAGAACCAGTTAATGTTTTTTAGAATATGCAAGTCTAACTAATTTGAAAAACTTGAAGGTTCTAAATTAAAGTAGATGGAATTTAATGCCCTGCCCACAGTGAATGAGATGGGTGAGGTAGGAGGATACAGTGGCAGGTGAGTAGTCGTGTCAGTTATAGAGTTGAGTTGTACAGCATGGAAACAGGCTCTTCAGCCCAACTTGTCTATGCTGACCAGTTTTCATAAACTGAACTAGTCCCATTTTTTTGTGTTTGGCCCACATTCCTATCCCTTGCCAATCCATGCACCTGTCCAAATGTCTTCTAAATGTTGTAATTGTACTTGCTTCTACTACTTCCTCAGGCAGCTTAGTCCATATATGAGCCGCTCTGCATGAAAACGTTGCCCCTTGGGGCCCCTATTAAATCTTTCTCCTCTCACTATAAACCTATGCCCTCTAGTTTTGGACTCCACTACCCTGGAGAAAAGACCTTGGCAATTCACCTTATCTATACCCCTCATGATTTTATAAAACTCAAAGGTCACCTCTCAGCTTCCTACAGCCCAGGAAAAATAAAGTCCCAGTCTATCCAGCCCCTCCTCAAGACTTCCAATCTTGGTAAAATGTTTATAAATCTTCTTTGCACCCTTTTCCAGTTTAATAATATCCTCCCTAAAGCAGGGTGACTAGAACACTATGCAGTACTCCATAACAGCCATAACATGACATCTCAACTCCTGTACTCAGAGCTCTAACTGATGAAGGCAAGCATGCCAAACACTTTCACCACCCTGTGGTGCCTCTTTCAAGGAACAAGGCACCCCTAGGTCTTCCTGTTCAACAACACACGCCAGGGCTTAACTGTGCAAGACCTGCCCTGCATTGTCTTAACAAATTGCAATACTTTGCAATTATCTGCATGAAATTCCATCTGCATTCCTCAGCCCATTGGCCCAGTTGATCAAGGTCCCATTGTACTCTTAGATGACCTTCATCGGTGTCCACCATGCAACCTATTTTGGTGTCATCTGCAAACCTACTAACCATGCCTCCTATATTCTGATCCGATATATGTTTATATAAATGACGAGAACAGTGGACCCAGTATTGCTCCTTGCAGCACATAGCTGGTCGGAGGCCTCCAGTCTTAACAAACTTCTACCGCCACCGTCTGTTTCCTACCATCAAGCCAATTTTGTATCAAATTGTCGAGCTCTCGAATTGTCTATGCCTTGTGATATAACCTTAATAGCCAGTCTACCATGCAGAACCTTGTTGAACGCTTTGCTGAAGTTCCCATAGGGTTGTCAGGAGGAGGCTTATCAGGTTGAACTCAGGAAGTCAGAGAGACGATTTTTGTAGTGGGGGTGTTGGGAGGTGTCTAGCCAGTGTGTTGGATCTAAGGGAATCCAACTATCCAGAGGTTTGGTGCTATACCCAGAGGGTCTGTGGTGCAGATGTTAGGTCTGGCAGGGTTGGGCTAAGGGATTGGAGTGCTGATGGTAGGTGGGTGTAAGGTCTGGTTGAGGGCCTGGTTCTCAGGGTTCCAAGAGTGTGTAATGGGTCAGTAGTTGCGGGAGTTGGTGGTGAGGCACATGCTCAGTTTAATAGTTGTTCAGCTGCTAAAATAGGTTTCAATGCTCTAGCATTAACCTTTCTTGGTAACTTTGAGATTTAACTAATAAGTAAATCTCTAGTTTCCTATTTGTGTGAAGCTTTTTTTTGGAAGAACTCAAATGCAAGGGAAATGCCCATGCAAAGTTGCAATGTCCTGAGTAATTCTCACAGAATCTGTTGAATTGACGATTCTGTGTGGTTTGAACACAGCTTTCATCTGTGCAGCTCCAGTGACTCTGGCTGTTGGAGTATCTTGGTCATTATCTTCTTGTACTCTAGCTGTAAGCACTTTAACCATTAATTACCAATGTATTCTTTGCTCTTCCATCCATTGAACCTTCATCATTGAGTTATTTTTTCCTAATGTTATCTACTTTTTTACTTCAAACTATTTACAGTTAGGTATGTGATTCGAAAAGTAAATATAAACCATGATATAAAATCCATAATTAGATTTGCTGTCCTAATAAATGCTACAAATGAGTAATACAATAATATAGCCAATGTACAAACAAAATTCCACAGATGAACGGTAATTTGTTTTATACACTGACTGTTTTCTAAATTATGTATTGATAACAGCAACCATACTCTCAGCAAAAGACGTTGTAGAATGTAGAAAATGATGTACAGCTGAGAAATGGAATTTGCCGTAGTGGGATCACACATGCTTCGCTGTAATTGGGCAAGGTCCCGAAATTTTTTAAGAGCAGCGTTTCCAATTTTGTGTTTTAATGCAACTCTTAAAGCTGCAGACTCTCATTCATTTCAAATAGACAAATGACAGATGTGCTAATGTCAGCAAATTGTGGAAGGAGGAAAGTTTAACACATGTTGAGGTCCAAAAAACCCCACTTTTTAAATAATTTTTAATTAGACAGTTCTGTATTTAGTTTGTTGATATTATAAGCAAATCAGATATAATGGCGGTTTTAAAAACATTTTTACTATTTTATACTTTTGGATATTTATAAATGTTTTCTGTAAGTACAAAACTAGATTAATATCTGCAGACAAATAATGAAGATTAAAAGAAACTATTTGATTAGAACACCTTGTAATTTTGGACTGAGATATTGCGTTCGCTAAATTTAGGACAGTTGGATGAAATATTTAACCATTGAAGACATCTTGTAGCATTTCTAAAACATTTTAGTTGCTAAATGAGACTTCAAAAGAAGAAAACAGATATTAAAAGAAATGTCCTTCAGGTAACAACTGTATTTAGTCAAATTAATAAAATTTCATCAAAGTAAGGCAAAGAAATGAGTTATCTTCATCTGCCAAGACCTGTATTGCTACAAATTATTCCTGCCATCTGCATAGAAATTAATTGAATATGATTTTCTTTTGACATGATGTGCCTCTAAAATGTGTTCTGACATTGAGCTTGGTTGAGCTGATTTACTGGAATAGTTAGGATGAAATATTTTTTATTCTTCTAACACAAGACGTAGGTTGGTTGGTTGGTTATCCAAGTAAGCCAAACTTTAAAACTGTAAAACTAACTTATGTTAACAATCAATATTATTGTCAGGAGAGCTACAAAACAACTTATTTCAAAAATTGTCAGTAATTTAAATATTCACATTCTCGAAACTTACAATAGACATAAAGGGTATGGGTATAATTCTTGCTGATGCAATATACTAATGGATAGACACTTACTTCAGTGGAAAAAAATTGTTCATTTAGATTATTTTTATCACATTGAGAGGGATAAGTTCTCTAACTTCATTTTGTTTTAAAGCTTTGTGCCTATCAAACTTGAATTTTAAGCAGCAGGTCCAACAGTATCTTAGCCTACCTGTTCCTGAAAATCTAACCCTTGCTTTAGTCATCTTTTAAATTCCACGGTGTGCTTTATGAACTTTAGAATGAATATAGATCAAAAAGAATAATTCCTTAAACACTTCAGAGTTTATTGCTTATTAAAGTTTGCAAGAAATTGCTATAGATAACCTATTAAGTTTTTAATTCTGCTTTGAGTATAATTTGTGGGAGTTATGAAGTGCGTCAATGACTTATTGCCCTTGTTGACCTATGTTATCACCAGCTATCTCAAAGTATTCAATTGAAAAAAATCATGATTTTGTTTTAATTTCTTCATAATCTTCATTCCCATGTATTTATATGTGTCCTACAACCAGGGGATTGATTTAGGTCAGTAGGCTGCACAGCTGGTTTGCTTTGCAGGGTGAGTTCAGTTCCCACACTGGCTGAGGTTACCATGAAGGATTCTCCTTCTCAACCCCTCTCCCCAGCTGATACACAGTGATCCTTAGGTTAAACCACCACCAATTTTCACTTTCTAATGACAGAGCAGCCCTGTTTTCCGGTAGGACTATGTTGACTCTATCTAAACCTACAACCTCTGCTGAGTCAGCCATTCCTCTGACTTTGTCCTCTTGTGCAACTTCCATTCATCTTCCTTGACCATCTCAGTCATTTATTCAGTTATGTCAGCCTTATAATTAATGGAAATCTCTTCTGAAAGTCTTCTGACCCTCCATCTTCCTTTTGTTTTGAAACACCTTAAAATTCACCTGTTTGAAAAACAAATGTGCTCATCTTTTCTCATAACAGCTTTATCTTTGGCATGGTGTCTCAATTTTGATTTTTTCTGGTTTGTTTTTGACCCTATGCAAAGCCTTTGGGAATTTCTTTGCATTTAGAAGTGTGTTACAACGCATGTTATTGTAGGTATTTTAATGACAAATGTACTTCATGCTATTGAGAAATAGTGGTAAATAGAATGATATCTATAAATATAGCTCTGAATATAAGAATTAATGATAGAAATTATTTCAGGTTATTTGAATTGTTTAAGATTCCTTTACAGTGTAGCTTTTTTATCCACAGTTTGTACTATTGCTGCCTTTTTTCTATTTGCCAAGCTCCACTCTCTGCCCATGAATGTGACTTCCCCGTATGCCTTGTAAACTTTAGAGTGAATGTAGATCCAAAATTAATAATTCCTTAAACTTGTCAGAGGTTTATTGCCAATTGAAATTCACAAGAAATCGCTGTAGATAATCTGTAAAGTTCAAAATTCTGCTTTGAGTATAAGTTGCTGGAGTTGTGAATTGCTGTTCTTATCAAGTAACTTACTTGTTCTTGATATCTGAAGGAGGCAAAAATACAAGAGAAGGACCGAGAACAGCTCTACTAAAAAGCCATCATTCCATATGATTGTGATTTCATTATCTCAAAAATAGGGTCAACATTGCTAAATTCTGCATGCCACGTTGTGGTTTCTGCAAAGGATATCAAAATATATGGCATGGACAACTTGTTATATAATTAAGACCATATTCTTCCTGTATAAGACGTTAGTTAGGTCATATTTGTCACACAATGTGTATTTAAAATCATAGACATAGTGGGTGATAGAGAAGCCTTGGGAAGGAGTGGTGCTGAAAGTGTTCCATTTGGCTTTATGAGTAGTGAATTTTTATTCCAGAATACACAAAATTGAAGATTCGTTGGGTGTATTTTAAGTGCATTTATATGATGTATTGTTTGAATTAAATAGATTTGGCAAAATGAGGATGAACATGGGAGTGTTAGATGTACCCTAGTTGACTTTATGTGGGAATGGTTCACCTCTGGAATATGGTGCCAGTGTGATTGGTATGTGCAACAGTTTATAAACTAGCAATGTAAATTCATCATTGTCAAATGTCACTTGTTAGAGATGGCATTGAGACTTGGACACTGACCTCATGGCTTTCCGAATTCCTGGAACTTGTTTGATCATTTCTTGAGGGTTGGAAGAATTTACTAGATATGTTTTCTCTGAATTGACTAGATTTTTAAACTGATTTCTCATTTGATTAGATGACTAATGTAATCTGGAATTTATGAAGATTCACTGTATCTTGACCATTTGGGACATGTGTAATGAACCACTTGATATTTTCTTGTTCACCCTTTTGTATGCAGGACCTGACTTCACATTTTAATTTCAAAGTCCATATTTTGTCAGGACTCTGATAAGAATGTTAATGTGCATGCTTTCTTTTGAAGTTTACAATAATTTTGTTTTTCAAAAATTTTGTTTCCTTTTAACATTTTTATGGAATATTTCCATTTTTTATCTGTATCTCTAGGGCTGAAACATCAACATCTAGTGTGGGCAAACGGCCTGCAGTTTTACGAAAGCCACCTTCTAATTTTCCATGTGGCATATCTTGTGGGGATCTCTGGAATTCATGTGTTTCCCAGCGTTGCTTGATTTTCTCAGATGATTTGTAGCATCTTGAAGGGTGTGGCACAGTTAGCCAACATCTGGGTAACTTGTGATGTTAATAGTTGGAGCCATATCACACATTTAGGGACCATGGTTAGAGTTAGCAGTCACTGACAAAATTGCTGAGCTATTTCTTTTACTGTTCAGATGGGGTTTGAGCAATTCTATGCCATCAGTATCTCCTCCAAGTTGAATTTTTGCACTAGTTAAGTCTTTACCATTTGTTTTCACAAAGAAAATCGCATGAAAAATCAATATTTTGATATTAATGTCAACATTTTATTTTGTTGGCATGTTTTAAAATATTTGGGAGCTAGAATTTATACATTTGCATTTTTGTCAATAAAAGATTAGTTTTTTAAATTGCTGTATTAAGGTCAAAAGGTTGACAAACTATTCATCCTGATTTCACAAAGCTAATTTCTCCAAATAAAGATAAGAATTTGAATATATGATAAAAAAATGGTTGCAGATTAGAAATGCATGCAGCATTTTGAATCTTTGCAACTAAATTACAAATGAAATTTCTATTCTACCTCTGATCAGGAACTTCTGAACTTTTTAAAGAGCAAAAATTGTCAAATAATGTGTGTGTCAATAGAGGTTTATAAATAGTTTTTAGACTGGTTTAATAGTACAGACTTGAGCAACAAGAGCTTGGAGTTTTACTTTGCTTCTCATGTTAAAGAGAACAAAGCAAGAGAGTCAACCAGGAGCAGAAAAGGGTTAAACAGAGAAAGCTAATATGAGTTACAGAAGGAGTAATCGAAGAGGATTTATAGGAGGTTTTGTAAATGAGGGAATTAGAAAAACCAAGGGAACTGGTTAGGGAGTACCACTGGCAGGACCATAGCAGCTAAATAAGCATTTGTTGATGAGTGAGCAAGGTACAAGGATAATATTCTGAGTTTTAGTAAGAACAGAGAAAATGGTAAAAGAGCGGGTGGTGTGGCACTGTTAGTCAAGGACAGTATTAAGTTTGCAGAAAGGATGTTTGAAGACTCCTCTACTGAGGTAGTGTGGGTTGAGATTAAAAACAGGAAAGAAGAGGTTATCCTGTTTGGAGTTTTCTATAGGTCTTCAAATAATTCTAGAAATGTAGAGGTTAGCGTAGCAAAGACAATCCTTGATAAGAGCAAGAGTGTCGGGGTATTTGTTATGGAATCTTTAACTTTCCAAATATCGACTGGGAATACTATAGTTCAGGTATGATGCATCAGTTTTTGTCCATTGTATGCAGGAGGGTTGCCTGACGCAATACGTAGACAAACCAACAAGAGACAAGGCCACATTGGATTTGGTACTGGGTAATGAACCTGGCCAGGTGTTAGATTGGAGGTAGGTGAGCATTTTGGTGATAGTGACCACAATTCAGTTATGTTTACTTTAGTGATGGAAAACGACAGGTATGTACCACAGGGCAAGAGTTATACTTGGGGGAAAGGCAATTAGAATGCGACTGGGCAAGATATAGGATGGGGAAGGAAACTGCAGGGGATGGGCACAATTGAAATGTGGAGTTTATTCAAGGACCAGCTACTGGGGGTCTTTGATAAGTATGTACGGTCAGACAGGGAAGCTGTTGTTGAGCGTGGGAGCTGTGGTTTCCAAAAGAAGTTGAATCTTTGTCAAGAGGAAGAAGAAGGCTTATGTTAGGATGAGATGTGATGGCTCAGTTAGGGTGCTTGAGTGTTACAGGCTAGCCAGGAAGGACCTCAAGAGAGAACTAAGAAGAGCCAGGAGGAGACATGAGAAGTCATTAGCAGATAGGATCAAGGAAAACCCTAAAGCTTTCTATCACTATTGCATCAATAAAAGAATGACGAGTAAGATTAGGGTCAATCAAGCTTTGTAGTGGAAAGTTGTGCATGGAGTCAGAGGCGATAGGGGAAGCACTAAATAGGTGTCAGCGTTCACACTGGAAAAGACAATGTGGTTGAGGAGAATACTGAGATACAGGCTACTAGACTAGATGGGATAGAAGTGCATAAGGAGGTGTTAGCAATTCTGGAATATGTAAAAATAGATAAGTCCACTGGGCCGGATGTGATTTATCCTAGGATTCTTTGGAAAACCAGGAAGGAGATTGCCAAGCCTTTGGCTTTGATCTTTCTGTCATCATTGTCTACAGGAATAGTTCCAGAAGATTGGAGGATAGCAAATGTTGTTACCTTTTTCAAGAAAGGGAGTAGAGACAACTCCGGAAATTATAGACCTATGAGCCTTACATTGGTTGTTGGTAAAGTGTTTGAAAGGGTATTAGAGATAGGATTTATAATCATCTAGAGAGGAATAAGTTGATTAGGGTAGGTTGTGCTTTACGAACTTTATTGAGTTCTTTGAGAAGGTGACCAAACAGGTGGATGAGGGTAAAGCGGTTGATATGGTGTATATGGATTTCAGTAAGGCATTTGATAAGGTTCTTCATGGTAGGCCATTGCACAAAATATGGAGGCATGGGACTGAGGGTGATTTAGTGGTTTGGATCAGAAATTAGCGAGCTGAAAGAAGACAGAGGGTGGTGGTTGATGGGAAATGTTCATGTCTTACTGGTGGGTACCGCATTGATCTATTTTGGATCCACTGTTGTTTGTCATTTATATAAATGACCTGGATGAGGGCATAGAAGAATGGGTTAGTAAATTTGCGGATGACAGTAAAGTCGGTAGAGTTGTGGTTAGTGACGAAGGATGTTGTAGATTGCAGAGAGACATAGATAAGCTGCAGAGCTGGGCTGAGAGGTGGCAAATGGAGTTTAATGCAGAAAAGTGTGAGGTGATTCACTTTGGAAGGAGTAACAGCATTGCAGAGTACTGGGCTAGTGGTATGATTCTTGGTCGTGTAGATGAGCAGAGAGATCTCTGTGTTCAGGTACATAGATCCTTGAAAGCTGCCACCCAGGTTGATAGGGTTGTTAAGAAGGCATACGGTGTGTTAGCTTTTATTAGTAGAGAGATTGCATTTCGGAACCATGAGATCATGCTGCAGCTGTACAAAACACTGGTGCAGCCACATTTGGAGTATTGCGTACAGTTTTGGTCACCATATTATCGGAAGGATGTGGAAGCTTTGGAAAGGGTCCAGAGGAGACTTACTAGGATGTTGCCTGGTATGGAGGGAAGGTCTTACGCAGGAAGGTTGAGGGACACAAGGCTATTTTTGTTACTGAGAACAAGGTTGAGAGGCGAGTTAATTGAGACATATAAGATAATCAGAAGGTTAGGTAGATTGGACAGTGAGAGCCTTTTTCCTCGGATTGTGATGGCTAGCATGAGGGGACATGGCTTTACATTGAGTGGTGATAGACATAGGTCAGATATTACAGGTAGTTTCTTTAACTCAGAGAGTAGTCGGAGTATGGAACGCTCTGCCTGCAACAATAGTAGGCTTGCCAACTTTAAGGGCATTTAAATGGTCATTGGATAGGCATATGGATGAAAGTGGAATAGTGTAGGTTCGATGGGCTTCAGATTGGTTTCACAGGTCGATGCAACATCAAGGGCCGAAGGACCTGTACTGTAATGTTCTATGTTCTAATTATACTATATATGAAGGGAATTGACAGTTTTGAAAACAAGGGCAAGAATTTTAAATCAAATTTTGCCAGGATGGAAAAAATTTGTATGATTTGGTGTCAGCATCAACACAGGCTGTAACATTTCACTTGAAGTTTTTGGAAGGTTAAACAAATCGAAACAGTGACCAAGGCATGGTCAAGCATTTAGGTGTTGAAGGCAGAGAAAATTCACAGAGGCAATGCAAGTAAGCCCTCATTAGATCACTAACGTTTCCTGGCACCAGGAAAGTTTGTCTCCCTAGGTTGATCTCATTCAAGTTAAGGGCTCTTGCTCTTGTTTTCTGTCTCCCTATAGAGCTCTGCTGTGGTTTTGAGTACATCTGCCCGATTCTCCATGTGAAGATAACTTTTAATATTGCTAGAAAACTTTCACTTAATTATTATAGCTGTCTGACGGACAGCTCGGTGAACCAAATGCTTACTTACTAATCCTGATGCTTTCTCTATCTGCTGCTGTGATTTGCCATACTTCGATTAAAAGCCGCCACTCCTATTTATAAGATCCGAATCCCTCCTCCATGCATTGCTGTTGAACTGAAATTATGCAACTGGTGTACCAATTGATTACTAATGAATGGATCTTTGCTTTGTGGATGTTCTAGCTCATCATGATCGGAAATTGAGGCTTGGAAGTGGTGCCCATAAAATCCAGTGGTTAGCTTTTTCTCTGCCGAGCTACTCTTCCTAACCTACCTGTAGTTTTACAGAAGGTGGCCATTTAAGCTTTTTGCCCCATCACCCACGAATATTTTACCTGCCGCAATGGGAGGCATATGCTACTCTGGAAGCCCAACACAAGCTGCTTTGCAGATTCCCTCTGTCCATTATAGGTACTTTCCCAGGTCATAAATCACTTTTGTTTTAACCTTCTTTAGCCTCTCAAACCTGTTGCCCCCTCATATTCCTCTTGCTTAGAACCCCATAGATCTATATAGGCTCTAGATCATGGTGGGACTGCTTCTAGTCTTAACAGTTGCTATTGCTTTTGGTGTTGCTGGGGATACAGAGCTGCTAGACATTTGATGTGGTGGGCCGTTCCTCAACTTGCTGACCATGGAGTTTTGGACAACTGTGTCTAATAAAAGCCAGCGCCAGATGCCATTTCTAAAAGGAGCACTTTGCATGCTTGCTGTGTATGATATGGATTAAAATTGGGATATTGGTAGAGAACTAAAGTTTCTAGTTTTCAGAGAATGAGTCAGAGTAGTGGTATTCAGTGCTAAAAGTATTGATTAAAAATCCCTGATTAACAATTATGAATAGAATTTGATTTATTTAATATTGTAAATAAGTGATCCTTGTGTTATGGTCTCTTGTTATAGATAATAATATTGTTGGTAAGTAACTATCATTGTGTGGCATGTTTGAGATAATGGATAATGGCTACTTAAAATATGGAATGCTGACTTTAAGGAGTTTCTCAGTTCTGAGTAATCAATTGTTGTGGTAAAATGATACACAATAAGGAATATGAAATTAATTGATCTACTTGGTGATCTGAATTGTCTAGAAACACGTGTATCTAATTTTTTCCTCAGCATTCTGCATTAGTAAGTCAGTTTTTGCTAAGACAAACTAAGACCTGATTCTAATCTAGTGAGTGGGCCTAACAGTCTAGACACTGAGAGAATATGAGAAACATGAGCCATCACAACCAAACTACATCTCGTTCCTGGAAATGATTCCGTTTTCAGATCATTTTGGGGTTATTTAATTATAATTCACTTTATCTGAAAAGAAATGCTATTTTTCAGGTCTGTGTTTCCAACTAGATATTGCTCACTTATCTTTAAAAATACAAAGAGGTCCTAAATGGCTGTCAAAGTATTAATTTGATAAGTACCACTTTTTAAAAGGGACTTTGACAATTCCATAATGAATAAAGACACATCAGGCCAAATTCAAGGATTTGCAAAACAAGGATTTGTTTGGATCACTTCAGATTTGGAGTTCATTTTGTAAATTGCTCTTGCATTCTTATGGTCAATTCAGAATTATTGAAAAAATTGAAACATTCCCTTATTGGGCTGTGTGCATCCTGAATTCAAAATGACAGACATCATGTTTTTCCCATCGTCATTTTCTTTCTTAAAATTATGGAAAAATTTGAACGAATTGGTTAACATCATATTGCATTACTTTTCACCATAATCAAAAGACTCAGAACACTGCATCTTAATGTAGTTAAAAATCACACAACACCAGGTTATAGTCCAACAGGTTTAATTGGAAGCACACTAGCTTTCGGAGCGACGCTCCTTCATCAGTGATTGTCACAATCACCTGATGAAGGAGCGTCGCTCCGAAAGCTAGTGTGCTTCCAATTAAACCTGTTGGACTATAACCTGGTGTTGTGTGATTTTTAACTTTGTACACCCCAGTCCAACACTGGCATCTCCGAATCATCTTAATGTAAGTTAACTTCTACTCGGGAGGAGACTTGCCAAGATGATCTGTAAACTACCATCTGTAATTTATTTCTGTGACCCATAGAAAGCAAAACTAATAAACCTGTCAGGTCTGTTTGTTTCAGTGTGCATACCCAATACAGTGTTCTTTACTGGGCTATTGATCACTTAAATTTCAGCTGACTAAAAATTATTAAACCAGAACCTTTAGGTTCAAGAATTATATGAGTTACACTTGAGCTGTAATTCTGATGGGGAATCATAACTTGCAATATAACCCATTTCCAATGTACTGATAGCCTTCTGCGGAAGGAGACTGGTTTAATGGTACTGACTGTGGACTCTGGTTGGAATCCCACCATGGTAGGTATTGAATTCAAATCTCACCAAATAACTGGAACTAAAAACTAGCCTCCTGTTGTAAAAACCTATATGGTTCATTAAAAGTCTTTCTCAACTGCTACAAAATCAAAACAAAAGATAAAATCAGTTGGACCATCTGGCATTGATCTAGGCACTAGGAATAAATACAGAAAATGTGGTCCTATCGACCCTCCAAATTTAATCATTACCAATGTCTGGAGGCATGTGCAAAATTCTGGAGATCTGTCACATGGACTTGCAACAACTTGACAGTCATACTTGTAGAATTATGTCTTTATAGGTAACGTTCCAGACACCACCACCACTGTTTCTGGTAATGTCCTGCCCCATTGGTAAACAAACCCAGAGGTGGTGGCATGTAGAATGTAGTTGGTAGGGATTCCCCAAGAGTCCTTCATTTTGACTCTTGACCCCATGAAGTCTTGTAGCATTAGATTAAATATGGACAAGGAAGCCATGTGCTGATCACCATACCCTGTACAGGGTTCTTCAATATCCATCTCTGTATTCTTGGTAGTATCTCTGCTGCTGAATCCTAAAGGGCATATGTGCGAGACATTATTGAATGGTGATTCTACCAAATTAAATGGGACAGATTTCTAATAGATCTAGCAACTCAAAATTGGTCATCCATGAGACACTGTGGGCCATTAGCAGCAGCAGAATTGTATTCAACTGTAATTTGCTACCTCATGGTACAGTATATTTTCAAGTGTAGCATTGCCTTCAGGATAGGATGAGATCAATAGTTCAATGAAGAATACAGGAGCAGCAACAGACATGTATAAATGAGGAATCAAACTAGTGAGGCTACAAACAGTAGAAGCAGCATGGAAGAGCTAAATGATCCAATAACCACTAAATCAGATCTAAGTCCTGCCTCATTCAGTTGTGAAATGTGATGGACAATGAAACAACAGACGGGGGGGCGGGGCTTCACAAATAGCATTAGACTCAATGGTAGGGGAGCCCAGCGCTTGTGCAAAAGTTAAAGTTGATGTATTTGCACCATCATTAGCCAGAAATATTGTGCGGATGATCTGCCTTAGCCTCCTCCTGAGCTCCTAAGTATCACAAATGCCAGTCTTAAACCAGTGCATTCCAATCCAGTTGATATCAAGAAACTACTGAAGACAGTGCATACTGCACAAGGTGTGGGCCCTGACAACATTTCAGTAATTTACTGAAGACTTGTGCTCCAAAATCGGACAGTCCAGCCAGTTACTTCCCTATTAGTGCACTCTCAATTAGCTGCAAAGTGGTGGAAGGGATTGTCAGCGGTGCTATTGAGGTATTTGCAAAAGAAAAACCCTGCTCACTGACACTCATGATTTGGAGATGCCGGTGTTGGACTGGGGTGTACAAAGTTAAAAATCACACAACACCAGGTTATAGTCCAACAGGTTTAATTGGAAGCACACTAGCTTTCGGAGCGACGCTCCTTCATCAGATGATAGTGGAGGGCTCGATCGTAACACAGAATTTATAGCAAAAATTTACAGTGTGATGTAACTGAAATTATACATTGAAAAATTGATTGTCTGTTAAGCCTTTCATCTGTTAGAATACAGTGATAGTTTCACTTCTTTCATGTGTAAATCACAAAACGTTTTTTTTAAAGTTGCATTCTTGGGTTAGCTGTTAACAATGGTGATAGCTAGACAATATGTTGAAGGTGTTAGCCCCCTGTGTTCTCTGTCTATGACCTGATGTTTAGATTGATTCTAATCTAAAAAGTGAGATAACAGAGTTTTACATAAATTCATGCAGTTTTTGAGCTCAGAGTTCTACATGAATGTATGTAGTTTTTGAGGAGAAAGTGAGGTCTGCAGATGCTGGAGATCAGAGCTGAAAATGTGTTGCTGGAAAAGCGCAGCAGGTCAGGCAGCATCCAGGGAACAGGAGAATCGACGTTTCGGGCATAAGCCATGAAGAAGGGCTTATACCAGAAACGTCGATTCTCCTGTTCCCTGGATGCTGCCTAACCTGCTGCGCTTTTCCAGCAACACATCTTCGGCTATGTAGTTTTTGAGCAAAGTGCAATGTAACTCTGCAAGTACAAATTCAGACAGGAGGGTTCCCTCCCAGTTGGGGAACACTTCAGTGGTCCAGGACCTTCAGGTGACCATCCTCCGAGGTGGACTTCGGGACAGGCAGCAGAGGAAAGTGGCCAAGCAGAGGCTGATAGCTAAATTCGGTACCCATAGGGAAGGCCTCAACCGGGACCTTGGGTTCATGTCACATTACAGGTGATCACCATTGCACTACACACACACACACACAGATATTCCTACACACACACACTCTCATATACACACGGACACAGGTACACACAGACATGCACACAGACACCCACACACACACTTATAGACACACACACCCCCACACTGACACATGCACCCCCTCACAGACTTAAGACACTCTGCACTCACTATACACACACACACACACACACTTACACTCACAACCCCCACCCCAGAAAGACACACACACACAGACAGACAAAGACCCACATGCACACATATATTTTGTGGGGTGAATTTGTACTTGCAGAGTTACATTGCACTTTGCTCAAAAACTGCATACATTCATGTAGAACTCTGAGCTCAAAAACTGCATGAATTTATGTAAAACTCTGTTATCTCACTTTTTAGATTAGAATCAATCTAAACATCAGGTCATAGACAGAGAACACAGGGGGCTAACACCTTCAACATATTGTCTAGCTATCACCATTGTTAACAGCTAACCCGAGAATGCAACTTTTAAAAAAAGGTTTTGTGATTTACACATGAAAGAAGTGAAACTATCACTGTATTCTAACAGATGAAAGGCTTAACAGACCATCAATTTTTCAATGTATAATTTCAGTTACATCACACTGCAAATTTTTGCTATAAATTCTGTGTTACGATCGAGCCCTCCACTATCACCTGATGAAGGAGCGTTGCTCCGAAAGCTAATGTGCTTCCAATTAAACCTGTTGGACTATAACCTGGTGTTGTGTTATTTTTAACACTGACACTCAGTTTGCTTTGCACCAGGGCTACTAGCCCCAAACCCATATTGCAGCATTTGGTCCAACATCTACAGAAGAGCTGAACTCCAGAGATGTGTGTGTGTGTCAGTTCTTTGATATCAAAGCAACATTTAACTGCATAGGGTATCAAGCAGCCCTAGCAAAACTAGAATCAATTTGAATTGGTGAGAAGAGGCTGTCCTTTCCCTGGAGTCATGTCTGGCAAAAAGAATGGTTGTGGTTGTTGGAGGTCAACCATCTCAGTTCAGAACATCTCTTCAGGAGTTCCTCAGGTTAGTGTCCTTGACCCAAGCATTCTGAGCTGCTTCAATTATCTTCATTTATTCTGCTGTTAGAAGTGGGATGCTTGCTGCTGATTGCCCCATTCACACCTCCAACATTGACGCAGAGTGGCAGCAATCCGTACTGTCTACAAGATGCACTGTCACAACTCACCAATGCTCTTTGGACAGCATCTTCCAAACCCATTCCCACTCCCAACAGAAACGTGGGTACATCACCATCTGCAAGTTTTCCTCCAAGTCAGTCATGAACTTGACTTCGAACTGTATTGCTGTTCCTTCAATACTATTGGATCAAAATTCTGGAACTCATCCCCCAAATAGCACTGTATGTGATCTTCCACTCCAAGTACTGTAGCACTAAGGGATAGCCACTCACCATAATCTAGTTAAGGATTAACAGTAAATGCTAATCAAGGCAGTGATGCCTACATTCCCTTAAATGAATAATAAAAAAGAACTCCCAGCAATCTTCCTCTTTGGTGATTCTTCTGCCCATTCCAGTTAAATAGAAAGTTTAAGAATATTTCTAGTTTTGTCAGAAGCTTGTCCTGTGTGCTGCAATTGGTTTTGCACAATGTATGTCCACTGGGAACAGGCATTGATGATTTTCTAGGTCTAGTCAAGATGTCTATATTGAAGAGAAAGCTAGTGATAGAACTGAAAACATCATTCATTGCTGTCTTCTAGATTACCTTGGGGCTATATAAATGTGGGCAACCTTGGACTCGACCTTTGCAACTGAGATGGTTAGTGTGGCAGGATGGGGTGAAAGCTAAGTCGGATTCATTAGAAGGCCCTCTTCAGTTGTTTGTGATTTTATTCCAGTTGTTTTAAAAGCTATTAGGTGCTTGACCCCCAAGCCCCTGCCTTGCCACATGCTGAGCATACATTATTGACTGACCTATGGGGCTATTTAGTGATGGCGGGGGGGGGGGGGGGGGGAGAAAGAATTGTACAACAAACTAATAAAAGTCACCCTCAAGCCTACTTCATTCAGAAAAAGGACAATTAATTCAGAAAATCCATTGAGAGATTTTTAAACCCCCTTGAATGGTTAATGGTTATTCAAAAACACATCAGGCAAGTTAATCTTTTAATAGCTCTTTAAAACTCAAAATACAAACTTCATCTTCCTGTTGTGATCAGTGCTTTTGAAGCTTAGCCGAACATTCATAATGGGCTCAGGTCAACTAAGAGGTCTCAGGAAATATAAATAATGAAGTCTATTGAACCTGCAAGGACAAATTGAAATGTTCAGTGCAAAGCTATACCAGATGGCCTGCCATTGAGGCAGGTCAAAAGACCTGTTTATTTTTACTCTGATAGCTGTAGTTGTTTTTCATCTTTGAAGGGCTGGCATTTAAATAGTGCCAGTTAATGACATTTAAATGGACATGATGCAATCTTCTAGATATTTACATCACCCCCCCATCATAAATTCATGACTCCCATAATTCAAGACCATTGGAAGAGAGAAAATTGCATGTTTGAAGTTATCACTAATTTTGACTCTGCCAAGTTGAGTTTTCCTGACTTCAATTCATACCTATATCCTGGGGATCTGCTGGACATGGAGTGAGGACTTTTTGATATAGGTTGCACTGGCCATTTGTCGCAGTCTCCAGAGTCATTCTGACCCATTGTCCATGGTCGGTTCCAGCTTTTAAGCTCCTCTCTTGGTCCAGGTCCTTCTATGTCCATGGGTGCTTGCTTCAGGTACTTAAATAGACTTAGTCCCAAGGTCATTGTGTAGGTATTGCAGTCAGTTAAACCAACAGGTGGTAGTTGTGTTCAGCCACTTTTCTGTTGGCACAATAGTATCTTGGAATTTCTACCTCTTCAAGTTAACTTAAGCGTGAAATGTAACAGTGTTTCACCTAAGACAGAGTACAAAGGCTATGCCTGCAATCCAAATTGCATGTTTGACTGTCTTGATTTGTTTATCATGGAAACTCAAACTTGAGCCAGCATTAAGGATTAGTTAAGGTCAGTGGCTATGCTTTAAACTTTATAAAATATTTGTTATGATATGGACTTATAGAAATAATATCAAGAAAAATGTTAATGATTCAGGAAGGTTAATATTGAAGCTCAGTTTTTTTTGTCATATATTGTATTGATAAAAAGATAATGGTATAAAAAGTAAGATACCCTTTATTGGGAGGGTCATGTGGCTTATTTTTCATTCATAGTGAGTTTAGAAGTAAGTCAGCTTTTGTTGAGTTATTTTGCTTTCCTGTGCAGTCTGAAAAATAAAGCAGTTTTGTAATTTTTCTAACCTTTTCTCGCTTTTCTTTTAAGATTGCCTTTGAAAAATTGAAGTAAAATATGAAGACAATCAGTTCCAGCATCATGTAATTACCTACCAAGCACATCCTTATTCTTAAGGGATTGAGAAGCACCATTGTTGTTGATAGCATAGTTAAAGGAGAATGAAAGTTGTATCAGGATCCCAAGATGACCTTTATTTCCCTTTCTAATAGATGCTGAAGACATTTGCAGCATCCATGAATGAGATTTTAAATCGCTCAAAATCCATTCAGATTAATAGAGTTAAAGTAGGATTCCCCACAATTCGAAGTCAGATTAGACAGTAAGTCTGAATTCTTCTTGGTTGGAATGGCCATTAAGAACTTCTAAGTAAGGAACGGGTCGATACTTTGCTTGCTTTCTCAGTGCTGCATGTTTTTCATTGTTCACTCATCGAATTTAGACATTTAAATAAAAGTAAATTGTAGTGACAACAACTGATTTGTATAGTGCATTAAGCATAGAAAACACTTAAAATCACTTCACTGAAATAATACAAGAACATTAGAACTAGGAAGCAGGAGAATGCCATTGGGCTCCAGTGGCTTGTCCTGCCATTCCATGAAGTCATGGACTCTTTTTGTTTTGCCAGCTTGACAAAGCCTGCAATTCACCACTATTTGAAAAATGTATTTACCCTCTCTTAACACTTTGTGACCAAACCTCCACATCTCCCTGAGGAAGAGAATTCCAGGCATTCAGTACCCACTGGGAGAAGAAATTCCTTGGGATTTATCAAAAGCTTTCTGAAGATTCAAATGTTTCACATTCACTGGTTCTTCCTCGTCTATTCTATTAATTATATCAAAAAGCTCTAATATGCTAATCAAAATGATTTCCTTTTCAAAACTCTGATGTTAAGTTTGTGTAATCCCATTGGTATTTCCTAACTGTCCCATTATCACATCCTTTCTAACAGACTTAAGCATTTTCCCTACTCCTAATGTTAGGATGATTAGTCTGGAATTTTTTACATTCTCCCTCCCTCCTTTTCTAAATAGTGAGGATATTGCTGGTCCTGTTCAGTTCCTGGTCAGTTCCAACCCAGGATTTTGATAGTGGAAGATTCGATGATGATAATGCCATTGAATGGCAAGGGATGATAGTTATATTCTTTTGAGTTGAAAATAGTCATAGCCTGATACTTCTGTGTTGTGGATGTTACTCACTATATATTAGCCCTGAACATTATCTGGATCTTGTTGCACTTTGGAACAGACTGCTCTGAGGAGTTGTAAATAGTCTGAAAGGTTAAACATTAAGAAATAATTAACAAGCAAATCTGGAAACTAATCTAATGTTCATCTTCCTAAACAATGACTCTATATCAGATACTTGGTACCATGAAGTGACATTCTATTACATGTACATGGTATGTGCTTGATTTATGCCCAGACTCCAAATTATTTGTTGAAAAATGTGCAATCAGGCAAGCATTGCTTGAATGACTGATTAAAATGCTATCTCTGTGATCTACTTTGTACTGGTTCACTGTTTATTGTACAAAATATAGATGTATCTAAGTGCTTATAGTTTCTTGTATTGATACTTGAAATATCTCATTAATAGATACTTCTATAGAGTTGTCTTGCTCAGTACTGAGTTGTCAGCTCAGATATAGAGCTGTCATTGTTATGAGTTTTTTGTTATGGAGTGTGCAAGTTTGAAGTACGTGGGATTGGGAGCAATACACTGACATAGTTAAAAATCACACCACATCAACTTATCGTCCAACACATTTATTTGGAAGTGTAAGCTTTCAGAGCTTGGTGTTAAGGATTTACATATTAATGAATCAAAACCTGCAATCTATTCCAAGTGATAAAGACTTAACACCAATCTAGATTTGTTCAATTCATCACATCAGTTGTATAACACTTTGATCTTTTACTATAAATTTTGTCTGCTATGATCCTGCCCCACGAGCTACCTGGCCAAGGAGCAGTGTTCTGAAAGCTTGTACTTCTGAATAAACCTGTTGGACTACAAACAGATGTTGTGTGATTTCTAACTTTGTCCACCCCAGTCCAACACCGGCATCTCCACATCATATATTGACATAGATTGAGAACTGAATAGGAGACAAGAAACAATGTGGGAAAAATTGGGTCTTTTCTAAGGTGACTGGCATTGATGAGAGGAATGTAACTGAAATTAGTGCTTGAGCCTCAGTTATTGACAACATGCATCACTGTTGGGATGAGGGAATCAAATGTAATCTTTCCAAGTTTGTTGACTGAAAGTGTATATAAAGAGCTTTCAAGACAATTTAAACAAGGTGAGTGAGTGGGCAAGTGCATGATAAATAGAATGTAAAGTGGATAAGTATGAAGTTTTCCATTCTGACAATAGGAGAAACAGGATGACAGAGTATTAATCAAATGCAGATCAGTTGGGAAGTGTTCATTTACAAAGGGATTTTTTTTGCTTGTAATTGAAAGCAAACATGCAGGTCTATCAAGCATTTTAGAAGCCAAATGGTATTTGGGTCTTCACTGCAAGAGATTTTGAGTATAGGACTTAAACCATACTGAAGTTGCACAGGGCCTTGTTGAGACCATATCTGGAATATTGGAGTGTGCAGCTTTTGGTTCCTACCCGATGAAAAGATGCATTTGCCGTGGAGGGAGTGCAACAAAGATTCATTTCATTTGATTAAAGGCAAAATCCTGCAGATGCTGGAAATCCGAAACAAGCACAGGGAATGCTGGAGAAACTCAGCAGTTCTGACAGCATCTGTGGAGAAAGAAACAACTCCTCTTGAGAACTAATGCATATCCCCCAAAGTTTAAGTATTACCTTAAGTGGGATGGCAGGTTTCACATATGAAGAGAGATTTGACTGACTGGAACTGTATTCACTGGAAATAGGAGAAACACAGGGATCTCATTGAAACATATAGCTGGATGCAGGGTGGTTATGTTTCCCCTGAAAAAAGGGAAAAAGGTGTCACAGTCTCAGGATAAGGGATAAGCTATTTTGGAGTGAGTCAAAACACAGTTTCTTTACTGAGGGTATTGCATACAGGGACAAAATCTTTGAGAGAAATGGACAGATTTTGAGAGTTAGACCATATGATATAGGAACAGGAGCAGGCCATTAGGTTCATCGAAAGTTTGAAAGTGGAGTCATAGGTAGATAGAATAGTGAATAAGGCATTTGGTATGCTTTCCTTTATTGGTCGGAGTATTGAGTACAGGAGTTGGAAGCTCATGCTGCGGCTGTACGGAACATTGGTTAGGCCACTGTTGGAATATTGCGTGCAATTCTGGTCTTCCTATCGGAAAGATGTTGTTCAACTTGAAAGGGTTCAGAAAATATTTACAAGGATGTTGCCAGGTTTGGAGGATTTGAGCTATAGGGAGAGGCTAAACAGGCTGGGGCTTTTTTCCCTGGAGCGTCAGAGGCTGAGGGGTGACCTTACAGAGGCTTACAAAATTATGAGGGACATTGATAGGATAAATAGGCAAAATCTTTTCCTTGGGGAGTCCAGAACTAGAGGGCATAGGTTTAGGGTGAGAGGGGAAAGATATAAAAGAGACCTAAGGGGCAACTTTTTCACGCAGAGGGTGGCACGTGTATGGAATGAGCTGCCAGAGGAAGTGGTGGAGGCTAGTACAATTGCAACATTTAAAAGTCATTTGGATGGGTATATGAATAGGAAGGGTTTGGAGGGGTATGGGCTGGGTGCTGGCAGGTGGGACTAGATTGGGTTGGGATGTCTGGTTGGCATGGACGTGTTGGACCGAGGGGTCTGTTTCCATGCTGTACATCTCTATGACTCTATGACTCAATGACTCTTCTCCACCATTCAATCATAGCTGCATTGTTTCTCAACCCGATCCTCCTAACTTCTCTCCATAACACTTTGATCCCCTTACTAATCAAGAAGCTGCAGAAGGGCTTGGATAGGCTAGAAGATCCAGGCTATCTAACAATTTGTTAAATGCACTCAATGACTTGACCTCCACATCCTTCTGCAGTAATAATTTCAACAGATTAATCATTCTCTGACTGAAGAAATTCCTCCTCCTCTCAGTTCTAAAGGAACTCCTCGTGTTCCAAACTCTCTGATGAGTGGAAACATCTTCTCCACATCCGCTATATCTTTGCCTCTCAGTGATCTGTAAGATTCAATGAGAGTCTCCCCCCACCTCACCCCCAGCATTCTTCTAAACTCCATCGAGTCCTCAACCTCTCCTCTTTTGACAACCCTTTAATTCCTGGGATCACTCCTGTAAATTTCCTGTGGACCTCCTCCAAAGCCAGCATGTCCATGTTTAAATACAAAGCCCAAAGCTGCCCAGAATATTCCAAGGTAAAATGTCACATGACACCAGGTTATAGTCCAATAGGTTTATTTGAAATCACAAACTTTCGGAGTGCTGTTCCTTCGCTAGGTGAAGTGTCACTCCACCTGACGAAGGAACAGTGCTCTGAATGCTTGTGATTTCAAATAAACCTGTTGGACTATGAACTGGTGTCATGAAACTACTGACCTTGTCTACCCCAGCCCACCCCAGCCCAAGGGCGGCATGGTGGCACAGTGGTTAGCATTGCTGCCTCACAGCGCCAGAGACCCGGGTTCATTTCCCACCTCAGGTGACTCTCTGTGTGGAGTTTACACATTCTCCCCGTGTCTGCGTGGGTTTCCTCCGGGTGCTCCGGTTTCCTCCCACAATCCAAAAATGTGCAGGTTAGGTGAATTGGCCGTGCTAAATTGCCCGTAGTGTTAGGTGAAGGGGTAAATGTAGGGGAATGGATCTGGGTGGGTTACGCTTCGGCGGATCGGTGTGGACTTGTTGGGCCGAAGGGGCTATTTCCACACTGTAAGTAATCTTAAAAAAAAAACCCAGCTCCCCCATATCACAATATTCCAAATGCAGTCTGACCAGAGAACATGGGACCACAGTACTGATTTAGATGATCAGCCATGTTTAGATCGAATGGCAGAGCAGGTTTGAAGGGCCGAATGGCCTATTTCTACTCCTATATGCTTCTAATACCAGAAATATGAAGTTAGGCCAACCATATGTATATTCCAGCCAAATTTCCAATGCAGTTTTTGTTGATATTGGTGAATCATTTTAGAGTCTAGCATTCTTCCATTAGTGCACGCTTAATGTAATGTAATCTGAAGATACTGAGGTAATGGACAATATGTTTTGCATGGACCCTCTATGATTGTGTGCATATAGTTTTGACTTTGCTGTGAATTAATAACATTCATTGTTGCAGAAATCCAAATTGCAATGGACAGAATGTCTTCTGCTTCTGTCTGATGACATCACCATAAGATTGATCAATTTTCATGGTAAACTGGACAGCTTTCCTTGAAGATGCTGTGGTGGATGAGGAGGGGGGACTTGAAGGGAATAACCATAAACAGGAAGATTATTGGGGAGCAGCCAGGAGAAGCATGTACTGTGAAAGCCATTCTTTGGAAGGCGAGTCATGTGAGATTGGAAATATTAACTCTATTTCACCCTCCGCTGATGCTGCCAGACCTTCTGAGTTTCATCATGTTTTTATTTCAAGTCTCCGGTTTCAGTGGTACTTTATATTTATTCTTTCACTAAAGATCGTCCTTGTGTTGGACCAGTCCAGCCCCCATCTAAGACTAGGGCATGCAAAGATTATATCAGACCAAGCTGGGAGACTAAATTGGCAAGCAGGTTTCTTTTTAAAAAAAAAGTTGACCTATTTCTATTCGAGGCGTGCTGGCAAATACAGCAGCGGGCAGATGATATTTCCTCCAGTGAAACCCAATGTCTCGAACATGATTTGTAATGTTTGCATTAAATCAGAACGCTGACAATGAAGTATTACATATTTCCACAAATTTGTGTGGCTATGTTAAATTGTTCAGTGCAGGAATTGGGTTGAAATGTCTTCAGGGACAGGTTTACTTCAGAAAATGTAATTCATTTGAAAGCACAGAAGCTCAATGGAATAATACTTTACAAAATTTTAAGAAATGTGTAGTTAAATTATAACATTTCTTCATTTTTTGCAGCTAGTCAAAATCAGTCATTGCAATAACAAGACATTTATGAAGCTTGAAATTGAGTTGTTACAGATTAATGCAGTTTTGGATGATGGAAAAGCCTGAGGCTTTTATTTACCATGTACACAACTGTGGATTCAGTCATAATGATCAATGCTTTCATTCCTTTCACACCTGCACCCTTTGCCACTAAGTCTCCATGCTAAATGACTATGATGTCCCTAAAGTATAGATTCCCTTCCTGTGGTAACAGGGGATGATTTATGACTATTGCAATTTTTTTTGTTGGCACTATTAGCACAATTTAATTTATAGTACACAATAGAGCAATTAATGTGTGGCCAGGACATGCTATTTGTTGGTTCAGGTGGTTTATTCTGTAGGAAAGATCTATATGGAGTTAAAATCTACCATTTAATGACAAGAACTATTATATCTGTGTCTTTCAAGTAAATCTGCAGCTAACCTTTGGTTAATCAGCCTCTAGTGTTAATTATGTTTTCCCCAATGCTGATTTGACAGTTTAATTTATCATTCCAACTGTAAGCTCAGCATTTACTTAGCTAAGTCATTAAATCTGCTGGGTTTGTTCGCCTCTGAGTTTGAACAGTTGTATTTACTGCAGTTGATTTTATTTTCAGCATCTTTGTTTAGATCAGGTTGAATGAAGATGTATTTATTCAATTTTCCTCTTAACCTTGAAATTATTCCATCATTTACATTTGACACTTAACCTGTTGAAAGTAAACTCTTTGTACTATAAACATAGAACAAAAACAGAAACTAGTGGAAATGTCCAGCAACATATCGATGAAGCTTTTGTGTGAGATCTTTTGTCAGAACACTGTATTGAACTTTCACATTTTGGATTGGGATTCAAAATAGTTGATGTCTGGGTCCAATTTAAGGGTTAAGTGTTCTCTCCAAGTTTTACCCCCGTTCCTTTGTACAATCAAATTCCAACTGAGTTTGTTTGTCATATTGTGCAACTTGGAAAATATGATATATTTATATTTTTATTCATTTGTCTCAGCAACACTGATGACCAATATTACTAATAGCAGTACTGGCAAGCGTAAATTATAAATAACTGGCTTCTCTTTTAAAAGTATTCAGTGTCTTACAGTTAGCAAACTGCACAATTCAACCTTTAATTCAATCAAAATCTTTGGCTAATCCAGCCAGAACATTTTCGTTGCAAAATATTACTACAAAACCGTTCTTTCTCTCCAAGCTTTACACTCGTCAATTCCATGAATGTTACTGAGCCATAAATTGAGTCGTTGGTATATCCTTGGGGCAGAAATAAATTTAGCTGACATTGTCTGGCACCCAAAAGGCTTTCTTCTCCCTCGTTTTTTTTTTAAAATTGACCTAGTTTCTATCACAGCATTCTCTCCTTTTGTTGAATATCCTACAAACACAGATAGCTGATGATCTTCGGGAAATCGTGAAAGCCCTGCCGAGTTTTCACCATCCCTCCAGACCTTCCCCTCACTGAAGACGAATGATCAGTCCTCAGCAAAGGACTCACCTTCATCCCCCTCCGTCCACGCATCAATGAATTTAATACACACCGTGACGTCGAACACTTCTTCCGCCGCCTCCGAGCTGACTTTCACAATCAGGACTCCCGCCCACCATCTGAGGACCCCTTCGCCCACCCCGCGCTGGCCTATTACCAGCCCTCGACCTCTTCATTTCCACTGCCGCCGGGACATTAACCGCCTCAACCTGTCTACCCCCCTCCCCCACTCCAACCTCTCACCCTCACAACGCGCAGCCCTCCAATCCCTCTGCTCCAATCCTGACCTCACCATCAAGCCAGCGGACAAAGGGGGCGCAGTGGTAGTCTGGCGCACTGACCTCTACATCGCTGAAGCCAAACGCCAACTCGAGGACACCTCTTCCTACCGCCCCATTGACCATGACCCCACCCCCCCATCACCAAACCATCATCTCCCAGACCATACAGAACCTCATCACCTCAGGAGATCTCCCACCCACAGCTTCGAACCTCATAGTCCGGGAACCCCGCACTGCCCGGTTCTACCTCCTTCCCAAGATCCACAAGCCTGACCACCCTGGCTGACCCTTTGTCTCAGCATGCTCCTGCCCCACTGAACTCATCTCTACCTACCTCGAACTGTCCTATCACCCCTAGTCCAGGAACTCCCCACATATGTTCGAGACACCACCAATGCCCACCACCTCCTCCAAGACTTCCGTTTCCCCGGCCCCCAACACCTCATCTTCACCATGGATATTCAATCCCTCTACACCTCCATCCGCCATGACCAGGGTCTCCAAGCCCTCCGTTTTTTCCTCTCCAGACGTCCCCAACAGTACCCTTCCACTGACACACTCATTTGTTTGGCCGAACTGGTCCTCACCCTTAACAATTTCTCCTTTGAATCCTCCCACTTCCTCCAGACCAAAGGGGTAGCCATGGACACATGTATGGGCCCCAGCTATGCCTGTCTCTTTGTTGGCTATGTAGAGCAGTTGATCTTCCATAATTACACCGGCACCACTCCCCACCTCTTCCTCCGCTACATTGATGACTGCATTGGCGCCACCTCGTGTTCCCGCGAGGAGGTTGAGCAATTCATCAACTTCACCAACACATTCCACCCTGACCTTAAATTTACCTGGACCATCTCTGACACCTCCCTCCCCTTCCTGGATCTCTCCATCTCTATTAATGACAACCGACTTGACACTGACATTTTTTACAAACCCACCGACTCCCACAGCTACCTGGATTACACCTCTTCCCACCCTACCTCTTGCAAAAATGCCATCCCGTATTCCCAATTCCTCCGCCTTCGCCGTATCTGCTCCCAGGAGGACCGGTTCCACCAAAGAACACACCAGATGGCCTCCTTCTTTAGAGACTGCAATTTCCCTTCCCACTTGGTTAAAGATGCCCTCCAACGCATCTCGTCCACATCCCGCACCTCCGCCCTCAGACCCCACCCCTCCAACCGTAACAAGAACAGAACGCCCCTGGTGCTCACCTTCCACCCTACCAACCTTTGCATAAACCAAATCATCCGCCGACATTTCCGCCACCTCCAAAAAGACCCCACCACCAGGGATATATTTCCCTCGCCACCCCTTTCCGCCCTCCGCAAAGACCGTTACCTCCGTGACTACCTGGTCAGGTCCACGCCCCCCCTACAACCCACCCTCCCATCCTGGCACTTTCCCCTGCCACCGCAGGAACTGTAAAACCTGCGCCCACACCTCCTCTCTCACCTCTATCCAAGGCCCTAAAGGAGCCTTCCACATTCTTCAACGTTTTACTTCACATCCACTAATATCATTTATTGTATCTGTTGCTCCCGATGTGGTCTCCTCTACATTGGGGAGACTGGGCGCCTCCTAGCAGAGCGCTTTAGGGAACATCTC
This sequence comes from Chiloscyllium plagiosum, assembly GCF_037043375.1. Taxonomy (NCBI): domain Eukaryota; kingdom Metazoa; phylum Chordata; class Chondrichthyes; order Orectolobiformes; family Hemiscylliidae; genus Chiloscyllium; species Chiloscyllium plagiosum. The sequence goes on along the minus strand of NW_028270145.1, from coordinate 78,412,421 downwards.
CGGGACACCCGCACCAATCAACCAAACTGCCCCGTGGCCCAACATTTCAACTCCCCCTCCCACTCTGCCGAGGACATGGAGGTCCTGGGCCTCCTTCACCTCCGCTCCCTCACCACCAGACGCCTGGAGGAAGAATGCCTCATCTTCCACTTTGGAACACTTCAACCCCAGGGCATCAATGTGGACTTCAACAGTTTCCTCATTTCCCCTTCCCCCACCTCACCCCAATTCCAAACTTCCAGCTCAGCACTGTCCCCATGACTTGTCCTACTTGCCTATCTTCTTTTCCACCTATCCACTCCACCCTCCTCCCGCCCCGACCTATCACCTTTATCCCCTCCCCCACTCATCTATTGTACTCTATGCTACTTTCTCCCCACCCCCACCCTCTTCTAGCTTATCTCTCCACCCTTCAGGCTCACTGCCTTTATTCCTGATGAAGGGCTTTTGCCCGAAATGTCGATTTTACTGCTCCTCGGATGCTGCCTGAACTGCTGTGCTCTTCCAGCACCACTAATCCAGAATCTGGTTTCCAGCATCTGCAATCATTGTTTTTACCTTTAGTGGTTTGCCAGCAATTTTAAAATAATGCTTTTTAAATTTAAAGATGTGGCCTATTATATTGTTTGTGTCACATAAACTATACCTTGCTATTTTCTGATCCTGCTCATTTACATAAAAGACCAGTAAAATGATCAGATGCATACTTTTGAAAAAGCTATGGAAAATGTGAAGAAACAGTTTGGTGCTGTTAGTGGTGAAAAGATGAATAATGAATTTAAGTCTTGAAGACTGATGGTACGGGGGTCCCTGATTTTTGTGAGCACAGTCCAATACATGGTTGTAATTTTGAAGACCTGACCTACAAATATTTCCCATACTTCTGAACAGCTGCTTTTCGTTGTCCTGCATTGGGTTCCAATTTGTGTACAATTCGACTTGTGAATGGACTAGTGAACGGAACCCATTATGAATGCAGACACTGCCTGAAGTCTGCATTTTTATTTCCAAATGTCAAGCAAGTCAATGTTGTTGAAGTCAACATTTAAGCACTTGAAGTATATTATTGTCACTGAACAGGCTGAAGAAGTCAAATGTTTGAACTTTCTTTTAATATATATATTAAAAAATGTTTTAATGTAGCAAGATGTCTCAATTGAGGCACTTTATGGATGTGTCATTAAAAGTGACACTGAACCACATAGGAGATATCAGGTTTCATAGAATTAGGTTTTAAGGAGCATCTCAAAGGAAGAGTGAGAGATAGAGAATTTCTGAACTTGGGATCTGAGCATCTGGCCTCCCATGGTGAAGTAACTAAAACCTCAAAGCACCTGAGTTGGAGAAACACAGATCATTGAAGATTGCAGGACTGGAGAGGTCAAAGCGATGAGAAATGTGAAAAATTCAAATAAGATAGAGAATCTCAATAATTGAGGGCACTGATAGATCAAGAGTTAATGCAGATCAGCATCAGAGGGCTGAATGAAAATTGGGAGTTAGGAAATAGGCAGCAGAGTTTGAAGTTTAAATGAATGTAGGTTTATCGAGGTAGATGTGAAACCTGCTAGGAGAGAAATTGGAGTAGTCAAGTCTAGAAGTTTAAAAAAACATGATAAAGTTTTCACCAACAACCAATTTGTGCACAGCAAATATTACTGACCAGGTAACATGTTTTAAATGATTCTGAAGAAGGGTCACTGGATCCGAAACATTAACTCTGACTTCTGTACACAGTTGCTGCCAGACCTGCAGAGATTTTCCAGCAAATTGAGTTTTAAATGATGTTGATTGAAGGATAAATATTAGCCATTGCATCAGAGATAACTTTCCTGCTGTGCTCTTGTCACATTATGAGAAGAAAGGGCCTTGATTTTAATATCTCATTATTACAGATACAGGGTTTGGGAAACTAAGGTTTTGTTCTTTGAAAAAATTAAATACATTTTCAAATGGTGGGCACCAAGACAATGGTGGTCCAACATAATTACTGCCAGTGGTCATTGGCTGAATGGATTTTGCACAGCAGGTCCACAGCATCCGAGGAGCAGGGGAATTGACGTTTCAGGCATAAGCACTTCATCAGGAATGAGATTTGTGGGCTGGGGGTCTGAGAGATAAATGGGAGGGGGCTGGGTGGAGGGGCAAGGTAGCTGAGAATTCGAGTTATCTCTCCTCCCCTGGCCCACAAGCCTCATTCCTGATGAAGGAAGGGCTTATGCCCGAAATGTCAATTTTCCGGCATTTCAGATGCTGCCTGACCTGTTGTGCTTTTCCAGCACCACATTCTCGACTCTGATCTCCAGCATCTGCAGTCCTCACTTTCTCTTAGCTGAGTGGTTTTTGACAGTATAGATTGCCAGCACGCAAAATACGGTACTTCAACAGGGATAAGTGGAGATAGAGAGGGATGGTAGGCTTTGGCTCACAGCAAAGACATTTTCTCATTAGGAGAAAAGAAGGGATAAGCGAGGGAAGCTAAAGACAACACCATATTGAAAGCAAAAGATATTACATCAATGCAAAAATTAGTGGGAAGCCAGAGGATTGAGAGAGTTTCAAAAAACAACAACTATATGAGCAATACAGAGAGAAAATAACTTTTTAGAGCAGCTTGCAAGAAATATCAAAACAGCCAGCAAGAATTTCTTTGAATATATAAAAAGGAAGAGAGAAGCCAAAATTGAACAAAGGCCCCTTAGAGAGTGAGGCTGGAGAAATAATCACAATGAACCAGGAAATAGCAGAGGAGTTGAATAAATACTTTGCATCTGTCTTCATAGTAGAAGAACATTCCAATATTATTGAATATTTAGGGGACAAAAGGAAAGGAAATAAATGCCAAAATAATCATCAGAAACAAATGTGCTAGGGTAAATAATGGACTAAAGGCTAATAAGTCTCCTGGATGTGATTGGATTTATCCAAGGGTATTAAAGGAAGTAACTATGGAGAGAGTGGATGCAGCAGTAGAAATCTTTCAAGAACCATTTAATTTTGGAAAAATCCCAAAATTGACAATATAATAAATACCTCTATGAAAAAGGAAAACATTCAAAAACAGATCCTCAAAAAAGGCAGTTAGCTTAATATCTGACTTAAAGTTAGGCACATAGTAACCAAAAAAGCTGTGGGTTCACAAGCTGTCATTTGCCAAGAAAAAAATAATGCATTGTTTCCACATACTGGGCCTTGTCTTCAGCAGGATCAAACAAGTCAAGCTTCCCAAATAACGGCACGTTGCCAGAAATGATTTTCCCAACTCAAAGGCAACTGTTGCAAGTGAATTTCTTCAGGAGCATGCTTTTCTCTTGTCACCACTGAAATAACACCACAGAGAGGCCTGTATCCTGTCACCAAGTCACCCTTTACTTACACATGGAAAGTCCATGACACTGAGCCTCTCAGACTCAGCTCTGAGTGAACAGAACCTGTAACACCCCTGTTTATATCTGTCAGCCAGTGCATCAAGATTGGGGCTGTCAACCTGTTCCAATCAGGGAACTCATATTCCACGAGACTGAGCTTGTTACATTTACTACATCCGGTAATGTAACAATGTTAGGCTATTATAAATGATATAACAGCTGAGCATTTAGGAATGCATAATATGATCATGCAGGGTCAGCATGACTTTATGAAGAGGAAATCATACCTGATACATTTACTAAAATTATTTTGAGGTAACAAGCGAGATAGATCAAGAAGAAGCAATCGATGTAATATATGTGGATTTTCAGAAGGTGTTTGACAAGGTACCAAGTATTGGGCTGTTTAATAAGGTAAAAGCCCATGATCTTAGAGGTAGTATATTAGGATAGTTAGAGAATTGGCTAATTAATAAAAGACAGAAAGTTGGCATAAGGGGAGCATTTTCAGTATGGCAGCCTGTAACAGGTACAGTGCCATAGCGATCAATGCTGAGGCCACAGTTATTTATGCTTTATATATATGGCTTGGATGAGAAAATTGCATATAGTAGAGCCAAGTCTGAGGATTACACAAAAATAGTTAGAAAGGCAAGTGGTGAGGATCTCAAGTCTGCAAAGAGATATAGAGAGTTTAACTGAAATGGCAAAACTTGGCAGATGGAACGTAATGTGGAAAAGTATGAGGTTATGTACTTTGGCAGGAAAGATAACAAAACTGTGGAACAGAGGGATTTGGATAGTGGGGAAGACAAATGGACTTCTGGCCTTTATTTCAAAAGGAAGGGAGTATAAATATTGGGGAATTTTGCTAAAACTATGAAACTATATAAACTACAAGGCACTAATTGGATCACAGCTGGAATGCTGCGAATAGTTTTGATACCTTTTATCTATTGAAAAATATATTGGCATTGGAGTCATCCAAAGAAGGTTCACTAGTTTGATAACAGGTCTGGAGGCAGTGTTATACGTGGAAATGTTGAACAGATTGGACCAGTATTCATTGGAGTATAGAAAAATGAGAGGCGACCTTATCGAAATAAACAAGACATTTCGAGAACTTGACAGGGTAGATGTAAAAAAGCTTGCTTCCCTTGTGGAACAGCCTTGGACCAGAAGGCGTAATCTCAGAGTAAGGGCCAAACCTATAAGACACAGATGTATGGAACTTTTTTCAGGCTAGTGAATCATTGGAATTCTTTACTGCAGAGAGCTGTAGAGGCTGAGCAGTTTAAGGCTCAGAGAGACAGATTTTTAATTGGTCAAGGAATTAGGGGTTATAGGAAAAAGGCAGGAGCTGAGCAGATCAGCTATGGTGTCATTGACTGGCAGAGTAGACTCTATGGACTGAATGGCCTATATCTGTTGCTGTGTCTTATCGTCTTATTTGATTTGGCCAATGACATTGGAAACTCAGTTGTGTACAAAAGTTAATTAATGAATAAACTCCACTGTTGATTCCTCACCAGCAGTGCTCTACTAGATTTTTATTCCTTTCCTTCTTAATCTCAATTGATTGTGTATTCCCTACAAATGACTTCAACCTTACCATATTCATTTGCAAAGCTTTTCAGAACCTCACCACAACCTAACAAAGTAGCCAGACCAACATCCCAATGAAGGATATTCAGTGCTATTAACTTCCTACTTCACAACGTGTGAATACCTTATGAGTTTGATTTCCTATTTGCTTGTAGTCATCAACACTGCAGCTGTGTACTAAGATATACTCTTGGCTCAATTTTTAACCTGACAATCGAGAAAATAAATCAATGCCACAAAGATTGCTAGATCTTTGTGGTAATTTTTCTTGAAGTCAGCAGCAATTGTCTTCTCTTTCCTGCAGTTGCAAATACTTAGTGAAGCTTACTTTCCTAAAATAAATAGTAATGCAAATCATTTTCATAATTTAAGAACATCTTGGGCATATACATCAAAGACTCATAGAATTCCACGGAAAGATGTGAATGATCTTTTATGCTAATTGTATAAAACTACACATCCACTTTTCTAATGAACATATCAATGTGTGAGAGCATGGGGAAAAGACCGGAGAATGGCACAAAGTCATGATAGTCATCTGGTGAGCCACTGCTGGCAAGATGGGCTGAATGTTCCTGCTGCCTCATAATCACTTCTGTGATTCTGTGAGCATGTACGTTAATTTTTGAGTTTTCTCTTTTAGCAACATGCTGTAGTTAAGTGTAGATTTATGAAGTTGTATTCTCCATAAAAAGAAGGGATGGCAATGGTGTCTGAGCATTACATTCGTTTGAAACCATTTATTTATTTATTCATATGAACAGAATTTTTGATTGTTCCCAAAAGGAGTAGGTTTGACTTCAGCCTGATTAAGGTAGCTGTGTTCTAAATAATTGTTTACGGACTCTTGATAAATGAGGATTGAACCAGATGGGAAACAATATTTAGATATAATCTATGCAAAAAGACAGAAAATGAACAGCCAACATTAAGCCAGATATTGTGTCCCTGTGTTTGATAAAAAAAATCACCCACTGGATTCAGGAATTATGTACTGATTAAAATGGTGAATGTGGAATAATAATTAAATTAGCATGTAAACGTGGTAGATGAGATAAGATGCTCTGTAAAACAAGATTATAAACTTTGTGACAATACAGTAGAACAGAATGGAATCTGCTGGGAGTTATTAATATTCAGGCATTAAATCAAAATTTCTATAGCCTATAGATTTTCCATTCTACAATTGTATTGCAGTGTATCATAGATAATACCAGTTTTCATGCCGTAACTGTAGATAACTTTGAAATCTTTTGTAACAGTGCATCACTTTATCAAGTTGACAGATTAAGATGAATGACACATTGATTCCCATTCAATAATTCATCAGGTTCTAATATGCATTCAGTTATGCATTTATTACTTTGTATCTCATGCCAAACCTTTCCCTCGTTAGACAAATGAGAAAAATGTTAAGTAGAAATTCAGTGAATACAGTTCTACAAATTGTTGAAGAAAAATGGTTAGAGGAAGATCTGGACAAAAGAGGGTCAGAATTGGAAGCTCAATCCCTGAATAGAGTTTTCAGGCAGGATAGGTAGGCGCCAAGAAAGGTAGGGTGGGGAGAGTATTGGTTAAAGAATTGATTACAGTTGTGAGAAGGGATGATGTACTAAGCAGGTTAATGAATAACTCTTTATCACTGGAGCTTTGGGATAAAAGGGACAGTCACACTACTCTGAGTATACTACAGACCTCCAAACATTGGGAGCGAGACAGAAGAACGTGTATGTGGACAAATTTCTGCCTGTAGAAAAACGAGGATAATAATAGTAGGAGATTTTAAGTACCCCAATATCAACTGGGTTTTAAACAATATAAAGGACATTGAGGATGAAATATTCATGTACTGTGTCCAGGGAATGTTTTTATTAAACAATTTGTGACAAGCCCAATGAAATGAGACACAATTCTGGATTTAGTTTTGGGTAATGAAGATGGGCAAATAGCTGAAGTGATCACATTGGGGGTAGTGACCATGATTCAGTTAGATTTAGTAATATAATGGAAGAGAACAGAGATAAACCCAGAGTAAAACTTTTAAACTGGGGAAGGCAAATTTTACAAAACTGACTAGTGATTTAGCTGAGGTGAACTGGACAAGACTGGTCAAGGATAAATCAGTGATAAACCAGTGGGAGGAACTGAAAAGTAATATCCTTGGGGAACAAAACAGACATGCCCCCTCCAAACATAAGAAATAGTACTGCCAAGTCTAAACATCTTTTGTTGTCTCGAAAAATACAGAGGAAGATTAGACAGAAGAAAAGGTTATGATAGTCACAAGAAACTCAACACTCCAGGTAACCTAGAGGAGTTTAGAAAGTACAGAGATCAAATAAAAGAAAGAAATAAGAAAATCAAAGTGAGGGCATGAAAAAATACGAGAAAGCAAAATGAAGGAAAACCGAAAGATGTTTTACCAGTATATAAAGAGCAAAAGAATAGTTAAAGAATAAGTAGAACCTATCGGAGATGAAAGAAACTTGTGAAGCTGCAAAGGCTATGAAATAATTTGAATTGATTTTAAATGAAAGTTTAGTCTATATTCACAAAGGAAATGGATGATCTAGATATTGTAATCCAAGAAGGATGAAAACAGCCCCATAAAGGTAGAATAAGTCATGACAGGTGGGGGGGTTACCTGACATTTAACACCCCACTCCTTATGCGGAGAGCAATCTTACTCAGACTGCCCTGAGTGGCTGGCTGACTGACTACGTCCAAATCCTAGACTCCAATTGGAGACTGCCCTGGATCTAATGTGCCAGGACCTCCAATTGAATGCTATCTCCCTTGACTCGGCGAGGACTACAGATAATTATGATAAGCTTTTGTCTTTGTCTGAACTGAGCAGCAAGGCGAGGCAGAGATGCTGTGAATACCCAGAAAAGCTCAGAATAGGTGAGCATGATGATAGCAAGCAAAGAGCCCAGAGATGCACTCTGGTCCATGCACAGTATCCTTGCTACACCACTTTTACAATGATAGTTGCTGGTGCTGCACTGAAATGCAGAATCCTACTGGACATGGATTGGAGATGTTCCATGAGGGCTGTCAGACACAGGTTCATGTCAGATATCAATGTCTGTGGGCATGAGGTGTGTGTGACCTGTACCCATAGAGCATTCCCAACATGGAGATTGTTAAGAGCAAGCAGTGAACTGAAGTCACCAGGTACCAACCAGCTCTGACTTCTATGTCGAGCATTCCTGATGTTGAGCTTATTTGGCACGTTTGGTACAGTAGGAAGCCAATTATTAATAAGAAGTTGTCATGAAGAGTATTTAACAAGCTGTAATCTTAATTGGCAGCCCACTGCTACTAGCAGAACTCTCACTATGTCGCTCGGTCAGAGCATTAAAGGTGCAGACAGATACTCCTGACGTCAAAGTAAGCCTCACTGGATTTGTCATTCTATTCTGTCACAAATCTCATCATAATCCAGATTGCTTAGGCCCTCATAAGTTTGCACACAGAATCTTCATAACAATTGTAGCACAACTACAATATTTGGAAGCTTCTGATTTGTTTTGTCTGATTTATGTCAGTTTTGCATTGAATGCTACATGTTATTTTTTTTTGTCATTTGCAATATATTGATACTGCATTAGACCTAGCTTGAAGTGCTATCAATCTCAAGGGTATGGTGGCATAACAGTTTTCAGAAAAATACCCCTGCGCAACACATTTAAAATGGCCTTTTCAATGAGTGTAACCTTTTTTATGCTTATTACTGGAAGGAGAGCAGGAGCAAAGTGATAGCACCACAGCTGTAGGTAGTGACACAGTAAATTCACTAGCTCAGCAACAATGAAGTTACGATTACTTTTTTTTGTAATCAGTGTCAATGTATACATCATGTTTAAGCATAAATCAAGTGTAGGTTTGTTCCCAGTGAATTTTCTCAGCAGACAATGCCGCTTTGCATTTATGTTACAAAGAACCTTTCCAGATAAATTGTGCCACAATATCTGGCGAAAGTCAAAGTACATCTGGTAAAGATGTCAAACCTGAAGATGTACTGACACCAGCAGAAACCAGACAGAATAGGAATTATAATCCAACCAGTTAAGTTATTCCTCTTTTCCAAAGTTAAAAAAATCACACAACACCAGGTTATAGTCCAAGAGGTTTAATTGGAAGCACACTAGCTTTTGGAGCGACGCTCCTTCATCAGGTGATTGTGGAGGGCTCGATCGTAACACAAAATTTATAGCAAAAATTTGCAGAGTGATGTAACTGAGATTATACATTGAAGAATTGATTGTCTGTTCAGCCTTTCATCTGTTAGAATACAGTGATAGTTTCACTTCTTTCATGTGTAAATCACAAAACCCTTTTTTTAAAGTTGCATTCTCGGGTTAGCTGTTAACAATGGTGATAGCTTGACAATATGTTGAAGGTGTTAGCCCCCTGTGTTCTCTGTCTATGACCTGATGTTTAGATTGATTCTAATCTAAAAAGTGAGATAACAGAGTTTTACATAAATTCATGCAGTTTTTGAGCTCAGAGTTCTCCATGAATGTATGCAGTTTTTGAGCAAAGTGCAATGTAACTCTGCAAGTACAAATTCACCACACAAAATATATGTGTGCATGTGGGTCTTTGTCTGTCTGTGTGTGTGTCTGTCTGGGGTGGGGGTTGTGAGTGTGTGTCTGTGCGTGCGCGCACAGAGTGTCTCCATGTGATATTTTTATTATTGCTCTTTACTTGAGCACTGGTGGTTCCTTCCTGCCCCAGGCAGGAGTTTTATAAATTTATGGGATTCGAAGTCTATTTTAAGAAATGCTGTTAAACTGGGGCAGATACAAAATTTTACAACTTGATTTTGTGGAACTTAGATTGAATTTGCAGCCCTGGGCCACAATAAACAATGGTTGAGTTACTGTCTGTGGCTCTCTTCCACCACCATCTGGTAAAACCATCTTGAACACCTCTGTCTTAACATACGACACTCTAGTAGCTTCCCAATATCTCCAATGATGTTACTCTAGGGACTCATTTCAGTTTGGAGTGTACTATGCAGTTTAATGTTAATTATTCCCCGCTAAAATATCTCTGCCTTCACAACACACATCTTGGGCAGTTGTTCCCTTGAACATGAAGATTTTGTTGCCTCTGTTCAAATTTTTCATGGACCATTAGCTTTGTACTACCCAAACCTTTTCCCACTCTGACACCATTTCAGGGCTTCAAAATTGTCATAAATCAGTGTGGGAATGGAGAGAGTGCACGGGGTGACGGGGAAGCAATTCTACAAGGTTAGGAGGTGGGAGGAAGAAAAGCTGAGCATTGGAGGGAAGAAGGTATGGAGACTGGGGTTTGAGCACCTTGATGGCCATTTCTGTTGTGGAGTTCACAACACCAAACTTTCATCTGTGAGCCCAACTTGTGAAGCCCTGGAATAAAGTTTTTCCAAAGTGCCTTTTCCTTGATCGATTCTTGGGTGCTGTCATTTCAATTTGACAAAGTCAATTGATTTTTGGCTGGACCAGACTCTGATTGCTTCCAACTCATCACACACATTTCAACCAAAGAGAGAGAGTAAATTTATTTTCTGATACCATAGAGAGGGTTGATCTTTTCTTAAAAAAATTGAGCTGTTAATCATTTTATATAGAACAGATCAACCTAATGTCAGTTCATCATTGTCAAATAGAAATAGTTTTATTAAATCTATCTTATTTCTTTTATGGGCACTGATTATTCTTCCATGTCTAAATACTGGAAGAATCTATTGCCCTGACCTGTTAAAGAGTTCCTGTAAAAATATTAAACAATAACATGTAATTTGAAGGTAATAAAAATATATAATAAAACAAAAATCCATTTAGTTGAGGAGTCGATCTATTCACAAAGGGTTTGTGGACTGACAGTGAAGATAAAACTCCTTCACTGTTATCTTTTGGATTATTTAGTGTATTGATGTCATAAATTACAGTAAAAAAATCATTTTAAGCCAGTATAGTTTAATGTTACATGAATTTTTTGCAATACTTTTAATTTGATATAATGAACCCAGAACGCACTTGAATGTTAGTTATTTTCATAGATCTTGAAAGGACTTTATTTTTATGGTTTAAGTGGATATTTTAACAACCCACTTGGGACAGTGCACTGATAATCAAACTCCACTACTCCCAGAGTTATCACAAAAGCTAAAGGTTTCATAACATCACTCTCAAGGTCCTCAATTTCCCTGTCTGATAAACTCTCTTTAACAGAAAACACTAAGGTTATGTATTTAACAAGAAACTATTATTTAATATAAAGAAACCAATTAAAATCACAGACAAATGGAATTATGAATTTTCAGCATCACAGAATGGTAGAATTGTTACAGAAGACAAAGGTATTCAACCCATTGCATCTGCACCTGCTCTTCAAATGAGCATCATTACTGAGTGCCAGTCTCCTGCTTTTTCCTCATAACATAACATTCATTTTGTATCCAAATAATCATATTTTGTTGAGTACCTCAATTGAAACTGCCTTCATTTGAAATTTGCAGGCTGTGTATTCCATTCCCTAACTACTTGCTGAGTGGAAAGCTTTTTCCTCACTTCACTCTTGCTTTTTTTGCAGATCACTTTAAATCTATGCCCCCTTCTTACTGGATTGAGAACTTTTCTCCCCAACTATTCTATCCAGTCCACGAATTATTTTGAAACCTTGATCTACTCTCCTGTTAGTCATCTTCTCTTTAACGAGAACAGTCCTGACTTTTTCACTTGGTCCTTATAACTACAGATGCTCACCCCTGTTTAAATTCTTGTAAACTGCTTCTACACTTTTGTTCAATGTAGTCACATCCTTCCGATAATGTGGTGTCCAGAATGTACACAATAGCCAGCTGAAGCCTAACAAGTGATTTATACAAGTGACTCTTGCACTATAACTCTACAAGCTGAAACTCTGCTGAACTCCTACACGCTGATATAAACAAAAACAAACAAGTAAACAACGGATGTTATGAATAGAGTAAAAGAAATACTGAGAAATACAGTTCAATAGCAACACGCCACAGGATTTGATGAAGCACCCTGTTGCTTCCCAAGTTCTTCTGACCTCTGAACTTTTCATTTCTTTTTAACTTCTTTCAGTACTATACTGCAGAGATAGGGCAATTGGGGCATCAACTGTTCAGTTGGTTGGACACTGGTTAGAGCAAATGGTGGGTGAGAGTAGCTAGCTGTTTTCTAGATTTGGATTATTACACGATTATACAGAGAGAGAGAGAGAGAGAGAGACTTTTTCTGTTGTAGTCTGGAGACCTCTGTCCCTCTACTGTTTACTCTATTAACCTGCCCAGGAGCCAGTTAGACAAGTGTTGTTGTGCTGCTGACTCTTGGCCTTCACAATTGATTATGATTGCAAACAGCAGTCTCTGGCCAAAGTGCGCGCACACCAATGGTCTTCCGATATCTTAGACATCTTCCCAACTGCTTCAACAAAGCAACAACGTAACCAACTCTCGATGAGTTTGAACAAATTGTTTATAAAAGTGAAGCAACTCCTTCCATAGTCCTGTGTTCACAGCAGTATCCCATTCAATTTTGATCCATAATCCAAAGTTTTGTGCTTAGTTTAATAAGTGTTCAAGTTTTAGCACATTTTCTCATCCTTGCAAAAGCTTGTCCCTTTTGCACCAGTGTAAAAAGGAATGCTAAAACATTTCCAGTAATCTTCATTCAGCAGTGCCAAGTAGATGGTCTGTTCTTGACTTCCTCCTAGATATCCCAAGCATCATAGATGCCAGACATCAGCCAATTCAATTCACTCCATGTGATCCAAAAATAGCTGAAGGCATTGTATATTGCAAAGGCTATAGGTCCTGATAAGTTTCCAGCAATAATACTGAAGAAGTGCTTCAGAGTTTGCCATGCTTCTAGTCAAGTTCATAAGAGCTACAGCACTGGCATCCACACAGCATTTTGGCAATTTGGTTTGTCCTGTAAACATACAGCTGGTCAAATCCAACCTAACCAGTCTCAGTCCTATCTGTCCACTCTTGTTCATCAGTGAAATGCTGGAAGGTATTATCAGCAATGTTATCGAGTAGTATTTGCTTAGCAATAACCTGCTCAGTCATACCCAGTTTAGGCCGGCCAGAGTCACTTTGCCTCTGATTTCAATCTCGCGACGTTCAAACTGAAGAGATGAATTTGAAGTGAGATGAGGGTGACTGCATTTGACATCTAGGCTGCACTCAACTGAGTGTGGCATTGAGGAGCCCTAATAAAGCTGGAGTCAATGGGAATTGGGTGGGGGAGGGGAGAAATTTCCATAAGTTGGAGGCACTATGGAAAATGTTGGACGTCAGTCCTCTTAACTCAAGGATATCTCTGCATGAGTTCCTCAGGTACTGTCCTAGACCCAATTAACTTCAGCTGCTTCATTGATGAACTTTCCTCCATCATAAGGTTAATTGATGATTGCACAATGTTCAGCATCATTCACGACTCCTCAGATACTGAAACAGCGTATGTTTAAATGCAACAAGATCTGGACAATGTCCAGGTTTGGGCTGACAAGGAGCAATTAACATCTGCACAATGTAAGTACCAGGTAATGACCATCTCCAGGGATTGGCAACGAATGTGATGTGCGATGAGTGAATAAAACAAAATGAATAAAAGAAAATGAAGAAAAGTGTTTCCAGGAATGCTTGAAAATGGATTAGCCCTCTTCACCCCCTTGCAATTACATTGGTGGACACGTCTGAGTGGTGTACCCAAGGCTATTCTTAGTGGGTTCAACATTATGGTGCCTAATGCCAGTGGATTTGGGATAAGCAGAGCTTGAACCTGCTCCCTTTGAGATTCTTCAGCATCTCCTTGGGCGGCCATAAAAGATTTGCATGAGTATGGACAGCAGATTTCAGATGAGCTTAAGTTTTAAGAAAGTATAAGATGGAGGGTGGGCCAGGAAAGCTTTGAATTAGTAGAGTCTGGAGGTAATACTCCCATGGATAAGAGTTTTGGCTGTCGGTTCGGCTGAATCTCAAGGGAAGTGAATTGAATTGAATTGACTTTATTGCTAAGTGTACCGAGGCACAGTGAAGAGCTTTGTCTTGCGAACAATACAGGCAGATCACATGGTTAAGTAGCATAGATAAGTAAATAATCGGTAAACAGTGGCAAAAACAAAAACACAGGTACTCGCAAATGTTAAGAGTTTGTGAGTCCAATCAGTATTCAAGCAACAGTAGGGTAGAAACTGTGACAAAACCTGCTGGTGAGTGTGTTCAGGCTTCTGTACCTTCTCCCTGACAGTAGAGGTTGAAGGAAAGCATTGCCAGGGTGGGATGGGTCTTTGAGAATGCTGGCAGCCTTTCCTTTGCAGTGGGCCTGGTAGATGGATTCTTGTAGATGGGAGGTTGGCCTTTGTGATTGTCCAAGCCAAGCTCACCACTCTCTGTAACCATCTCCGATCTTGAATGGTATAGTTGCCATTCCAGGTATTGATACATCCAGACAGAATGCTCTTGATGGTGCACCTATATAAGTTGGCAACGGTATTCAACGTCATGCTGAATTTCCTTTGGCCTTTGTAATCAATGCGTCCACATGAAGAGTCCAAGAAAGCTTGTTGTGGATGACCCCTCCCAGAGCTTGACACTTTCCACTCATTCCACCTCTGTGCTGTTAATGTGTTGAGGCGCATGAGTAACATCCTGCCGAAAGTCAATAATGAGTTCCTTGGTTTTGCTGGCATTGAGAGCTAGGTTGTTCTCAGTGCACCATTTTTCCAGGTCTTACACCTTCTGTCTGTATCTGTTTCATCACCATCTGAGATTCGACTGACTACGGTGGTATCATCAGCGAACTTGAAAGTGGCAGAAGAGTGACATTACAGTGGTGAAAGTAGTTGATCTTTTCTAAGGTGAAGCAATTTGGGATTGGAAGCTGAGGTCAGTATTATCAGACCTGAGTTTGTGGACTGTTTGGTTGAACCTCCAGTAATGGCTTAGAAAAGAGCTTGTTCGCAAGAGCTGGGTGTGGACAATTACTGCGTTGTACGGAGACAGTGATGAATGCATTGGTACTGTGTAGGGGAAGGCTCAAGTAGCAATGAGCCCCTTTATAACTGGGGACAAAGGTCATGTAGTTAACAGCAGTCTAAAAGTAATCCCTTGGACTTGAACAGATATTCCTTACTTTAATCCTGTTTTCATTAATCTTTCCAGTGGACATTGGTTGCACATTCTGTAATGTTTTTCTAAGCGTTTTGGGTATTAATTAATTTTCTTGAGTTGAATGCTTGTGATACTACTGTCAGCCTGTCCAGACTAGAGACATTATTGAGGCCAAACAATCATAGGAGAGATAATTGGAATGGGAGAGCAGAAGAGGAGTGCATTGGAAATGAGAAGGCTGAAAGAAGATGCTGTAGTAGGAGGCTGGGCAAACTGAAATGGCAATGAAAGAGGTGGAAACTATCCTAGCCCGAGGACTCTGGAAAGTGAGGGTTGGAGAAGAGGACAAAAACTGTGAGAATGGGAAGAGGAGTGGAAACTGGGAAAGAGGAAGATATGATGGCTGGAGTGCGGAGATAGGTTCAGGTGTGGTGGACCAGTGCACTAGCAACATGCTCAACTGGAACTGTAGGTGATTATAGTGTCTAATCAGAAGGAGCAGTGTTTGATCTCAGCTAAATGGAATGAATGAGGAATGATGAATGAGCCTTTTATGGGTTGGAGGGAGAGAGAAGTCAGCTTTACATGTCCAAGTCGCAGCTAAGATAGTGTGGAGAGAGGCCAGTGCACTCTCCTCTAACTGTGCTATGTTTCAGTCACCAGGGAAGAGAAGCACGTTTGAGGGCTTTATGAAAGTTGATCAAGAACGTGATTCAGCATGTAAATAAAATGAGAGAAGTCAACAAAATCCATAGAGTTAATGAGTTACTGAGGCTAAATTTTCAGACTAGTGCAGTTAGTAATGGAGAGAGAATGTTAGAGACTGGAGGCAGACAGAAATGGGAAAACTGACAAAAGATAGTACGTTTAGATAGTTGAAATTAGGGGAAAATGTGACTATTAATTGGATATTTTCATCTGATTAAACATCTGGTATGGTCAAAATCCATCATAGCACCAGCATTCAAAGTTGTGAGGGTTTCACCCATTATCTATAACTTGGTTCCCTAACACTGTAATGATACTGTGCCTATAAAGGGGATTTGTTCTGTGATGCCTCTCTGGCAGAGAGGTGTTGAGAGTGGTGATGGAATGTCTGCTTCAGGAGCAGTGGATAAACAGTTAAACAAGCATGAGTAGGTGGAGTCAGGCTCATTCAGACCCAGGGTTTTGGTTTTGCTTTCAGTTGAAGTTGGAGTTTGATGCTGATAGATACAGCTCCTTTCTGTTGCAGCAAAAAGCTTGAGTTCTGTCTCTGCTGACAGATTGTTTCAATGTTCCTTTCTCTGGGACTGGAGATAGAAATACAGATTTTCCTCACGTGCTGAATTTGTCTTTGTCAAGGGTGTGTTTATGGGATGCTGCTATGTTGGAACAATTGATGACTAATAGTTAAACAATACATTATTTTATTAAGCATTTTAATAGAGTTAAAGTTATGCTTATCTTTTGTTTGTATTTTAACTGTGTTACTAGAATAAAGTGTGTTTTGCTTAAATCTTCGTAGTGTCATAGCGACGGAGTCATAGAGCCATGCAGAACATAATCTCAAACTAACCTGGTCCCATATCCCTTCAAACCTTTCCTATTCGTGTGATTATCCAAATGTGTTTTAAACATCGTAATTCTACTCACATCCACCACTTCCTCAGAAGTTCATTCCACGTTTGAACCATCCTTTGTATTAAAAAAAATTGTCCCTTTTTTTGTCTCTCCCTCCTCTCACCTTAAAAATACGACCCCCCGGGCCTTGAAATCATGCATATTAGGGAAAAGACAATTACTATTAACCTTATCTACACCCCTCATGATTATCTATGCCCCTCATCATTTTATAAACCACATCTGAACACAATACCTTCCCACTTGTTTTGAAATAAAAGTTGGGTCTGGACTGTCTCTTTGATATACTTTGAGAGAATTTGATCTGATTCCAAATAACATGGAAAGTTATTAATATATTCTGGAAAAATGTGCCTTAATTAAATGGGAAAATCCTTTTAAAATTATAATATTAGTGCCCAGATATGGTTAGATTAAAATGGAGAGCCCTTTAGGATCAGTGATCAGTTATAGGCCTCATTCAATTTAAATTTCAGTTGGAGTTTAATGATAATTGCTGCTTTCCTAGCCAAGCTGTTCCAAGACAGTTACAACACTGGCATCTACCCAGTAATGTGGAAGATTGCCTAGGTATGTCCTGTACACAAAATGCAGGACAAATACCATTTGGCCGATTGTCGATTTATCAGTCTGCTCTTAATCATCAGTCAAGTGATGGAAGGTGTCATCAATAGTGCAATCAGGCAACAATTGCTCAGCCTATTCATTGATGCCAGCTTGCATTCCACTAGGATCACTCAGGTCCTGACCTCATTACAGCCTTGCTTCAAACATGGACAAAAGAATTGATTTCCAGGGGTGAGGTGAGAGTGACAGGGTTTGGCATCAAGGCCTTATTCACTGAATACGATATCAAGGAGCCCGAGCAAAGCTGGAATTCATAGGAATCAAGATAGACTCTGCTAGTTGGAGTGATACCAGGCATAAAGGAAGATGGTCACCATTGGAAGTCATTCATCTCAGCTCTAGGACATCTCTGCAGGAGTTCCTAGACCCAGTCAACCTCAGCTGCTTCATCAAGCACCTTCCCCCCCCATCATTATGTCAGAAGTGGGGCTGTTCGCTGATGATTGCACAAGGATTTAGCACCAATCTCAGATACTGAAGCATCTATGTCCAAAATGTAACAAGATCTGGAGAGTATCCAGGCTTGGGTTGACAAATAACAAATTTTCTTTGGAGAAGTGAGATTCCCGAGCATGAAATTGATGGTAGGTAATACTTGTGCTCGTGTTTTGTGACCTCAAGTTGTCCTGTGAAGAAATTTTGATGTGTGATCACTTTTTAATGCCTTCATTAGTAATCTGAATTACTTTGTTCATTCCTATTTATTTCTGTTGAAATATGTGGAATCATTCACTTCTGTTGACACAAATTAATGGCAAGTTCACCTTATCGTCAAAAACAAGCCAAGGGATTTATTATCTGAATCACATCTACTCTCTGTAAGTTACGTTATTGACACAAAGAAAATGACATCAAGTATAACATGAAATGAAATCAAACTAAAACAAAATAAACTGACAACATATCAGAAATTCAATTATATTCTATTTAAAAGCCCTACAAATTAAATCGTTTAAAATACAATCTATAAACTGTTGATATTTATATTATCAAGTATTTACTCATTTCTTTGATAATTTTACTCATCATGAAATATTTTCTGAGAATTGATTTAATATTAACAATACTATTCATACAAGGAGTGCTTAAATTAATTGTTCAAGTTCACATGGGATCCATGGAGAGAGCCAATTGATTCAAGATTAGCTTAATGGTAGAAGAAAAGGTGGTGGTGGAGAATTGGAGGCCTGTGACCAGCAGTGTGTGTGCAAGGATCAGTTCTGAGTCCATTGTTGTCCATCATTTATATCAACGATTTGGATCAGAATATAGGAGGTCAGGTCAGTAAGTTTGCAGGTGACACCAAAATTGGTGGTGTAGTGGACAGTGAGGAAGGTTATCTGAGTACAGCAGGATCTTGATCAGAGGAGGACTTGTACAGTTAATGGGGAGTGTTATGGAATAGAGGGACCTGGGGGTGCAGGTATCTAGTTCTTTGAAAGGGGCATTGCAATTAAACAGGGTGGTGAAGAAGGCATTTGGACTGCTTGCCTTCATTGGTCAGGGCATTGAGTATAAGCATTGGGATGTCATGTTGTGATGTATAAGATATTGAAGCTACTTTTAGAATACTGCATTAAAATCTGGTTGTCCTACTATTGGAAGGATATTGTTTAAATGAGAAAGAGTACAGAAAAACATTTACAAGAATGTTGCTGGGACTGAAAGGGTTGAGTTATAAGGAGAAGCTGGATATGCTGGGGCTATTTTCCGTGGAGTGTTGGAGGCTGAGGGGTGACCTTATAGAGGTTTATAAAAATCGTAAGGGGCATGTATAGGGTGAATAGCCAAGGTATATTCCCTGGGGTGGCAGTCCAAAACTAGAGGGCATAGGTTTAAGGTGGGAGGGGAAAGATTTAAAAGGGACCTAAGGGGCAACTTTTTCATGCAGAGGATGGTGCATATATGGAATGAGCTGCTAGAGGAAATGATGGAAGCTAGTACAATTTCAACATGTAAAACATTGGGAGTGGTGCATGAATAGGAAAGGTTTAGAGGGATATGGGTCAACCACAAGCAAATTGGACTAGTTCAATTTATAAAACCTGGTTGGCCTGGATGAGTTGGACTGAAGGTTCTGTATCCATATTGTATGACTCTATGAATACGTTTTATGTGAAAGCCACCTTTAAACCATTATTTAATACAATCACAATGTTTTAAAAATATCCAGAAAGCAAAATGACAAAGTTGCAAAATGCCTAAGTCATCGATCTGTGTGACTATTTAAAGTTCAGAAGATCTGTTGAAATATTTTCCCTCCCAGGAAATGGCAGAAGGAGGTAGGGGTTTTAACTTTCCAAGCATAGACTGGAACTGCCATGGTGTGAAGGGTTTAGATGGAGAAGGATTTGCTACGCATGTACAAGAAAATTTTCTGATTCAGTATGTGGATGTACTCACTAGAGAAGGTGCAAAACTTGACCTACTCTTGGGAAAGAAGGGACGGCAGTTGACTAAGGTGTCAGTGGGGGAGCACTTTGGGGCCAGCAACCATAGATATAAAATAGTGATGGAAAAGGATAGACCAGATCTAAAAGTTGAAGTTCTAAATTGGAGACAGGCTAATTTTGACGGTATTAGGCATGAACTTTCAAAGGCTGATTGGGGGCAGATGTTCGCAGGTAAAGGGACGGCTGGAAATGAGCTAATGAGAGTCCAGAGAAAGTACTTTCCTGTTAGGGTGAAAGGAAAGGCTGGTAGGTGTAGGGAATGATGGATGACTGAAGAAATTGAGGTTTTGGTTAAGAAAAAGAAGGAAGCATATGTCAGGTACAGACAGGATAGGTCGAGTGAATCCTTAGAGTATAAAGAAAGTAGGAGTATATTTAAGAGGGAAATCAGGAGGGCAAAAAGGGGACATGAGATAGCTTTGGCAAATAGTGTTAAGGAGAATCCAAAGGGTTTTTACAAATACATTAAGGACAAAAGGGTAACTATGGAGAGAATAGAGCCCATCAAAGATCAGCAAGGCGGCCTTTGTGTGGAGCCACAGGAGATGGGGGAGATATTAAACTAGTATTTTGCATCAGTTTTGGATGTAGTTTTGCTTGCTGATCTTGAGGTTCATTCCTAGATGTTACGTCACTCTACTAGGTAACATCTTTAGTGGGCCTCAGGTGAAGCACTGCTGAAAATTCCTGCTTTCTATTTATATGTTTGGGGTTCTTTGGGTCAGTGATGTCATTTCCTGTGGTGATATTATTTCCTATGCTGAGGTCACTTCCGGTTCCTTTTCTCAGGGGGTGGGAGATGGGGTCTAAATCGATGTGTTTGCTGATAGAGTTCTGGTTGGAATGCCATGCTTTTAGGAATTCTCATGTGTATCTTAATTTGGCTTGTCATGGGATGGATGTGTTGTCCCAGTTGAAGTGGTGTCCTTCCTCATCTGTATGTAAGGATACTAGTGAGAGACGGTCATGTCTTTTTGTGGCCAGTTGGTGTTCATGTATCCTGGTGGCTAGTTTTCTCCCTGTTTGTCTAATGTAGTGTTTGTTACAATCCTTGCACGGTATTTTGTAAAAGACATAATTTCCGAGATATCTTTGATGTAGGGGAGAGTGGCTCGGGTTTCTGGACGTGTTTTGTCTGCTTGTTTGGGCTTGTTGCTGAGAAATGACTGTGTTCATTGGGTACCCCTTCTTTTTGAATAGGTGATCTTCCTCTGCTCTGCATAGTTCCTCTGTGCTGCAGTGTGTGTTGGCTCTTGAAAATACTGTTCTGTTGCAGCTTCGTTTGTGGGTGTTGGGATGATTGCTTCTGTAGTTCAATATTTGGCCCGTATGTGTTGTTTCCCTGAAGGCGCAGGTTTGAAGTTCCCCATTGGCTGTTCACTCTACTGTGACATCTAGGAATGGCGGTTCGTTGTTGTTTTCCTCCTCTTTAGTGAAATTTATGCCAGGAAGGATATTATTGATGGTCTTGAAGGTTTCCCCTAATTTATTTTGTTTAGTGATGACAAATGTGTCATCCACATAGCGGACCCAACATTTGGGCTGGATGGTTGGCAGAGCTGTTTGCTCAAGTCTCTGCATTACTACATCCGATATCAGGGACCCTAGCCACTCTCCCTGACATCAAAGTCATCTCTGAAATGACTGCCAGACTACTCAGACCCCTTGGTATCATGGTAGCCCACAAACATACCTACACACTAAAACAGCAACTAATGAACTTGAAAGACCCTATACAGACAACAAGCAAAACCAATGTCATTTACAAAATAATGTGCAAGGACCGTAACAAACACTACATTGGACAAACAGACAGAAACCTAGCCACCAGGATACATGAACTAGCCTATCTATGGATGATGGGGAACATGGATGGGCTCAGTGCTTTAACTACCCCTGTCCTTGCCTCCAACTTACCTGACCCTCCCTTTCCTGTGTACCTCACCCAACCCTGTTTAGATGCTGGGTAGCACTAATAAAGAAAGAGTGGAAAAATAAGTCAAATCCTTTCTTTGAGTTTCTAAACATGTAATTGATATTTGAGCAACACATATTGTTCAGCCAGGCACAAAACATCTTTCACCACATATTGATAAGTCACTGGAAAGGAAAATTTTATTATGTTGTGTGGAAAACAATTCTTTGCATAACAATTAATATGTTCTTTAAATTGTTGTGGTTCTGTTCGCCGAGCTGGGAATTTGTGTTGCAGACGTTTCGTCCCCTGTCAAGGTGACATCCTCAGTGCTTGGGAGCCTCCTGTAAAGCGCTTCTGTGACGTTTCCTCTGGCACTTATAGTGGTTTGTCTCTGCCGCTTCCGGTTGTCAGTTCCAGCTGTCCGTTGCAGTGGTCGATATATTGGGTCCAGGTCGATGTGCTTATTGATTGAATTTGTGGATGAGTGCCATGCCTCTAGGAGTTCCCTGGCTGTTCTCTGTTTGGCTTGTCCTATGGTAATAGTGTTGTCCCAGTCGAACTCATATTGCTTATCATCTGCGTGTGTGGCTACTATGGATAGCTGGTTGTGTCATTTCGTGGCTAGTTGGTGTTTATGGATGCGGATCGTTAGCTGTCTTCCTGTTTGTCCTATGTAGTGTTTTGTGCAGTCCTTGCATGGGAGTTTGTACACTACATTGGTTTTGCTCATGCTGGGTATCGGGTCCTTTGTTCTGGTGAGTTGTTGTCTGAGAGTGGCTGTTGGTTTGTGTGCTGTTATGAGTCCTAGTGGTCGTAGTAGTCTGGCTGTCAGTTCGGAAATGTTCTTGATGTATGGTAGTGTGGCTAGTCCTTTGGGTTGCGGCATGTCCTCGTTCTGTTGTCTTTCCCTTAGGCATCTGTTGATGAAATTGCGCGGGTATCCGTTTTTGGCTACATAGGACATAGGACACACTACATAGGACAAACAGGAAGACAGCTAACGATCCACATCCATGAACACCAACTAGCCACGAAACGATACGACTAGTAGCCACACACGCAGATGACAAGCAACATGAGTTCGACTGGGACAACACTATTATCATAGGACAAGCCAAACAGAGAACAACCAGGGAATTCCTAGAGGCATGGCACTCATTCACAGATTCAATCAGTAAACACATCGACCTGGACCCAAAATACCGACCACTACAACGGACAGCTGGAACTGACAACCGGAAACGGCAGAGGCAAACACTAAGGATGTCACCTAGACAGGGGACGAAACGTCTGCAACACAAATTCCCAACTCGGTGAACAGAACCACAACAACGAGCACCCAAGCTACAAATCTTCTCTCAAACTTTTAATGTTCTTTAAGTACTTGATGTGTGAAGGTCATCTTGGAAGTAAAGCAGCAAGTGTTTAAATTAATATCTTCTCCAAATCACTATTGATTATTTAAGTGATCTCTCGAGAAGGGTTTCATCTGTGATATGTTCAACATGTCAAATGTTATACAGACTACAGAAAACAAGCATTCTTATGAAATCAGATGCAGTCTCAGCAAGGAACTTCAACCCTAACAGCAAAATCTTCATTCATTTTGAAGCTTGTACTCAGCTTAATAATGAATAAATAAAAATTTAGCCAGTAACAATAATTACTTGAATACCTGAGATTTTCTGCAGTCTAGATTTAAACTGTATTGGATTATTTTAAAGCTATTATTGCTTTACAGTGTGTGATAAATAATTAAGGTATTCTTTTCCAGTCCCAAACACCAATTCAATACAAGTATTACCAATCTCGAATTTATATTGAGCCAGTTGTTTGACTGGAAATGGATGTAGAGAGTTAGTACTTTATATGCAAAGGAAGAAAACAAATGCTGCCCAGTTTCAAATGTGATTTTGGGCATTTCTAATCTGTACCGATAATAGATATCACGTAGGTGGTTGGTCACTGCGCCAAGTCATTTTCTGATTCACTTTTCATTTTTGTTCAGCTACTCAACTGCAGGTTTCAATGAGCACTGTCCTGTGACTTTCTAGTTTTGAAGGTTAGAAATCAATTGGCTTCTATTGTTTTTACTGATTATCAGCTCCCCAAATTTAGATTACTAATTCACACTCAGTTAATTCTTAACAGTCATCATCTGTCCACCTCATTCCATGAGGTTTCAAACATTCTTCAGATCATATTAACTTATAACTTTTGTATGGTATATAGGCAAATGTGGAGAACTGATCCTGCATTAGTGGAGGAATAAGATTTGAGCAAGAAGAGTTATGTTCATCCTAGCGCTGCAAATGTTTTTTTTAAATTAGGGTTTAGGATAATTTAACTAACTTGCACCAGTTCCTTTTAAGGTTGCTAGCTTGGTGCAACAGTATAATCAATAGATATGTCCTTAATAATTGCAATGGTCAAAGTGATGGGTCGAAAGGGGTGGAGCGGAAGGTCCAGTAACCAGCACAGGACTATGTTGTGGCTATAATTGTTGGATCCCCCATTTGATGGCCTGCGTGACAATTATTCAAGTTGCCCAACTGATTGTCCTCTTCCGTCCACTGGTGTTTAGGTGAGAAGGTTGTAAGTTATCTCTCACATATTCATGAGAAGTGTTGGAAGAAGGTAACTGACTTGGATAACATTATATCTCTGATCAGCCTTTGACAGTTGTACAATTATGTTGTCACCTAATAAATAACCATGATAGTAAACTGGTTGAATTGGTAAGAACATGATAACGTCTTAATCTCATGTAGGAATGGATTACTTAAATGGTTATTTGTGATTAACACATAATTATGGATTTTGTGAACCTGTCCAGAATAATGTTTGTTTTTATTGTTGTGTAGATCCTGCCTTAGAGCCATTGGGAAAAGAAATAATTAGCCTATCCAAATTGTTCTGCTTCAAAAAAAAAGAATGTTGAAGTAATTAAGCAGGATTTTATGCATCTGTTTGAGTAGATAATTCACTTCATATGAAGGAGAATACAATATGCTGAGGGTTAGATATGGATGATAACATTTGAAACGTTGTGAAGGCTAAATGTTGACTGCAAGACACAAAGAAAATTTATAATGCTATTAATGCAGCTTCTAAAGTTATATTCAGTTGCAAAACTGACAAAGACTCTGGAGTAATTTACCTGCTTGCATTGCTGACCAGGGAATTGGAAAATCTGAAGCATTCAGAAGGAAGAGATACTTCAGAAAAAAAAAGTTTAATACTTACCTGAATTTTTATTTGACCCACATTATCATGTACATTCTGATGTTTTATGCTGTAACTGGAACTGTGTTCATTTACATTGTTTTTATAGTTCTAATTCAAACTTTTCTCCTCAACTCCTATTTTGGAGTCTGACATCAGTCCTACTCTATTCTCACAGATTCCTATATGAGGGCCTGAATCACTTGATCTGCAGATATTTCCCTTGTGGACATCAATGTAGTAGTTTAAACCTGCCATAGGAGGCATTTTTCTTGAGGGTAAATCCTTGCGGTAGTGAATGGAAATTAATAGAGAATTATACCCTAGAGATGGGCATCTCCAGTCAGTATTACAGTTTAATATTGACTAAGACATTCCATGCTGAAAAAGAACAAGATTGCATGAAAAAGCAGCAGGGGATTAGAAAATAAATAACATTCTTGGATCAAAAAGTAAAATTTAGAGTGTGGTCAGTAATGCTATGATCAGACCCCAATGAAGTTCTCCAATTTGTTACAGTTCAAAATGCCTTAAATTGTGAAGTTCCTGGGTGTGGAGACATGAACTGTTTCCTGAAACCTTTCTCTCACACCTCTTTAAGGTTATGTTTTAAAAGGAGCCAATTAAACCAGACTTTGTCGAATCAACAAAAAGAATGAGCTTATTAATCATTAAATGTGAGAAGAATTTATAATCTTCCTGCATTTGGGGTGAGAATGAGTCCTCTTGTTGCCCTATATTTTTTTTTAAACTGATTCCCAGCTCTGAATGAGAGAGGGTCTTTACCTGCAACTCATAATTCAGGAATAGCTCTTCCACTGTGACCTTCACAGCATGCCAATTCTTGGTAACTGATTAGAATAGCCACTAATGGTGGAGTGATTAATACCATTTGGGCTGGTACACAGAAGAGCATTCAGTTCCCCAGTGTACTCCAGTAAAGTTGAAATGCATTTTTTAACGCCAGTCTCAAAACATTTGCCTGCAGTTTGGGACATAATATGTTAGGGTGGCTAGCTGTCAAACAGGGGTCATCAGTCCTCATTATATTTATAGTCATGAGATCATAGCCTCATCTCTTTTGACTTGCTTCTTCTTCCATTTGAAGAGCCATTGTTTGAATTTCTTATTTTATCCATAGGTGTGAGATTTCATGGGGTTCTTAATCTCTCTCTCTCAACCAGACAACCAATTAGTTTACATTGGTAGCCATTTTTGGCCATACCAACCCTCTTTCAAAAGCACATCTTGGAATAACAAGTTAAAAATGTCCACTTTACTCTGGTCATGACAGTGTTGATTTAGAATTGTCTTGTTGGTAAGAAATGTTAATTTTTTTAATCTCTCCGGTGCTTTATCTGTCTTCAAATGAGAAGAAAAAGGGTTGCTTAATTTTGTACAGATTGTATTCCCTTTGCTGCTGGTTACAACCTTGTATTATATTGATCAATTTTCCTATAATCTCATCTTGATTTAAAGTAGACATGAAGAGGAATTTCTTCTGAGGGTTGTTAATGTTTGGAATTCTCTTCCTGATTGAGTACTAGATACCACATTATTGATTGCATTCAAGGCCAAATTAGACAGATTTTAGATTAAGCGATATGGGTAAGCATGAAAGAAAGCTAAGCTCACAATCATGCATTGGTCTTAGTGAGTGCCGGAGCAGGTTTGAGAGACCAAATACCCTATTGCTGCTTTCAATTGTTATCTTCTTGTATTCTTATAATTGTTGCCCAGTAACATGCTCTGTATCCTTTGTGGTAAGGAAGAAGTTTAAACTTTCTCCACAGATTAATGCCTAATACTGGTTACGATTGATTCAAACCAAATACCTTTATTTGCAAACAATGAGCTGTGTGAGGATTTCTTCTTACCCTATATTACACTTTTGCTGTTTCTTACATCCATGAAGAACATCCCATTAACAGCACAGCACCTTTTGTGTGAATTCCTTCTAGAATTCTATTCAAGTCATACTAATAAAAGATATATATTAATTCTTTTATTTTTAAAATTGTAAAATCAATAATATCACTATAAATGTTCAGAGACAATCCTTTGGTTTTCTACATTTGTTTGTTAATTTTGGAACTTGCTTTTGACTAATTCCATGAAATTTCTGCTTTTTCCAGTGTGAAAAGCTGATGGATGAATTGGAGGAAGAACGATGTTTAAGGCTTGAGACTGAAAAGCGATTACATGAAGTTATCCTGGAGTCTGAAATTAGTACATCTCAGATGCAAGCTTTGCAGGAGCAATTTGCCAGGTAAGGGCAACCTGACATTGTTGCATTATAAAACCACTAAATAGTGAGGTGATCCACACTTTTTTTCCACAGCAATTTGTCAGAAGCCTGCATTTTAGCTGCTCTTATAAGTTCAAACATCGCATTTTTGTTTAAGAAATGAAAGTCGA
The DNA here is from genome assembly GCF_037043375.1 of Chiloscyllium plagiosum. NCBI lineage: Eukaryota > Metazoa > Chordata > Chondrichthyes > Orectolobiformes > Hemiscylliidae > Chiloscyllium > Chiloscyllium plagiosum. The sequence continues at coordinate 78,385,043 of NW_028270145.1, read as the reverse complement.
AAGAGATCTAATAACTAGCAAAAACCAACATCTGATAACATTGCGTGAATTAAATTGATTTATTTCTGTTGACTTTAACCAGGACCACATTAGGGTGGATTTGATTCTGGGGTTGATTTGATTATACATCTATATACATTGGGTTCGTTTTAAAGACCACTTCCAATCTTATATCTCCACCTTGAAATTAACTTCATTAAATTCTTACTATTTTCTGCAAAATATTCTTGATTGCTTTAAAATTGGACCTTCTGGCCCAGAATGGGCACACCATGCTGTACCTCATAACCATACTCCCCACATGAGAAGCTAAAGGAGATAACTGTTTAGAGATTACCAACTCAAATTGAACTAATTTGAATGTTGACAGTTTGAATATATACAAAACAGTAATTGTGTATCCAATGAGATTTTAATGTGTTTGAAGACTTTGTTTGAAAATAATCAGTGGATTAATTTATTTGCACTTTTAATTTCTGATTCCATCAATGATGTGCTGAGTAGTTTAGATGTCTGCTCGATCCAATTCAATGGCATTATAATACTGAATCTTGATATTACACAGGAATTTGTGTTGGATAAGTTGAGCATTTGGTCTCATTGTCTGAGAAAGCTTGGGGCTACTCCCAAATTCTACCACAGGATTCTCTTCCCCTGCAAAATGTGAGCAGTCTTGGCGAGTGGTCCGAGGTGGTGTTTTCCACCTAAGGCTAGAAAGCATCTTCTAAAGATCTCGTAAGCCTTTACTGTAATTGTCTCTCAATTCACTTAGCTCAGTGGGATGGTACTGCTGCTTTAAGCTACAGTATCTGCTACTGGAAAGCACCCTCAGGCTTTTTAGAATTCGCATCCATCATGAATCTGTAGGGGGCTGACAAATAAGAGACCTGTCGTCCTTATTGAATTATGCTATCAATTTTCATTGTACATTCCTCTTGTTTTGAATTGCATGATTTCAAACACTGAATTATTCAGAATACATTGAATAGGAATATATATGGGCTTGGTGCATACCTGTGGGGGTGGGTGAAAGTTAGGTTGTGCTTCCATCACCCCCAGTTGATTTGTTGATTTGAGCTGCAGTCTTTCTGAATTTCATGTTTGTAGCGAGAATTTCCATCGATGGTACAAAGAACGAGCAATTAACATTTGCTAGAAGGGAAATTGAATAATTTATTCAGCAATCTAATAACAAAAAAACATTTTACTACATATTGAATTTAGCAGTTTAATCACATAGGTCTATCTGATGTATCTGTGCTTGTATATTTCCCACTATTAGGGGTTGGAGTCATTTCATGAAGATGTAGAACAGTGAATCACTAGGATAGCACTTATATTGGTTTTCCATTACATTTTTCAGAATTCTGTTGTTTCATACATAAATTACTATAAATTATATGGAAACTTTTGACAACACTAATTTGGCTAAGTAGCTATTTCCACAAAATACCCTTACTGGGAATTCAACTAATTCTGTTGATACATTATTTTGAAATTGACATGCTGGAATTAAGACCAGCATTTTTTTTTACCTAATTTTAATGAATGTTTTGCACAATTACAAGTTTAGTCCATTCTTTTGTAATCACTATGGAAATGAAGCAGTTTACATGTAGTGCTTTAAACTCTTGCTTGCTGTACTCAGACCTGTCTTTGTTTTTAAATTCCCATCTGACCGGATTGTCTGCAGTTCTCTGCATTCTAGTGCTTTCTCAAATTAGGGAATACTGTAATTTTTAAAGTCTTATTTGAGCAATGTCTGTTTGATTATATTCGCAAAGTAAAGGGAAAGGAGCATCAGTAAAATAGTGGAGTAACATCCACACACAAATGCCAGACAATCCAGTAAGAGGCAATCCAACTAGCAACCCTTTAAATTCAATGGTGTTACTATCACTGAATTCTCCACTATCAGCATCCTGGGGGTTACCATTAACCAGAAACTCAACTAGACTCGCCACGTTAACACAGTGGCTGTAAGAGCAAGTAGGAGGATGGGAATACTGCGGTGAGTAACACATCCTGACTCCTAAAGTCTGTCCACCATCTTCATGGCACAAGTCAGGAGTGTGATGGAATACTCTGCACTTGCCTGGATTTGTGCAGCTCCAACAACACTCAAGAAGCTTGACAGCATCCAAGACAAATCATCCTGCCAGATTGGTGCCACATCTGTTCCCTCCACCACTAATTCTCAGTAGCTTGAGTTTGTACGATATATAAGATGCAGTGCAGAAATTCACCAAAGACCTTTTAGACAGCACCTTCCAAACCCACAACCATTTCCATCTAAAATGACGTGGGCAGCAGATATTTGGGAACACCACCACCTACAAGTTCATCTCCAAGCCACTTGGAAATATATCACTGACTTGGAAATACATCACTGTTACTTCACTGTCTTTGGGTCAAAATCCTGGAACTCCCTCTTTATTGGCAATGTGGGTCAACCCACAGCATGTGAACTGCAGTGGGTCAAGAAGACAGCTCATCACCACCTTCTCAAAAGCACCTAGGAATAGGCAATAAATGCCAGCGATGCCTGCATCCTACAAGTGAATACATAAATAAATGGTAAAAATCCTATCACCTTCATCCCCTCCCCCACTGACCCATTGTACTCTATGCTACTTTCTCCCCACCCCCACCCTCCTCTAGCTTGTCTCTCCATGCTTCAGGCTCTCTGCCTTTATTCCTGATGAAGGGCTTTTGCCCGAAACGTCGATTTCGAAGCTCCTTGGATACTGCCTGAACTGCTGTGCTCTTCCAGCACCACTAATCCAGAATCTGGTTTCCAGCATCTGCAGTCATTGTTTTTACCTCGTTGATTTTAACCCTACTGTGAATCCTCTTGCAAGGATGCCTGCCTTGAAGAAGTTTTCCTCCTCTCTCTACAAGAATCTCAGGGAGTCCCTCTCCCACTGCAACTCCCAGGTCATTTCCTCTGCCCTGAAGCTCTTCAACCATGTCATGAAACAAACGCGCTACCACAGCCACATTTGCTTCCTCAATGCCTGCCTCCGTAACCAACTCATCCCACACGGACTCCGGACCACCTTTAAACCAGCAGAGTTCGGACCCGAACAGGACAAACAGTACAGACTACAGATTCAAAAACACCAGCAACAGTTCTCCTTCAAGATCCTCCGCTCCACGCTTGCAGCAATGCGCCGGCACCTAACCTCTCTACAGTCAGCCCTGCCTCAGCTGAGGGCCACACTCTCTCAGAATTGCAAAGGACCCACTCTGTACTACATCCTCAGGAGAATTCATACTCTCAACAAACAGTATTTCAATTCCGTCTCAAACATCAAAAACTGTAAGAACAACACCCACCTCCATAACCAGCGCTCCTCAAACATTCCAGAAGATTCCCCTGGCCTCGGAATCTACTCAGACGCCATTAGCCATGCAGCTGATGCAGCTGCCACCCCCACGCTGATTGATGATGTCACTTCCGCCCCATCATGGCCACTCCCACAACCACTTCCACCCCTCACAATTCCTCATGCATCACATAGGACATCACTTCCGTCCCTGACATCATTGCTGATGCCACATGCTCAGTGACTTCCGCCACCTCTACTGCCGTGGTCACCACCACTTCCGCCCCCACCAGCGCCACTCACCTGCATTCTGCTGACATGCCCCCCACAGACCCCACTGTCATTATCCCCACCCCCCAGAACCCCGAGGGGAACACTATCCCTACTCATGACTCCACCCCCGTTCACCCCACCATCACACCCACTCCAGTTACAGGTTCTGCCACCAGATCCCAGCTCCCAGCCCTGCTGAGTTTTCACCATCCCCCCAGACCTCCCCCTCACTGAGGACGAACGATCAGTCCTCAGCAAAGGACTCACCTTCATCCCCCTCCGTCCACGCATCAATGAATTTAATACACGCTGTGACATCGAACAATTCTTCCGCCGCCTCCGCCTCCAAGCTTACTTTCACAATCAGGATTCCCGCCCACCTTCCGAGGACCCCTTCGCCCACCTCCAACACACTGCATCCACCTGAACACCCCGTGCTGGCCTATTACCTGCCCTCGACCTCTTCATTTCCAACTGCCGCCGGGACATTAACCGCCTCAACCTGTCTACCCCCCTCCCCCACTCCAACCTCTCACCCTCACAACGCGCAGCCATCCAATCCCTCTGCTCCAATCCCAACCTCACCATCAAGCCAGCGGATAAAGGGGGTGCAGTGGTAGTCTGGCGCAGTGACCTCTACAGCGCTGAAGCCAAATGCCAACTCGAGGACACCTCTTCCAACTGCCCCTCGACCATGCCCCCACCCCCCCATCATCAAACCATCATCTCCCAGACCATACAGAACCTCATCACCTCAGGAGATCTCCCACCCACAGCTTCCAACCTCATAGTCCGGGAACCCCGCATTGCCCGGTTCTACCTCCTTCCCAAGATCCACAAGCCTGACCACCCTGGCCGACCCATTGTCTCAGCATGCTCCTACCCCACTGAACTCATCTCTACCTACCTCGACACTGTCCTATCCCCCCTAGTCCAGGAACTCCCCACATACGTTCAAGACACCACCCACGCCCTCCACCTCCTCCAAGACTTCCGTTTCCCCGGCCCCCAATGCCTCATCTTCACCATGGATATCCAATCCTTCTACACCTCCATCTGCATGACCAGGGCCTCCAAGCCCTCTGTTTTTTCCTCTCCAGACATCCCCAACAGTACCCTTCCACCGACACTCTCATTCGTTTAGCCGAACTGGTCCTCACCCTTAACAATTTCTCCTTTGAATCCTCCCACTTCCTCCAGACCAAAGGGGTAGCCATGGGCACATGTATGGGCCCCAGCTATGCCTGTCTCTTTGTTGGCTATGTAGAGCAGTTGATCTTCCGTAATTATTCTGGCACCACTCCCTACGTCTTCCTCCGCTACATTGATGACTGCATTGGCGCCAACTCATGCTCCCGCGAGGAGGTTGAGCAATTCATCAACTTCACCAACACATTCCACCCTGACCTTAAATTTACCTGGACCATCTCTGACACCTCCCTCCCCTTCCTGGACCTCTCCATCTCCAATAATGACGACCGACTTGACACTGACATTTTTTACAAACCCACCGACTCCCACAGCTACCTGGATTACACCTCTTCCCACCCTACCTCTTGCAAAAATGCTATCCCATATTCCCAATTCCTCCGCCCCTCCGTATCTGCTCCCAGGAGGACCAGTTCCACCACAGAACACACCAGATGGCCTCCTTCTTTAGAGACCGCAATTTCCCTTCCCACGTGGTTAAAGATGCCCTCCAACACTTCTCATCCACATCCCACACCTCCGCCCTCAGACCCCACCCCTCCAACCGTAACAAGGACAGAACGCCCCTGGTGCTCACCTTCCACCCTACCAACCTTTGTATAAACCAAATCATTCACTGACATTTCTGCCACCTCCAGGGATATATTTCCCTCCCCTCCCCTTTCCGCCTTCCGCAAAGACCGTTCCCTCCATGACTACCTGGTAAGGTCCACACCCCCCTACAACCCACCCTACCATCCTGGCACTTTCCCCTGCCACCGCAGGAACTGTAAAACCTGCGCCCACACCTCCTCCCTCACCTCTATCTAAGGCCCTAAAGGAGCCTTCCACATCCATCAAAGTTTTATTTGCAGATCCACTAATATCATTTATTGTATCTGTTGCTCCCGATGCGGTCTCCTCTACATTGGGGAGACTGGACGCCTCCTAGCAGAGCACTTTAGGGAACATCTCCGGGACACCCGCACCAATCAACCACACCGCCCCGTGGCCCAACATTTCAACTCTCCCTCCCACTCTGCTGAGGACATGGAGGTCCTGGGCCTCCTTCACCGCCGTTCCCTCACCACCAGATGCCTGGAGGAAGAACGTCTCATCTTCCGCCTCGGAACACTTCAACCCCAGGGCATCAATGTGGACTTCAACAGTTTCCTCATTTCCCCTTCCCCCACCTCACCCTAGTTCCAAACTTCCAGCTCAGCACTGTCCCCATGACTTGTCCGGACTTGTTCTACCTGCCTATCTCCTTTTCCACCTATCTACTCCACACTCTCCTCCCTGACCTATCACCTTCATCCCCTCCCCCACTCACCCATTGTACTCTATGCTACTTTCTCCCCACCCCCACCCTCCTCTAGCTTATCTCTCCACGCTTCAGGCTCACTGCCTTTATTCCTGATGAAGGGCTTTTGTCCAAAACGTCGATTTCGCTGCTCCTTGGATGCTGCCTGAACTGCTGTGCTCTTCCAGCACCACTGATCCAGAACATAAATAAATGTACCATTCAAAGAAAGTGCAGGAGTAAAACCCAATGAAAAGCGTCTTTTCATGAACTCATGACTTAAATCAGTGTGGATAGTGTCTTCTCTTTAAGTACCCTTGTCATGCTCTGTGAAGACACTTCATTCAAAGTAAAACATGGACGAAATTCTGATTAGAATTTTCTGGAAGTGCCATCTCTTTTGAAAATGGACACTAAACTGCCAACATGGCAGCTGATGGGTCAGGTGAATTTTTGTTTCAGCACCCACTACTTCACTTCATCAGAAGATTCACAACAAAATGACACGGGTGGGCTGTTCTGTTTATTGACATAGCAAGACAAAAAAACACTTGCGAATTCATACCTTCTGTTTGTGGACATATTCAAATCTCAATACTGATGAACTCCCAGACTCTGTCTTCAAACACAAAATAAAAGGAGCTGTAGAGAAACCAATTCATCATTGGTAAATGTGAATAGTCCTATCAATTCTCTGTTGGATAGCCATGGCTTCTAACTTCAAATCATTCTAGGTGGACAATAGGAGTATTGATCATGTGATTGAAATTGACTACACATAATGAATCTTTCTATGCTAGCACCTGCATAGATAGCAGCAGAAAGAGCAGTAACAATTAGTCCTTTCAAAAACGGGACACTACAATATCTTAAAGTCGCCATGCCTCTTCCTTTCCAAGGCTATTACTGTAGAAACTTCTTGTCCAGACAAGAACACTGCAGGTAACTAACTTTGAGACCTACTGAAGTTTCATCTCTTCAAAGGATTCCTGCTGTAATTCTAATATCTGATTCCTATTATTGAAAACACCCAAATTATCCTCCTGGAATGAAATTACTTTCTTCACCATACTATTCCTAAGATCAGTATCCTTGTGGAGGCAGGGTCATTGGGGACATTTAAGAGACTCCTCGACATAGATATGGTCACAGACATTTGAGGGTGCATACATGAGGATCAGTGGTCGGCACAACATCGTGGGCTGAAGGGCCTGTTCTGTTCTATCAGTCAAACATGTCAATTACAAACTCTCCTTTAGTTTATGACTTATAAAAATGCACTTTCCTCTTTAACTCTGTTTTTCTGATGTGTACATGTAAATACCAAGAATGAGCTGTGTTCTTCGACCTTTGCAATGAGTCTGTGAATATGTAATACTCTTTATTTAAACCTACAAGCTGGCAGCAATCACACCACCTTCCCATTTCCGCCTGAGTTAAGTTCTGAGCAGGAGTGTCCAAACTCCACCTTCCCAACCTCTGCCAAATGAGACTCCAAAGTGGTAAATCAGTGATGTCTGGTGGCTCTTATTGGGTGGGGAAATGCCCTCCACCCAACTGTTTGTTTGGAAGATGAAATGCCAGGCCTTGCTGTGAAGTGTCAGCTTGAATATCTTACCAGCTCAGTAAGCTAGCAAAAGCAGAAGTTACCACCATGGTATTGGGTGACATATTTTGATTTCCAGTTGTCTGCTTTTCCTGCTGGAAGAAAATTGACAATGTTGAAGACCATGGTAAATAATGGTAAGTGACATATTTGAGGATGTGGGCATCTGCAAAGTAGGAGATGGCTGAAGGAGCTGCACAAAATGGCTTCTGTTTGGCTAACTTGGTCTGTACTGAGCCAGGCAAATACTTGTGACTCAGATCAAACATGAAACCACAGACTCATATAGATCCGATAAAATACTCTAAGTTATATAACCTTAACCATTAAATGCAGAAGTAACAGTTTAACACTAACCACAGGACAGGACAAATACAATTCTGGGAACAAGAAATTGTGATAGGTTAAGGCACAAGTGCGGACCTCTGGGAATCTGATTGATTGTTATTATGCGATCATGTTCCATTTTTGACTATGAACAATGTACATAAGCCCTATGCAAACTCTAAGTCATTGGATTCTTTTGGTAGTCTAGCAGTACTCATACTTCTGGGCTGATCAGAGTCTACCGACCTGGCTGTATGAAAGAATGAATGATTGCTTGTGTAACTGATAAAGAGTCGTTTACAGGTGTGTTATTGACCGATCCCCCAAACCCAAAGACCAGGACAGTAGTCCGGATTCTCATGTTCACAATGTAAAATATCTTGTATTGCTGAAAAAAGACTGCACTCCTCGGGACTCAAAGGGAAAACCAATAGTTACTTGAGAGAAGAGTGTTGATTCCTTGGCAAGTGGACTGTGATAGAGGTGTGGAGAATGCTCCTGTTAATGCTGATTGGCAGTTAACTGCCAGGCTATGTTTAAATTTTAATTCAGGAAGTTCGATTAGTCAGGGAATAAATGAACCAGTGAATGGCTGTTGCCAATGTTGTTGAGTTGAAACTGATGTAGTGCACTTGCATGTTCTTTCTGTCTACAAAGATCAGGATGATGTCTTAATAAAAGCCAAGTATTCACGATACTTGAGATCCAAAATAGTAAAGTGTTGGATAAACTCAGCAGATCTGTCCTCATCTGTAGAGAGCGAAAGACTTAACACTTTAAATCTACTTTTAGTTCTGCTTCTGGAGCACTCCCTGTGTATTGATATATGCATATATGTTATTAAATGTATGTGTATTCATAGTTTGCACATTCTTCCATGTCTACATGAGTTTCCTTCAGATGGATTGCTCCAAAGCTAATTGAACCTCCCTTGGAAATTGGATAACCTGATCAATTTAGGAATCAGTATCACCTCTTTTCTCTTTGTAAAAAGTGTCCAACAATGAGGAACTTAAAACTGGTTACTTTTTATAAGGATGTTATAAGATTTGAGCTATATGGAGAGGCTGAATTGGCTGAGGTTATTTTCCCTGGAGGAAAATAGGGGTGACCTTATAGAGCTTTTAAAATTGAGGAGCATAGATAGGGTGTATAGCTAAGGTCTTTTCCCCCGGGTAAGGAAAACTGGAGGGAATAGGTTTAAGATGAGAGGGGGAAGATTTAAAAGGGACCTGAGGGGCAACTTTTTCATGCAGAGGGTGGTGCATGTATGGAATGAGCTGCCAGAGGAAGTGGTGGAGGCTGGTACAATTGCAACATTTAAAAGGCATCTGGATGGGTATATGAATAGGAATGATTTAGAGGGATATGGACCAAAAATAGGATGAGATTAATTTGGGATATCTTGTCGGCATGGAGTACTAGGTCCAAAGGGTCTGTTTCCGTGCTGTACAGCTCTCGGAGTCTGTATATGTGTCGTGATAAATCTTGCAGCTTAACAGAATATGTAGACACATTCCATCATGATTATCATAAAGGTTAACATCATTAGAAGACATTATACAATTTCAAAGTCTAGGTACCTTCGTTTCTGAGATGGTGCTGTGTGCCATGACATTGTATACTTTTTCTGTACTTCTAAACTTGAGTATACATGACATTAATGGTTAAATTTTAAAGCCACTGCAACAATCTAAGTCCCTTAGCATGTCAAAGATTGTATAATGCAGAAGATGCTGGATTTTGGCCTTATCCTTTACATATGAAGCTGCATCGTAACACTTTCCATAGTTTACTTTGCAATATGTTGAATGGAGTTTGCTACTTGGCTAAGCAAAGGTGAGGACTGCAGATGCTGGATTAGAGTGGTACTGGAAAAGCACAGCAGGTCAGGCAGCATCCGAGGAGCAGGAATATTGATATTTCAGTCAAAAGCCCTTCATTAGAAATGGAGGCCTCCATTCCTGAAGAAGGGCTTTTGCCCGAAACGTCATTTTTCTTTGCTACTTGGCTGTCATTCCTTACTGTTGAATATTTAACGATGTGGCTCATAATGGGTTTATCCACCTGACCATCTGCCTTGAACGTCCTATATTCCCACTTGACCTTTCCATTTGGACAGAAGCAATATCTGATTCAAATTCACTTCTCTCAAATTAGGAGGAAAGCCATACCTGTGATAGGTATTTGATAATTTGTGGGGTAAGTGAGGACTGCAGATGCAGGAGATCAGAGTTAAGAGTGTGTTGTTGGAAAAGCACAGCATTACATTGCTCCTTCCTCAGCTTCAGCAATGTGGAGGTCAGGTGGGCACGTTGAGTTGGTTGATGTCATCCGCCTCACCCACTCCAACCTCTCACCCTCACAACGCGCAGCCTTCCACTCCCTCTGCTCCAACCCCAACCTCACTATCAAATCCGCAGACAAGGGAAGCGCGATAGTATTGTGGCACACTGACCTCTACACTGGAAAAAGTGAGGACTGCAGATGCCGGAGATCAGAGCTGAAAAATGTGTGCTGGAAAAGCGCTTTTCCAGCAACACATCGTTTCAGCTCTACACTGTGAAGCCAGACGCCAACTCGCAGACACCTCCTCCCACTGCCCCCTTGATCATGATTTTACCTCCTTCCTCAGCTTCACAAACCTGACTATCCCAGATGACTCATTGTCTCAGCCTACGCCTATCTCACCGAACTCATCTCTTCCTACCTCAACATCGTCCTGTCCCCGTTAGTCCAGGAACTCCCCACCTACGTTCGTGACACCACCCATGCCCTTCACCACCTCCAAGATTTTTATTTCCCCGGCCCCCAATGCCTCATCTTCACCATGAACATCCAGTCCCTGTACACATCGATCCACCATGACGAAGGTCTCCAAGCCCTCTGTTTCTTCCTCTCATACGGTCCCAACCAGTACCCTTCCACCGACACCCTCCTCCGCCAGGCTGAACTGAACCTCACCCTCAACAACTTCTTCCAATCCTGCCACTTTCTCCAAACCAAAGGGGTAGCCATGGGCACCGCATGGGACTGAGCTATGCCTCCCTGTTTGTTGGATATGTGGAACGGTGCATCTTCCGCAGTTATACAGGCACCACCCTACACCTGTTCCTCCGCTACATCGATGACTGTATCACTGCCGCCTCGTGCTCCCATGAGGAGGTTGATCAGTTCATCAACTTGACCAACATCTTCCACCCGGACCTCAAATTCACCTGGACCATTTCGGAAACTTCCCTCCTCTTCCTGGACCTCTGGCAACTGACTAACCACAGACATCTACTACATGCTCACTGACTCCCACAGGTACCTAGACTACACCTCCTCCCACCCTATCTCCTGTAAAAATGCCATCTCTTATTCCCACTTCCTCCGCCTCCACCGCATCTATGCCCAGGATGATCAGTTCCACGTCAGAAAGTCCCAGGTGGCCTCCTTCTTCCATCATCCTTCCCACGTGGTTGATGATGCCCTCCTCCACTTCACACATCACCGCCCTTGAACCCCACCCTTCCCAACGCAACAAGAACACAACCCCCCGGTCCCCACCTTCCACCACACCAACCTCCACATCCATTGCATCATCCTCCGCAACTTCCACCACCTCCAATTGGACAGCAAAGATATATTTCCCTCCCCACCCCTATCAGTATTCCGGAAAGACCATTCCCTCCGCGACTCCCTTGTCAGGTCCACACCACCCACCAGCCCACACCATTCCCCTCACCTCCATTCAAGACACCAAGGGATCCCTCCACTTTTGTCAGATATTTACCTGTATCTCTACCAATGTCATCTACAGAATCCGTTGCAACTGGTGTGGTCTCCTCTACATCAGGGAGACAGGACGCCGCCTTGTGGATCGTTTCAGAGAACATCTCTGTGACACCCACACCCACCAACCCCACCACCCTGTGGCTGAGCACTTCAACCCCCCCCCCCTTGAAATGCGGATTTCAACAGCTTCCTCATTCCCCCTCTTCCCCCCCCCACACATTATTCCAGTCCCAAGCCTCCAACTTGGCACCGCCCTCTGGACCTGTCCATCACTCCCCCCTCTGACCTATCGCCTTCCCCCTCACCTTCATCCACCTATTGCTTTCCCACCTACCTTCTTCCCAACCCCAGCCTTTTATCTCTCAGCCCCGCCCCACAAGCCTCATTCCTGAAGAAGGACTTATGCCTGAAACGTCGATCCATGTGATAATTTTATCAATATATGAATTCTTGAAATCAGATGACACGGAAAAGTAACTTTCCCAAAATATTTGCTGAACACAGACATTATATTTGATCAGAATTAGAAGAACATTTTGCAGAAATGAATAGACTTCCTTTTGCTAAGTCTCTAGTCTGTGGGCTGGTGAAATTCCTGTCATAGTTACATTAATTACAGCTAACATTCAACACTCGTGTGTCCAATAGCAAAAATTACTTGCATGTTTAACATTTTTTCCACACCATAGGACCATGACTGGTTTGCAAAATGTTTTTTTTTTAAGAGGATTCTGGTGCTATACGTCTGTATATTTTTAGAACATCAACTAGCCATGGGTTTAGGTTTTACCAACTGATTGGAAGCAAATGAGGTGGGAGGAGTGGCTGTATTATGGCGAGAAGCATGAGAAGGCAAGCACATCCTCTTTTTTTCACTTTGTAACCTGCTATTACCAAAGCAAATTGGGCCAGGAGGTCATGCTGGCACATGGCAGGAAGATAATTAAGTCTAAAACGGGCAATTAACTGTACTTTAGCAGGACTTACTAAATTTTACACCAGTTGCATGGGAGCACTGGTGCTTCAGAGCATCCCCAGCTTAACCAGATGCATGGTGAGTGAGAGGTCCATGTTGGCTACGGTTTGGAAGCATGAATGGAGAGGGACTTGGCAGACAGGGCAGGATTGACTGTTATTTCTGCCGCCCAGTCAGCAGGCATAAATATGTCTAGCTTAGTGAGGATTGCCACATATCTGCCTATCTTCAACTTGGCACTTGTATGTGGAGAGCAAAGCAGGTGGAAGGTCCTGAAAATTAGTTGTAGCTATTTGCATGGGCATACTCACTCAGGCATTGGACCTCCAGTGACGAGGAATGCCAGGGATGGGGACAGCATCTGGAAATAATAACCAGAGATGCAATAGGAGAATGAGGCTGAAAGGTAAAGGGGCATGCATATGGTCACTTGCGTGCAGAAGAGGTTGCCCATCAAAGAATGCTTATCATCAGAGGCTTAACTTTCTACAAATTTCAGAGCAGCAGTTTCCAGGAAGAGGATCACCGAGCAGCTGTTGTGATGGATGATAAGCTGAGCTTTATGTGAAGTCGGAGGAGTTGGGATCAGTGGGTCTTTTTCTGGTTGGCAAGATGTAACTATAATGGAGTACCATAAGGTTTTGTCTGCAACCCTAACTGTTTACAATTTATATTAATGACCTGGATGCAGGGAGTATAGAAGATACTATAGTAAAATTTGCAGATGACACTAAAATAGGTGAGCAATTAAGTTGCAATAAAGAAATAAGAAATTTACAAATGAATAAATTAAGGGAATGGGCCAAAATTTGGCGGGTGGAGTTTAAGATGGATAAGAGTGAGGTTATCTATTTTGATTGGAGGAAGAAGAAAGCCATCTGTTTATCTAAGTGGAGAGGAACTTCAGAGTGCTTCAGTGCAGAGGGATCTGGGTGTCCTTGTCCATGAACCATAGAAACTTAATATTCAGGAACAGCAAGTAATAAAGAAGGTATATAGAATTTTGGCATTTATTGCTAAAGGAATGGAATAGAAATGTAGGGAAGTGTTGCTGCATTTGTGGGACTGCACCTGGAATATTGTGTACAGCTTATATCTCCTGACATTAGGAGGAATGGATTTGTGTTGGAAGTAGATCAGCGGAGTTTTACTAGATTGTTTCCAGAGGTGAAGGATTTGACTTAAGAGAGATTTGAGAAGTTTAGGCCTATGCTGTCTGGAGGAGAAAGTGAGGACGGCAGAGACTGGGGATTAGAGTCAAGGGATTAGTGCTGGAAAAGCACAGCAGATCTGAGGAGCAGGAAAATCAATGTTTCAGACAAAAACCCCTCATTAGGAATCTGGAGTCTAGAAGAATGAAAAGAGGTCTAATTGAGGTATCCAAGACACTGAAAGGATTTGACAAAGTAGATATAAAGAAGATATTTTCTCTTGTCAGGTAATTTAAAATGGGGGGGTCATAATATCAGGATCACGACTGGAAGATTTAAATGCAAAATGCGGAGAAATTACTTCTCTCAAAGGGTCTTGCATCTGTGCAATTCACTACTCCAGAGTTTGGTGGATGCCAGTTAGAATTAGTAACAGATTGATGGCTTATAAGGAGTGGGTAGGAAAATGGATTTTAGGCCAAGGTGGGATCAATCATAATTTGTTACAACACTCTCCTGCTTAATTTAAAACCAGCAACACAGAAATGATTTATCCTGTGCAGTAATCTGTAAAAATTCGAATGGCCAAGAACTATTTAAACTAAAAATTAACAACTTTATTTCTTAAAGTATAACAGAGAATAATTAACTAACGACTATTTACAATTCCTTACCATAACCTATGTTTTACCTTCCCTTTTATAATACTAGTCTGATAAAATTCCCAATTAAGATTTACAAAACAAAACCTCTTATCTCAAAACCAGGCAGCTTTCATACTTCTATTTGGATCTTCCTGTGTCTTCTTCTTTGGGATTTCTGCTTCACAGATTACTGAGTGAAAACAGTAGCTTAAAGAGAGCTATTTTTCAGGCAGGAGCAAGTGAGGACTGCAGATGCTGGAGATCAGAATCGAGAGTGTGTTGCTGGAAAAACACAGCAGGTCAGGCAGCATCCGAGGAGCAGGAGAATTGACATTTCGGGCATAAGCCCTTCATCAGAAATGAGGCTTGTGGGTGGGGCTGAGAGATAAATAGGAGGAGGTGTGGGGTTGGAGGGAAGGAAGCTGGGAAAGTGATAGGTGGATGAAGGTGAGGGAGAAGGTGATAGGCTAGAGAGGGGAGTGACGAACAGGTCTGGAGGGCATGCCAGGTTGGAGACTAGGGACAGGGATAATGTGGGCAGAGGGGAATTGAGGAAGCTGTTGAAATCCACGTTCATCCCGTGTGGTTGCAGGGTCCCTAGGTGGAATATGAGGCGTTCCTCATATTCCACCTAGGCATCGGGTGGTAACGGTTTGGCGGTGGAGGAGGCCCAGAACCTGCATGTCCTTGACTGAGTGGGAGGGGGAGTTGAAATGTTCAGCCACGGGCCGATGAGATTGGTGGGTCAGGTGTCCCAGAGATGTTCTCTGAAACAACTCACAAGAAGTTATCCTGACTCCCTGATGTAGAGGAGACCACACCGAGTGCAACGGGTGAAGTAGATGACGTTGGTAGAGGTATAGGGAAATTTCTGATGGATGTGAAAGGATCCCTTGGGGCCTTGGACTGAGGTGAGGGGACTGTTGTCGGCGCAGGTTTTGCAGTTCCTGTGGTGACAGGAAAAGATGCCAGGAGTGGGTGTGGGCTGGTGGGGTGTGCGTGAACCTGGTGAGGGAGTCGCGGAGGGAATGGTCTTTCTGGAACATTAATTGGGTTGGAGAGGGAAATATATCTTTGGTGGTAAGGTCCATTTGGAGCTGGTGGAAGTGGTGGATGATGATGCGATGTATGCAGAGGTTGGTGGGGTGGAAGGTGAGAACCAATGGGTTCTGTCCTTGTTGCATTAGGAGGGGTGGGGTTCAAGGGCGGTAATGCGTGAAGTCGAGGAGATGTCCTGGAGGGCATCATCAACCACATGGGAAGGGAAGTTGCAATCTTGGAAGAAGGAGGCCATTTGGCGCTTTCTGAGGTGGTTTTGGTCATCTTGGGTTCTGAAATAGAATTGGTCATCTGTCAGAAATTTACTTGTACCTCTACCAATGTCATCTACTGCATTTGTGGTACCTGATGTGGTCTCCTCTACATCAGGGAGATAGGACATCCTTTTGTGGATTGTTTCAGAGAACATCTCTGGAACACCTGACCCATCAACCCCACCGCTCCGTGGCTGAATGGTGGAGCTGGCTTGAGCAGCTAAATTGCTTACTACTGCCACTAGTTCTTCTGTTCAGTGATAGTGGCATGAAAAATCACTGATGCAAAATCTCTGTGCCTCGGCATCTTTGCAAGGATCTTATAAAGGCATATATCATCTCCCAATCTGTAGATCACAAGTGCATTAAAATGGACACAAATGTCATGTTTCAAGGGGCCAGCAAGTATCTTGTGCTTTTATATGCCAGCAGAATTTATAATGTTTGAGCTATTGCTGTGTTTTGCCAGGCTCTGGATGCAATCTGCTACACACATGGCCATCAAGGCTTTTGCAGACTAACTAAAGACTTTTGCCAACAGGAGTGGCTTTCAGTCACTTGGCACAAAATAGCCTAGGGCTACCTTCAAATCTGGGCAAGATTCTCTAGAATTTACCACCAGTATCTATAAACTGAGGCAGTCTTGCTGTATGCACACCATGTGCATTCATGGTTACTGATGTCTGCACAGCACCAAAACACAAATGCAGAGGAGAAGTACAACAGTGTAAACTCAAGCAATTATTGATCAGGCCATGGTGTTTCTGAAAGTGAGGTTCAGGTGCCAGAATAAATCTAATCGAACTTCAGTATTGCCCAGTTAGGCTGTTGTGCATTGTAGTTGTGTTGAGCTCTGCTTTAAATAATGAGGACATCCTATAGCTGATACCAGCTCAGTGTGAGGAGTTAGAGGACAATGCTGGCTTGATGGAGCAGAATGCAGTGGAGATTGAGGGTGCACAGGCAGGGGCTATACATTATCTGATAGGGAAATATGTGATGGGCTAATATAGGCATACTTGGTAAAATACTGCAATGTCTAGAAATCTGAAATAATAATGCTGGAAAGACAGACCATATTTGTGAAGAGAAAGAACATAGTTATTATTTTAGGTGTGAGAGTTATCAGGCAAAGCTCAGGCAAGTGGAAAACGTTATTAGGGTTGGTGGACCATTGTGAGAGAGTGAAAGCTCTTTCCATATAATAAGGCTGCAAAGCTAACCTTGTGTGCTGCTCTATGCTCTTGTAAGAGCTGGATAGCTGACATTGTTTGCTATTGTGTAAAGAAGATTGACAGAAGGTTTGGTGAAGGTATACAAAATTATGATCAGATAATTTAGATCAGGTCATTCAACTGCTGACACATATAGGAGCCCTTTATTCGTTCTCTATTTCTGATTTCTTTCCTTCAATGAAATGGATGAACCAGATGGTTTTTTTAGGACAATTGATGTTAGTTTGTAAATTGAGGTGACCAGACCTGGAGCAATACATTAGACATTTTACATTCTTTTATTCACTCATGGAATGTGGACATTGTTGCTGCACAGCATTTATTTCCCAATCCAGCAGTCCTTGAGAAGATGGTGGTGAGCTGCAGCCTATGCCCTGAGGCAATGAACTCCAGAATTGACAACTGTGAAGGAACAGCAATATATTTCCAAGTCAGGACGGTGAATGGCTTGGAGGGGCAATTGCAGGTGGACATGTTCCCATGTATCTGTCACCCTTGTTCTTCTTGATGGAAGTGGTCATGCTTTTGGAAGGTGCTATCTTTGGAGAATTTCTGCAGTCAATCTCGTAGATAGTAGACACCGCTGCTCCTGAGTGTTGGTGATTGAGAGACCGGATGCTTGCGGATGTGGCATCAATGGAGCAGGCTGCTTTGTCCTGGATGGTGACAAGCTTCTTTAGTGTTTTTGGAGCTGCACCCATCCAGAAAAGTGGAGCATATTGCATTACACTCTTGATTGTGCCTATAGAGGGTGGACAGGCTTTGGAGAGTCAGGAGGTGATTTACTCGCTGTAGTATTCCTAGCCTCTGACCTGCTGTTGTAGTCACTACGTTTGTGGTGAGTCCATTGAGTTTCTGGTCAATGGTAATTCCCAGAATATTGATAGTGGAGGATTCAGAGATGGTAACACTGTTGAATGTCAAGGACAATGGTTAGATCGTTTCTTATTGGAAATAGTGATTACCTGACATTTGTGTGACATGAATGTTACTTGCCACTTGTCAGCCCAAGCCTGGATACTGGCCAGATGATGATGCATT